>NC_091287.1:384907494-385507494 GCF_032444005.1 Ranitomeya imitator | reverse complement strand
ATACAACATGTAACATACAACATGCAATATACAGTACATACAACATACAGTATATACAATGTGTAACATACAACATGCAACATACAGTACATGTTACATACAGTACATACAATACATGCATATAGTCATACAGTACATATTCACAACACATACAGTACATTCAACATAGAGTACATACTCACCATCACCCCGATCCCCGAAGCCATTGCTCAACTGTAAAAAATATGAAAATAATAAACAAACAATATACTCCCTGACCTGCAGATATCCAATTTAAACGAGTGTCCCACAACGATCTCCCGTGGAGAGCTGCCACATCAGCTGATGTGACCGTTCTCCAGGGGCTACGGCAATACAATGACAGAAGGTATCCTGTATCCCTCCGCCGCTGTGAGAAATAGTTCCTACTCTCACTTGTGGCACTGCTGTGTGGGAAAATTCCCACGCAGCTTTGTCATAAAGTGAGACTATGAACTCAGGTAACCTCTTCAGTGATGCACTGCAGGAGCCATTGTCTCCTGTCAGTGTGTCACTGGAGGCCCTATAGAGCAGTGACGTCTCCTGATGTCACTGTTCTATAGGGGAGATCATCATGGGACACTCGTAATCAATTGGACTACGGCAGAAAGGGAGTATATGGTTGGTTTATTATTTTTAATTTTCTGCAGGCGGCTGAAGGCGTCGCAGGAATTAGGCGTGCTTGTAAGTATGGTGAAATTAAGAATATTAAAATACTTTTTTCTGGCTGTGTCTTTATTTTTTTAACTCTTTCACTACTATAGGCTTAATAATGGATAGGCGTCTTATTGACGCCTCTCCATTATTAACCGGGCTTAATGTCACGTTACAAGGTGGCATAAACCCTTTATTACCTCATATCCCACCGCTACAGGGGAGTGGGAAGAGAGGGGCTGAGTGCCGAAATTGGCGCATCTTACAGATGTGCCATTTCTGGGGTGGCTGGGGGCTGGTATTTGTAGCTGGGGGGGCAAATATCCATGGCCCCTCTCTAGGCTATGAATATCAGCCCGCAGCTGTCTGCGTAGCCTTTCTGACTATAAAATATAGGGGGACCTCACGACATTTTTTGGGGGGGTCCCCCAATTTTAATAGCCAGTAAAGGCTACGCAGACAGCTGCAGGCTGATATTCATAGCCTGGGAAGGGGCCATGGGTATTACCCCCTTTCCCATGCTACAAATATTGGCCCTTGGCCAGTGTCTTTCTCCCTCTGGCGCACAAAATTGCACGGGAGCCCACACCATTTTTTTATGGATAATCTATCTATAGATATATTTATAGATAGATAGATATATCTATAGATGTATAGATATATCTATCCATATATCTATTTGACTATCCATATATCTATCTACATCTATCCATAGATATATCTATTCATACATGTATCTATAGATAGATATATGAATAGTAAGCATAGGGTAGAGAACAGCTGACCGCACCACCGCTCCACAGACCGGGAACACGTCTGACTCACAAACTTCAGCCAGCCGGCAGACCTCGGGTGCTAAAGCCGGAAACACGACCATCAACGATGTAAAGATGCAGGAAAAATTGGCAGCACTCACCAGTCTTCATAAAACAGGTACTTTATTGTGACATATCTTCATGGCACAGGGGTGTGTATAAAGAACGTAGCAGCCGAACGACGGCCATTTCGCACCCATCTGTCGCTTCAATGGGTCTTCTTTATGAAGACTGGTGAGTGCTGCCAATTTTTCCTGCATCTTTACAGATATATGAATAGATAGATGTATGTTTTGCAAAAAAGAAAAAAAAGAGCATGAACCGCACATCCCAAAATCATACGTTGATCTAAAGCCGCTAGGCAAAAATTAATATAACTGAATATGAGGTTTTCAGTTTAACATTCTGATCAGACTGAATGAAGCCCACTGCCCCTTCACGGCAAACCTCGTAGTGGGTCCTATCGCCCTAATGGAGCGGAGCCGTGTGGCGCCCACCGCCACAGCGGCCATGCACCAGCAGGACGGACGGCCTGTTGCCCCACAGCACCCATGCTGCAAGACTGAGTCCCCAAGACTCCAGACCGCGCCGCCCCACCAGCACAAAGCCACAGCAACAATGGCCGCCACACAGCACCAACACCAAAATGAAAGGAGCACTTAAACTCACCTTCCTACAGCTCTTCAGTGAGAGCCAAAATGGGCTAGACCCCTTACTTTGCAGTCTCCTGCTAATTAAAATCACCTGAGCCAAATGGGAGGAGTGATCCAAGAATCTATATCTATCTATAGATCTATCTATTTGTAGATCTATCTATCTATCTATCTATCTATCTATCTAATTCCTTCTATATATCTATAGATAGATGGAAGGAATGGGATAGATAGATAGATAGATAGATAGATAGATAGATAGATAGATAGATAGATAGATAGATATGGGATAGATAGAAGGAATGAGATAGATGTCTATTCATATATCTATCTATAGATATATCTATGGATAGATGTAGATAGATATATGGATAGTTAGATAGATATATGATACATAGATATATCTATCCATATATCTATCTACATCTATCCATAGATAGATCTATTCATATATCTATCTATAGATCTATCTATCTATCTATCTATCTATCTATCTATCTATCTATCTATCCCATTCCTTCTCTCTATATGTCTATAGATAGATAGATAGATAGATAGATAGATAGATAGATAGATAGATAGATAGATAGATAGATAGAAGGAATGAGATAGATAGATAGATAGATAGATAGATAGATAGATAGATAGATAGATAGATAGATAGATAATAGGTAGATAGAAGGGATGAGAGAGATAGATGATAGATAGAAGATAGATAGATATACCTTAGGCCGGTTTCACACGTTCTTTTATTTCCAGTACCAGAGATATCCGTGTCTGTGTGTCCATGTGTTGTGAATGTAATACTTGCGGCACACATGTGGCAACCGTGTGCCGTATCACTACCACACGGACGGCTACAGTAAGCGCTGTTCCCCAGCTGCAGGTGCTGAAGACAGCTCTCATCATTCTCCTCTGCTCTGCCAGTGATCTTCGAGAGAAGAGGAGAATGATCAGAGTTTATTTTTTTATTTTACTTTTATTACAGGAGATTGATGGCTTCAGTGGAATTAGACGTTGCAGTAAGTACGGTTTAATTGTGATTAATAAAGGAGTCTGTGTCATTTTTTTCAATTAAAAGATTTTATTTGTGTTGTTTCTTTATTTAACATATAACTATAGGATTAGTAATGAAGAGGTGTCTTATTCATTTGAATGGGTCTAAGTGTGTCAGTGTCTCCGATGTGTGTGAAAACTGTTACCACTAGTGTTGAGCATTCCGATACCGCAAGTATCGGGTATCGGCCGATACTTGCGGTATCGGAATTCCGATACCGAGTTCCGATACTTTTGTGGTATCGGGAATCGGTATCGGATCCATATGAATGTGTAAAATAAAGAATTAAAATAAAAAATATTGATATACTCACCTCTCCGGAGGCCCCTGGACATCACCGCTGGTAACCGGCAGCCTTCTTTGGTTAAAATGAGCGCGTTTAGGGACTTCCATGACGTCACAGCTTCTGATTGGTCGCGTGCCGCTCATGTGACCGCCACGCGACCAATCAGAAGCCGCGACGTCATTCTCAGGTCCTAAACTCCTCATTCTAGGAATTTAGGACCTGAGAATGACGTCGCGGCTTCTGATTGGTCACGTGGCGGTCACATGAGCAGCACGCGACCAATCAGAAGCCGCAACGTCATTCTCAGGTCCTAAACGCGCTCATTTTAAGCAAAGAAGGCTGCCGGTTACCAGCGGTGATGTCCAGGGGCCTCCGGAGAGGTAATTATATCAATATTTTTTATTTTAATTCTTTATTTTACACATTAATATGGATCCCAGTGCCTGAAGGAGAGTTTCCTCTCCTTCAGGCCTTGGGAACCATCAGGATACCTTCCGATACTTGGTGTCCCATTGACTTGTATTGGTATCGGGTATCGGTATCGGCGATATCCGATACTTTTCGGGTATCGGCCGATACTATCCGATACCAATACTTTCGGACGGTATCGCTCAACACTAGTTACCACACGTACTTGAGACAGGGCCGTGTGAAAAAGGTCTTATAGATCTTAGCATCATTTGCAAATGTTGAAATTATATTCTGTACTTGATCTACAAAGTCATTAATCCCTTAACCCTCAGAGCTTTTTTCGGTTTTGCGTTTTATTTTTTGCTCCCCTTCTTCTCAGAGCCATAACTTTTTAAATTTTCCATCAAATATGGCCCTGTGTGGGCTTGTTTTTTGGAGGATGAGTTGTACTTTTGAATGACACCATTGGTTTTACCATGTCATGTACTAGAAAACAGGAAAAAAATCCAACTGCGGTGAAATTGCGAAAAAAAGTGCAATCCCACACTTGTTTTCTGTTTGGCTTTTTTACTAGGTTCACTAAATGCTAAAACTGACCTGCTATTATGATTATCCAGGTCATTACAAATTAATAGACACCAGACATGTCTAAGTTCTTTTTTTTCTAAGTGGTGAAAAAAAATTCCAGACTGTTAAAAAAAAAATTGTGCCATTTTCCGATACCTGTTTTAGGGTTGAGCGAAACGGGTCGGCCACTTTCAGAAGTCGCCGACTTTTGGCAAAGTCGGGTTTCATGAAACCCAACCCGACCCCTGTGTGGGGTCGGCCATGAAGTCGGCGATCTTCTGAATGTGGTATCGGAATTCCGATCCCGATTTCCGATATGTTTGCAATATCGGAAATCGATATCGGAATCCATATTTAATGTAAAATAAAGAATTAAAATTAAAAAAATCGCTATTCTTACCCTCTGACGCGCCCTGGTACTAACCGGGAACCTTCCTTCCTTCGAATCAGCGCTTCCAGGACCTTGCGGTGACGTTGCGGTGATTCTTAGGAATATACTCACCCTCGGACGCGCCCTGCTTCTTTCCGGCAGCCTTCCTTCCTAAGAAACAGCGCTTGCAGGACCTTGCGTGACGTCGTGGTGACGTCGCGGCTTGTGATTGGTCGCGCGAGCGGTCACATGGGTGGCCGCGCGACCAATCACAAGCCGCGACGTCACCGCGACGTCACCGCAAGGTCCTGGAAGCGCTGATTCGAAGGAAGGAAGGTTCCCGGTTAGTACCAGGGCGCGTCAGAGGGTAAGTATAGCGATATTTTTTATTTTAATTCTTTATTTTACACTTAAATATGGATCCCAGGGCCTGAAGGAGAGTTTCCGCTCCTTCAGACCCTGGGAACCATTGGAAACCCAATGGTTTCGAGTTTCGGCCAACCCCGACCCCGACTTTTTTATAGGATCGGCCAATTTCACTTGACCCGACTTTTGAAAAAGTCGGGTTTCGTGAAACCCGACCCGATCCTATAAAAGTAAAAGTCGCTCAACCCTACCTGTAGTATCTCCAATTTTCGTGATCTGGGGTTGGGTGTGGGCTTATTTTTTGCGTGCCGAGCTGACATTTTCAATTATACCATTTTGGTGCAGATATGATCTTTTGATCTCCCATTATTGTATTTTAATGCAATGTTGTGGCGACCAAAAAAACGTAATTCTGGATTTTTGACTTTTTTTCTTGCTACGCCATTTAGTGATCAGGTTAATCCTTTTTTTATTGATAGATCAGGCGATTCTGAACCAAATATGTGTATGTTTGATTTTTTTATTGTTTTGTTTTGAATGGGGCGAAAGAGGGGTGATTTGAACTTTTATATATTTTTTTATTTTTTTATATTTTTAAAAACTTTTTTTTACTTTTGGCATGTTTCAATAGTCTCCACGGGAGACTAGAAGCTGCCATAAGCTGATCTGCTCTGCTACATAGAGGCGATGATCAGATCTCCTCTATATAGCAGAATTACTCACTTGCTATGTGCACCGACCACTGGGTAGCGCTCACAGCAAGCTGGCACTGACAAACATAGAGGTCTCCAGGTTGTCATGCCAACACACCGGTGACCCACGATCACATGATGCAGGTCACCGGTGGGTGGATTTCCGGCGCGATTGCCAGAACCTCTTGTTAAATGCTGCTATCAGCATTTGACAGCGGCATTTAACTGGTTATTAGCTGTGGGTGATTCGTGATTCCACCCGCGGCTATGGCGGGCACATGTCAGCTGTTCAAAACAGCTGACATGTGCCAGGACAATGTGGGCTCACCGCCAGAGCCCACATCAAAGTGAGGGAGTCTGACATCAACGTACTATTAAGCCCGATGTCGGAAAGGGGTTAAAAAATGTACTGAAGTAGATGGCTCAATACTGACCCCTGTGGTAACCCACTGACAACTCTTCTCATTTAATGTACTAACCTTTCATGTGGTACCATGTCAAATTCCTTTCAAAAGTCTAAATAGACAACATCAAATGCCTTATCCTGATTCAGTCTGTAACTTTTCTCCTCTGGGAAGCAAGGCTTTATGAAGGATTGATCCTTTCAAACTAATAGGAAACTATTAGTTTGAAAGGATCAATCCTTCATAAAGCCTTGTTGATGCTTTGTTATGATGTTATTTTTTTTTAACTCCAGCTTACCATCCCTTAGAGAACAAGATGTTGCCCACAGCACAGGTTTAACTCACAGTTAGTGTTGAGCGATACCTTCCGATATCGGAAAGTATCGGTATCGGATAGGATTGGCCGATATTCAAAAAATATCGGATATCGCCGATACCGATACCCGATCCCAATGCAAGTCAATGGGACCAAAATATCGGAATTAAAATAAACCCTTTCTTGCCTTGTAGGTTCATTCTACATGAAGGAAAACAACTAAGAATAATGTAGGATGTATTGTGGGAGGTGGCGGAGACATTAAAGGCAATGAGGTTTAGCCCAATCAAATAGAATAGCATGTTTTTTTCTTTTTTTAAGACGTTCGGAGTGAAAAAGATATTGAGTATGTAAATTTTTTTTTATTTTGTCAGATATTGATGTTTCACTATTCCACGCCCTTCCCCTTCTTTTTTTTTCTTTTTTTTTTTTACTTTTCCCACACTTTCATCTTCATCATCATCAGCATCTTTGACATCAACTTCTTCTTCACCTTATTCATCTTCTTCTTCATCTTCTACCTATTTTTTTTTTTTATTACATTCTTCATATTCATTTTATTCAACTATTATTATTCTTCCTATTCTACATATTCTTTTTATTCCACTGTTATTATTCTTCCTATTCTACTTCTTCATCATATTCTCATTTGTGACAGGCATTCCCGTAGTTGTTATCTATAAAAGTTGGAAGATTACACCTTCCGTTCTGCCAGTCACAAAAGTTACATTTGTCCGCGTTCAGTTTGGCCTGCAGCATCAGGCTTTATCCAGGGGCACCACGAGGAGGAACGGACTCACCCCCATACACTGCTTAGTCTTCTTCTGCATATAATTTAGATAATATCTTTTGCTCTGATATTAAGTCTTATGCTTAATGTTCTTCTGCTCTTTGTTCTGCAGCCTCTTGTTCTTCTGCTTCTCGGTCTTCCATGTCGTCGTCTCCAGGGTCGTCGTCTCCAGTGTCGTCATCTCCGCCGTCGTCGTCTCAGCCGTCGTCGTCTCCGACGTCGTCGTCGTCATCGGGGTGGTCTTCCGGGTCGTCGTCGTCGTCATCGGGGTGGTCTTCCGGGTCGTCGACTTTAGGGTCTTCAACTTGGAAATGTAGCAGAAGGTACAAGAAGGCTGAGAAAATGCCAAGAACCAGCTGATGGAACTGGAACTCGGATGGCTACCCGAAGATTCAAGAGCCTATGGAACTACCGAGGACCAGCTGACGTTACTGGAACCCGGTTACTAAGCAGGAGGTACCCGTGCTAAAAAGCACTACCAAGGACCGCCTGACGTTGGCGGAACTCGGATACCCAGAAGGAGGCACCTAAGCCAAAGGCTCTGCCCGGAACCAGCTGACGGTACTGGAACCAGGATGGGGAGCAGAAGGTGCAAGAGCAAAAGACACTGCCGAGAACCAGCTGACGGTACTGGAACCCGGATGGGTAGCCGAAGGTCCAAGAGCCAATGGAACTACCGAGGACCAGCTGACGTTACTGGCACCCGGTTACTAAGCAGGAGGTACCCGTGCCCGAAAGCACTGCCAAGGACCACCTGACGTTGGTGGAACTTGGATACCCAGAAGGAGGCACCTAAGCCAAAGGCTCTGCCCGGAACCAGCTGACGGTACTGGAACCAGGATGGGGAGCAGAAGGTACAAGAGCAAAAGACACTGCCGAGAACCAGCTGACGGTGCTGGAACCCAGTTACTAAGCTGTAGGTGCCCGCGCTTAAAAGCACTACCAAGGACCGCCTGACGTTGGCGGAACTCGGATACCCAGGAGGAGGCACCTAAGCCAAAGGCTCGGCCCGGAACCAGCTGACGGTGCTGGAACCAGGTGGTGGACCCCAAGGCCCACAGGAGAGGAGAGAACAGCTAGGCCGCGAGGCAGCCGCAGTTACCGAACCCCAACAGTCCTACAGGGGGAGCTGGGCCTACTGGCACTACAGAACCAGCCTTGACTACCAGTTCACGCAGCCCACATAGGAAGCTCCTAAACTGGAGGCACCCTGGAGTTGGCTAACCCGACCGCACCACGACGGGGCAAGCATAGGCGTCTCAGCGAGCTTGACACAACCCGGAAACAGCTGACGGTGCTGAAACCAGGCTTGGCACGAGGGAGTACCTGTGACAAGAACACTGCCGAGAACCAGCTGGCGGTGCTGGAACCCAGATGCGTTGCCCCAGTGTGCAAGAGCCAATGGCACGACCGAGGACCAGCTGGCGGTGCTGGAACCCGGTTACTAAGCTGTAGGTGCCCGCGCTTAAAAGCACTACCAAGGACCGCCTGACGTTGGCGGAACTCGGATACCCAGGAGGAGGCACCTAAGCCAAAGGCTCGGCCTGGAACCAGCTGACGGTGCTGGAACCAGGTGGTGGACCCCAAGGCCCACAGGAGAGGAGAGAACAGCTAGGCCATGAGGCAGCCGCAGTTACCGAACCCAAACAGTCCTACAGGGGGAGCTGGGCCTACTGGCACTACAGAACCAGCCTTGACTACCAGTTCACGCAGCCCACATAGGAAGCTCCTAAACTGGAGGCACCCTGGAGTTGGCTAACCCGACTGCAACACGACGGGGCAAACATAGGCGTCTCAGCGAGTTTGACACACCCCGGAAACAGCTGACGGTGCTGAAACCAGGTTTGGCACGAGGGAGTACCTGTGACAAAAACACTGCCGAGAACCAGCTGGCGGTGCTGGAACCCAGATGCGTTGCCCCAGTGTGCAAGAGCCAATGGCACGACCGAGGACCAGCTGGCGGTGCTGGAACCCGGTTACTAAGCTGTAGGTGCCCGCGCTTAAAAGCACTACCAAGGACCGCCTGACGTTGGCGGAACTCGGATACCCAGGAGGAGGCACCTAAGCCAAAGACTCGGCCTGGAACCAGCTGACGGTGCTGGAACCAGGTGGTGGACCCCAAGGCCCACAGGAGAGGAGAGAACAGCTAGGCCGCGAGGCAGCCGCAGTTACCGAACCCCAACAGTCCTACAGGGGCAGCTGGGCCTACTGGCACTACAGAACCAGCCTTGACTACCAGTTCACGCAGCCCACATAGGAAGCTCCTAAACTGGAGGCACCCTGGAGTTGGCTAACCCGACCGCACCACGACGGGGCAAGCATAGGCGTCTCAGTGAGCTTGACACAACCCGGAAACAGCTGACGGTGCTGAAACCAGGCTTGGCACGAGGGAGTACCTGTGTCAAAAACACTGCCGAGAACCAGCTGGCTTTGCTGGAACCCAGATGCGTTGCCCCAGTGTGCAAGAGCCAATGGCACGACCGAGGACCAGCTGGCGGTGCTGGAACCCGGTTACTAAGCTGTAGGTGCCCGCGCTTAAAAGCACTACCAAGGACCGCCTGACGTTGGCGGAACTCGGATACCCAGGAGGAGGCACCTAAGCCAAAGACTCGGCCTGGAACCAGCTGACGGTGCTGGAACCAGGTGGTGGACCCCAAGGCCCACAGGAGAGGAGAGAACAGCTAGGCCGCGAGGCAGCCGCAGTTACCGAACCCCAACAGTCCTACAGGGGCAGCTGGGCCTACTGGCACTACAGAACCAGCCTTGACTACCAGTTCACGCAGCCCACATAGGAAGCTCCTAAACTGGAGGCACCCTGGAGTTGGCTAACCCGACCGCACCACGACGGGGCAAGCATAGGCATCTCAGTGAGCTTGACACAACCCGGAAACAGCTGACGGTGCTGAAACCAGGCTTGGCACGAGGGAGTACCTGTGACAAGAACACTGCCGAGAACCAGCTGGCGGTGCTGGAACCCAGATGCGTTGCCTATTAAAGATTGTCTTCCTAGAGCCCCAACTAGCGGTGTTGGAGCTAAGGGTAAGCAAGGGGAGCAGAGTGTAGGCCGAAGCCTGCACTGGAGGCAGCTTTGTGTCTGTGTTGCGTTTGCAGGACACTTTGCCGGCTACACAGTGGGGGAACAGCTGGCGTTGCTGAACCCCACTAACACAATGGCGTGTGTTTTTCTCTGTGCAGCTAGCACTTGCGGTCAAAAACTAGCGATGTTTGAGCCCGTGTTGAAGCAGGAGGAGGAGGAGAGGAGCAGAGTGTAGGCCGAAGCCTATTTGAACCAATTTCAAAGGAAACCTTTAACCCCCCCTCAGGTGTTACAAAGTACAAGAGACACACCTTGTGCAGTATTAATGCTGCACAAGTGAAAGGTTGCTCTATTAATTTGTCTACTTGCACACGCTGAATGAAAGACGTACACAATTTAGCCCATTCTACAGTCAAACTGTAGTGGATGCGTGACTTGGCTTTTTAAGGAGACGCAGCACAGGTGTCCCAAATAACGCCTTGGTGCTTGGCGCAGCTTCCTGAGCGTTGTTATTTGCTGTACAGGAGTCTGCGCTCTTGTGTTATCCCTTGGCAATGCCCTGTTAGAGCTGCCCGTCTTATGACCTCATTTCATGTTGGCCGGTGCGGTTAACGATGGCCATAAATCCCAGACCCACAGTGCCTTTTCATAAAGTCACACTGCGGTGCTGTGATTCGTGGCCTTGAGCAGTAAATATTTTGGCCGCTCACACACGTCCTTACACCTGCTTCAGACTGGGCGGCCTCTGCTGATCCCTTCTCGCATACCGCGGCCATGAGGCTGCACAGTCTGAAGAAGGCGGAAGGAGATGAGTTAAGACAGGTGAAGATATGCACTGCTCGTGCCCATCAATCACACCCTCGCAGTCAAAATAAGACAACGAGGAGCATTGTTTCAGGCAGGGCGGACGCACAGGCGCAACAAGCCAACCAATGATGTCAGAAGACGGGAAGCGCTACCAAGGGGGGTGCTGCGTATCATTAGAAAGGAAAGTCACACCTCAGGGACAGTGGAATGGTCTCAATGAGACACATTTTGTACGTTTTGAGTTCCACGTGGGCAAGGACAAAAAGTCAGCCACCTTGTACAAATGCAGCAGTACTGCTGTACAAGGTGGCTGTTATACATAGAAACACCTGGGGGTGGGGGGCAGGCTCCCTTCAATTTCAGTTCATGTGCCTGCGTGGCGTTTGCAGGACACATTGCCAGCTACACAGCAGGGGAACAGCTGGCGGTGCTGAACCCCACTAACACATTGGCTGGTGTTTTTCTCTGTGCAGCTAGCATGTCAGGGCAGAAACTGGCGTTGTTTGAGCCCAGGGTCAGCAGGAGGAGGAGAGGAGCAAAGTGTAGGCCGAAGCCTGCACTGGTGGCAGCTTTTGTTCAGTTGTGCCAGCGTGGCTTGTGCTGGACACGATGCCGACTACACAGCAGGCGAACAGCTGGCGGTGCTGAACCCCACAAACACATTGGCTGGTGTTTTTCTCTGTGCAGCTAGCATGTCCGGGCAGAAACTGGCGTTGTTTAAGCCCAGGGTCAGCAGGAGGAGGAGAGGAGCAAAGTGCAGGCCGAAGCCTGCACTGGTGGCAGCTTTTGTTCTGTTGTGCCAGCGTGGCTTGTGCTGGACACGTTGCCGACTACACAGCAGGGGAACAGCTGGCGTTGCTGAACCCCACTAACACATTGACTGGTGTTTTTCTCTGTGCAGCTAGCAGTTCCGGGCAAAAACTAGCGGTGTTTGAGCCCAGGGTCAGCAGGAGGAGTAGAGGAGCAGAGTCTAGGCCGAAGCCTAGTTGAACCAATTTCAAAGGTTACCTTTAACCCCCCCCTCAGGTGTTGCAAGGTACAAGAGCCACACCTTGAACAGCATTAATGATGCACAAGTCAAAGGTTGCTCTATTTAATTTTGCTCCTTGCACACGCTGAATTAAACACGTACACTATTTAGCCCATTATACTGTCAAACAGTAGTGGAGGCGTGACTAGTCTACTAGTCTTTTTAAGGAGACGCAGCACAGGTGTACAAATTTACACCTAGGTGCTGTGCGCAGATTCCTTACCGTTGTTATTTGCAGTACAGGAAACTGCGCCCTTGTGTTATCCCTTGGCAATACCCTGTTAGTGCAGGCCGTCTCATGACCTCATTTCATGTTGGCCGTTGCGGTTAACGATGGCCATAAATCCCAGATCCACAGTGGCTTTTCCTAAAGTCACAATGCGGTGCTGGGATTCGTGGCCTTGTGCAGTAAATATGTTCGCCGCTCACACATGTCCTTACACCTGCTTCAGACTGGGCGGCCTCAGCTGATCCCTTATCGCATGCCGCGGCCATGAGGCCGCACAGTCAGAAGAATGCGGAAGGAGGGGAGTGAAGACAGGGGAACATATGCACTGCTCGTGCCCATCAATCACACCCTCGCAGTCAAAATATATGAGACAACGGGGGGCGTTGTGTCGGGCAGGGGGGACGCACAGGCACAGCCAGCCAACCAATGATGTCAGGAGACGGGCAGCGCTAACAATGGGGGTGCTGCGTGTCATTAAAAAGGAAAGTCACACCTCAGGGACATTGTAATGGTCTGTAATGAGACACATTTTGTACTTGTTGAGTTCCACGTGTGCAAGGAGAAAAAGTCAGCCACCTTGTACAAATGCAGCAGTACTGCTATACAAGGTGGCTGTTATACATAGAAACACCTGGGGGGGTGGGGGCAGGCTCCCTTCAATTTCAGTTCATGTGCCTGCGTGGCGTTTGCAGGACACGTTGCCAGCTACACAGCAGGGGAACAGCTGGCGGTGCTGAACCCCACTAACACATTGGCTGGTGATTTTCTCTGTGCAGCTAACATGTCCGGGCAGAAACTGGCGTTGTTTGAGCCCAGGGTCAGCAGGAGGAGGAGAGGAGCAAAGTGTAGGCCGAAGCCTGCACTGGTGGCAGCTTTTGGTAAGTTGTGCCAGCGTGGCTTGTGCTGGACACGATGCCGACTACACAGCAGGGGAACAGCTGGCGGTGCTGAACCCCACTAACACATTGGCTGGTGTTTTTCTCTGTGCAGCTAGCATGTCCGGGCAGAAACTGGCGTTGTTTGAGCCCAGAGTCAGCAGGAGGAGGAGAGGAGCAAAGTGTAGGCCGAAGCCTGCACTGGTGGCAGCTTTTGGTCAGTTGTGCCAGCGTGGCTTGTGCTGGACACGATGCCGACTACACAGCAGGGGAACAGCTGGCGGTGCTGAACCCCACTAACACATTGGCTGGTGTTTTTCTCTGTGCAGCTAGCATGTCCGGGCAGAAACTGGCGTTGTTTGAGCCCAGGGTCAGCAGGAGGAGGAGAGGAGCAGAGTGTAGGCCGAAGCCTAGTTGAACCAATTTCAAAGGTTACCTTTAACCCCCCCTCAGGTGTTGCAAGGTACAAGAGCCACACCTTGAACAGCATTAATGATGCACAAGTCAAAGGTTGCTCTATTTAATTTTGCTCCTTGCACACGCTGAATAAAACACGTACACTATTTAGCCCATTATACTGTCAAACAGTAGTGGAGGCGTGACTACTAGTCTTTTTAAGGAGATGCAGCACAGGTGTCAAAATTTACACCTAGCTGCTGTGCGCAGATTCCTGAGCGTTGTTATTTGCTGTACAGGAGTCTGCGCTATTGGGATCCCTTGGCCATGCGCTGTGAGCGCTTCCTGTCTTCTGACCTCATTTAATGTCGGCCGTTACGGTTAGCGATGGACATGAATCCCAGACCCACAGTGTGTTTTCAAAAAATCACACTGCGTGGCTGGGATTCGTGGCCTTGTTCAGTAAATATGTTTGACGCTCACACATGTCCTTACACCTGCTTCAGACTGGGCGGCCTCATCTGATCCCTTATCGCCTGCCGCGGCCATGAGGACACCCAGTCTGAAGAAGGCGGAAGGAGATGAGTGAACACAGGCAAACATATGCACTGCACATGCCCATCAATCACACCCTCGCTGTTCAAAAAAATAAGACACCGAGGGGCGTTGTTTCGAGCAGGGCAGACGCACAGGCGCAGCCAGCTAACCAATGATGTCAAAAGACGGGCAGCGCTAACAAGGGTGGAGCTGCGTATCATTAGAAAGGAAAGTCACACCTCAGGGACAGTGGAATGGTCTCAATGAGACACATTTTGTACGTGTTGAGTTCCACGTGGGCAAGGAGAAAAAGTCAGCCACCTTGTACAAATGCAGCAGTACTGCTGTACAAGGTGGCTGTTTTACATAGAAACACCTGGGGGTGGGGGGCAGGCTCCCTTCAATTTCAGTTCATGTGCCTGCGTGGCATTTGCAGGTCACGTTGCAAGCTACACAGCAGGGGAACAGCTGGCGGTGCTGAACCCCACTAACACATTGGCTGGTGTTTTTCTCTGTGCAGCTAGCACTTCCGGGCAGAATCTGGCGGTGTTTGAGCCCAGGGTCAGCAGGAGGAGGAGAGGAGCAGAGTGTAGGCCGAAGCCTGCACTGGTGGCAGCTTTTGGTCAGTTGTGCCAGCGTGGCTTGTGCTGGACACGATGCCGACTACACAGCAGGGGAACAGCTGGCGGTGCTGAACCTCACTAACACATTGACTGGTGTTTTTCTCTGTGCAGCTAGCAGTTCCGGGCAAAAACTAGCGGTGTTTGAGCCCAGGGTCAGCAGGAGAGGAGCAGAGTGTAGGCCGAAGCCTAGTTGAACCAATTTCAAAGGTTACCTTTAACGCCCCTCAGGTGTTGCAAGGTACAAGAGCCACACCTTGTGCAGCATTAACGCTGCACAAGTAAAAGGTTGCTCTATTTGTTTTGCTCCTTGCACACGCTGACTAAAACACTTACACTATTTAGCCCATTATACTGTCAAACAGTTGTGGAGGCGTGACTTGTCTTTTTAAGGAGACGCAGCACAGGTGTCAAAATTTGCACCTAGGTACTGGGCGCAGATTCCTGAGCGTTGTTATTTGCTGTACAGGAGTCTGCGCTATTGTGATCCCTTGGCCATGCGCTGTGAGCGCTTCCTGTCTTCTGACCTCATTTCATTTCGGCCGTTGCGGTTAGCGATGGACATGAATCCCAGACCCACAGTGTGTTTTCAAAAAATCACACTGCGTGGCTGGGATTCGTGGCCTTGTGCAGTAAATAGGTTTGCCGCTTACACATGTCCTTACACCTGCTCCAGACTGGGCGGCCTCAGCTGATCCCTTATCGCCTACCACGGCCAGGAGGCCGCACAGTCTGAAGAAGGCGGAAGGAGATGAGTTAAGACAGGCGAACATATGCACTGCTCGTGCCCATAAACCACACCCTCGCTGACAAAATAAATATGACAACGAGGGGCGTTGTTTCTAGCAGGGCGGATGCACAGGCGCAGCCAGCTAACCATGATGACAAAAGACGGGAAACGCTACCAAGGGGGGTGCTGTGTATCATTAGAAAGGAAAGTCACACCTCAGGGACAGTGGAATGGTCTCAATGAGACACATTTTGTACGTGTTGAGTTCCACGTGGGCAAGGAGAAAAAGTCAGCCACCTTGTACAAATGCAGCAGTACTGCTGTACTAGGTGGCTGTTATACATAGAAACACCTGGGGGGGTGGGGCCAGGTTCCCTTTAATTTCAGTTCATGTGCCTGCGTGGCGTTTGCAGGTCACGTTGCCGGCTACACAGCAGGGGAACAGCTGGCGTTGCTGAACCCCACTAACACATTGGCTGGTGTTTTTCTCTGTGCAGCTAGCACTTCCGGGCAAAAACTAGCGGTGTTTGAGCCCAGGGTCAGCAGGAGGAGGAGAGGAGCAGAGTGTAGGCCGAAGCCTGCACTGGTGGCAGCTTTTGTTCTGTTGTGCCAGCGTGGCTTGTGCTGGACACGTTGCCGACTACACAGCAGGGGAACAGCTGGCGGTGCTGAACCCCACTGACACATCACCTAGTGTTTTTTCTGTGTAGACAACACTTCCAGGTGGCAACTGACAGTGTTGAAACCCAGGGAATCAAAGAGGAGCAGAGTGTAGGCCGAAGCCTGCAGTGGAGCAAGTTGAAAGCGAACCTTTAACCCCCCCCCCCAGGCATTTGTTGCTGAAAGAGCCATCTTGTACAGCAGTAATACTGCACATGGAAAATGGTGGCTCCGAAAATTATGCTCCTTGCAAACGCTGAAGTACACACTCATATAATGTGTTCCCTCACACCGTCAAACCATCCCGGAAGTGGGACTTTCCTTTGTAATGTGACACAGCACAGCCGTCATTCCAACCCCCTTGGTGCCGGGCGCCACCTCCTCAACGTTGTTTGGTTCTGTCACGGAGCCCGCGCTGTAATGTTATCCCTTGGCCATGCACAGTTAGCGGTGCCCGTCTTCTGACATCATGTAGGTGTCAGGCTGGCAGTGCCTGTGCGTCCAAGCTGCCCGAGATCCAACCTTGCAGTGTCATCTAATGTAGTCCCACTGTGGGCCAGGGATCCATGGGCATGCGCAGTGCATATCATCGCCTCTCACTCACCTCCTTCCTGCTTCTTCAGACTGTGCGGTGTCACGGCCGTGGCATGCTATTAGGGATCAGCTGACGCCGCCTAGTCTGAAGAAGCGTGAAGAAGGGGAGTGAGAGGCTAGTATATGCACTGCGCATGGCCATGGATACCAGGCCCACTGTGGGATCACATTAGACGACACTGCGAGGTGTGATTTCGGGCAGCGTGGACGCACAGGCGCAGCCAGGACGACAACAAATGATGTCAGAGGACGGGCAGCGCAAACTGTGCATGGCCAAGGGATAACATAACAGCGCAGGGTCCATGACGGAATCAAACAACACTAAGGAGGCAGCGCACGGTGCCAAGGGGGTAGCAATGACGGCTGTGCTGCGTCACATTACAAAGGAAAGTCCCACCTCCAGGACGGTTGGACGGTGTGAGGGGACACATTACATGAGTGTGTAGTTCAGCGTTTGCAAGGAGCATAATTTCAAGAGCGACCTTTCCCTTGTGCAGTATTAGTGCTGCACATGGTGGCTCTTTCAGTAACAAACGCCTAGGGGGGGGGGGGGGACAGGTCCCCTTACATTTTAGTTGTGCCAGCGTGGCGGTCGCATGACACGTTGCCGGATACACAGCTGGGGATCAGCTGACGTTACTGAACCCCAATAACAGAGGAGCGACTGTTGACTGTGCACACAGCACTTCCAGGCACCAACTGGCGGTGTTAGAGCCCAGGGACAGCAGGAGGAGCAGATTGGAGGTATTGCCGCACACAGCTGGGGATCAGCTGACATTACTGAACCCCAATAACAGAGGGGCGACTGTTGACTGTGCACACAGCACTTCCAGGCACCAACTGGCGGTGTTAGAGCCCAGGGACAGCAGGAGGAGCAGATTGGAGGTATTGCCACACACACAGCTGGGGATCAGCTGACGTTACTGAACCCCAATAACAGAGGAGCGACTGTTGACTGTGCACACAGCACTTCCAGGCACCAACTGGCGGTGTTGGAGCCCAGGGACAGCAGGAGGAGCAGATTGGAGGTATTGCCGCACACACAGCTGGGGATCAGCTGACGTTACTGAACCCCAATAACAGAGGAGCGACTGTTGACTGTGCACACAGCACTTCCAGGCACCAACTGGCGGTGTTAGAGCCCAGGGACAGCAGGAGGAGCAGATTGGAGGTATTGCCGCACACACAGCTGGGGATCAGCTGACGTTACTGAACCCCAATAACAGAGGAGCGACTGTTGACTGTGCACACAGCACTTCCAGGCACCAACTGGCGGTGTTAGAGCCCAGGGACAGCAGGAGGAGCAGAGGAACAGAGTGTAGGCCGAAGCCTGATTGGAGCAAGTTGAAAGGAAACCTTTAACCCCCCCCCACAAGACGTTTGTAGCTGAAAGAGCCATCTTGTGCAGCACTAAGGATGCAAAAGGAAAAGGTTGCTCTTTTAATTATGCTCCTTGCAAACACCGAAGTAAACACTAAAAATGTGTCCCTTTATACCGTTAAACCGTTCCGGAGGTGCGAATTTCCTTCGTAATGGGACACAGCACAGCTGTCATTCCTATCCCCTTGATGCCGTGCGCTGCCTCCTCAGCGTTGTTTTAAGCTGTCACGGAGCCTGCGCTGTTCTGTTAGCCCTTGGCCATGCCCAATTAGCGCTGCCTGTCTTCTGACATAATTTGGTGTCAGGCTGTCAGTGCCTGTGCGTCCACGCTGCTCCAGATCCCACCTCGCAGTCTCGTCTAACGTAATCCCACTGCGGGCCTTGGAACCATGGGCATGCACAGTGCATAACCTCGACTCTCACTCCCCTCCTTCCCTCTTCTTCAGACTGTGCGGTGTCACGGCCGTGGCATGCTAGGGATCAGCTGACGGCGCACAGTCTAAAGAAGGCGGAGGGAAATGAGCGAGAGCCCGAGGGGAAGATATGCACTGCGCATGCCCATGGATCCCAGGCCCGCAGTGTGACTCAATCAGAAGACACTGCGAGGCGGGATCTCGGGCAGCGCGGCCGCACAGGCGCAGCCAGCCTGACACCAAATTATGTCAGAAGACAGGCAGCGCAAATAGGGCATGCCCAAGGGATAACAGAACAGCGCAGGCTCCGTGACAGCTTAAAACAACGCTGAGGAGGCAGCGCATGGCACCAAGGGGGTAGGAATGACGGCTGTGCTGCGTCACATTACGAAGGAAAGTCCCAGCTCCGGGACGGTATAACGGTATCAGTGAACACATTTTATAAGTGTTAAGTTCTGCGTGTGCAAAGAGCTAAAAAAAAAGAGCTACCTTTTCCTTGTGCAGCATTACTGCTGCACAAGATGGCTCTTTCAGTAACAAACGACGGGGGGGGGGACAGGTTCCCTTACATTTAGGTTGTTGTGCCAGCGTGGCGGTTGCAGGACACATTGCCGGCTACACAGCTGGGGATCAGCTGACGTTGCTGAAACCCAATAACACTGGGTCGTATGTTTTTACTGTGCAGCCTGCACTTCTGAGCCGCAACTGGCGGTGTTGGAGCCCAGGAATAGCAGTTCAGGTGGTAGAAAGATGAACACAGCAGGAGACCTGGATGACACCCAATTACTTAATCAGGCAGAGGAGTGGCAAATTCCTGCGAGATCCAGGCCTGGTTCATTTTCAGGAAAGTAAGCCGGTCAACGTTATCGGAGGATAGTCGCATGCGACGGTCTGTTAGTACACCACCTGCGGCACTAAAGACACGTTCCGATAAGACACTAGCCGCAGGGCAAGCCAGCACCTCCAATGCATACTGGCTTAGCTCTGGCCATGTATCCAGCTTAGAGACCCAAAACTTGAACGGGGAAGAGCCGTCTGGGAGTACAGTAAGAGGGCAAGCCATGTAGTCTGTCACCATCTGACGGAACCGTTGCCTCCTGCTGACTGGAGCCGCCGGTGATGGTGTAGACATTTGGGGCGGGCACACAAAAGTGTGCCAGAGTTGTGCCATACTGGGCTTGCCTTGGGCAGAGGCACTGCTTCTGCTCCCTCTTTGGGCAGAGCCTCCCCCACTGCCTCGACGCACTGAGCTGCTTTGTAAAGCACTAGCAGCACTCCTCTCAGTTGGACAGGAGAAGATGATGGAATTCACCAGTGTGTCGTGGTACTCCCGCAATTTACGCTCCCGGGTCAACGCAGGGATGAGGTTTTGGACGTTGTCCCGGTAGCGAGGATCGAGGAGGGTGAACACCCAATAATCAGGCATGTTGAGAATGTGGTCGATGCGGCGGTCGTTTCTCAGGCACTGCAGCATGAAATCCACCATGTGCTGCAGAGTGCCAACTGGCCCAGAAACGCTGTTCCCTGCTTGAGACATGATCTCTGCCCGCTCGTCATCACCCCACCCTCGCTGTACACACTGACCACTGGACAATTGTGTCGCTCCCTCCTCTGGACGGAGCTCTTCCTCCTCCATTGACTCCTCCTCATCCTCCTCACAAATTGGCCCCTGCGTACCCCTTTGTGAGGAACCACGTGGCACTGACTCTCCAGAAGCTGATGGAAAAGGTGACTCCTCATCCTCCACCTCTTCCACCACATCATCCCTTAACCCTTGCAAAGTTTGCTGAAGCAGGCAGATAAGGGGGACAGTCATGCTGACTAGTGCATCATCTGCACTTGCCATCCGCGTGGAATAATCAAAAGGACGCAAAACCTGGCAGACGTCCTTCATAGTGGCCCACTCTGTGGTTGTGAAGTCTGATCGGCGCTGACTGCGACTTCTTTGCGCCTGATGCAGCTGGTACTCCATAACTGCTTGCTGCTGCTCACACAACCGCTCCAACATATGTAACGTGGAATTCCACCAGGTAGGTAGGTCACATATGATGCGGTGTTCCGGAAGGCGGAATCGGCGCTGCAGAGCAGCAATGCGGGATCTGGCCAAGCTGGAACGCCGCAAGTGAGCACACTCTAGGCGGACCTTGTGCAGCAGGGCATCAAGATCCGGATAGTCCCTCAGAAAACTCTGCACAACCAAATTGAGCACATGTGCCAGACATGGGATGTGAGTGAGGTTGCCAAGGGCCAAAGCTGCGACCAGATTTCGGCCATTGTCACACACTACCATGCCTGGCTGGAGATTCGCAGTAACCACACATCGCTCTCCTGCTTGATGGCATTCCAGAGCTCCTGCGCTGTGTGGCTTCGATGCCCCAATGAAACTAGTTTCAAGACGGCCTGCTGACGTTTGGCCACGGCTGTGCTCATGTCGGTCATAGGTAAACGTTCACGGGTCCATGTGGAGGTGGACTGTGACGGATCCTGCAGAGAGGAATCAGAGGAACTGGTGTAAGAGGAGGAGTCGATGCGTACAGACTGGATTCCTGCAATCCTTGGAGTGGGCAGGACACGTCCTGCGCCACTCGCACGATCTGTACCTGGCTCAACAACATTAACCCAATGGGCAGTGAGGGAAACATATCGCCCCTGTCCATGCTGACTGGTCCACGCATCGGTGGTGAGGTGGACCTTGCTACTGACGGCGTTCAGTAGCGCATGTTTTATGTTTGCCTCAACATGCCTGTGCAGGGCAGGGACAGCCTGCCTGCTGAAGTAAAAGCGGCTGGGCACCTTGTACTGTGGGACTGCCAATGCCATCAAGTCACGGAAGCTGTCAGTCTCCACCAGCCTGAACGAAAGCATTTCCAGGGACAACAGTTTGGCAATGCCTGCATTCAGAGCCTGTGCTCGGGGGTGGTTGGCCGAGAATGCCCGCCTTTTCTCCCATGCCTGGACTACCGATGGCTGTAGAGTAGACTGGGAGTGTGAGGATGACTGGGAAGGTGGTGCTGTGGGTGGAATTACACTAGGTCTCTGGACAACAGTGGAGGAAGAGGCAACACGAGATGAAGAGGTGGTAGCTGCCGCTGTTTGTTGGCCTACGTCTTCACTGTGTTTCTGTAACTCCACCGCGTGCCTGTTCCGCACATGTTTCCACATATTTGTGGTATTGAGGTTGCTGACACTTTTACCTCTTTTTACTTTCTGATGACACAGCTTGCATTTGACAAAACAAATGTCATCTGCAACTGTGTCAAAAAAGGACCAGGCACTGCAAGTCTTGGGAGCGCCCTTTTTGGCTTTGGAAAGAGACAGGCTCCTAACGGGTGCCAAAGTGGAGGCTACAGGCTCCGCAGTCTTCCCCCTCCCTCTCCCTCTTTGGCCCGTAAGGGGAAGCTCTTCCTCAGAGCTGCTCCCACCACCTTCCTGTTCCTCACGCCACGATGGGTCAAGGACCTCATCATCTCCACTACCCTCTGCCACCAACTGCTCCTCCTGGGTAGTCTCGGCAGCACAGTACGCATCAGAAAGCGGCACCTGAGTTTCATCATCAGATGCGTACTGCGCTGTGGTCACCGGAGGCACTGGCCCACCTGCCTCTTCAGAGTCAGAGAGATAAAGCTTTTGGGCATCACTGCACACTGCCTCTTCTTCCATTTCTCCAATGCTGCTTGGCTGGCCCCCTGTTTCCAAGCCAAGAGATTCAGAGAACAGAAGTAGAGACGGCTCCTGTCCTGGGCTCTCTGACTGCCTGGCCAATTTGGCAGGTGGTGAAGAGACAGATGGCTGCTCTCCAGTGCTCTGTGCCTGAGAGGATGTGGCACTAACTGAAGTCGATGCCGAGGCGTTAGCTGCCATCCACCCGACAACGGCTTCAATTTGGTCTTCACGTAGCAGCGGTGCACGGCGCTCTCCGACAAAGCTGCGCATGAAGGACTATTCCCTGCTGAAACTGAGTGACGACGAGTCACCGGCGCCCGCAGCAGGCACAGAATCACCACGTCCTCTCCCTGCTCCTCTCCCTGCTCCGCGCTCACGCCCACGTGCCTTACTCCCTGCCCTCTTCATCTTGGTTGACAGATAAAGATAAGCAGAAAAGTACTAAGGCCTTAGTGTGCTTATTCCTGAAATGCTCCTCCTAACAGGTGTAAGAAATACTAATGTTGTAAATTGTGGACTAAACTTTATTATTTTTCAAATGTGGCCTACACAAGTGTTAAGTTGTGTTTGGTGAACTTAACTTTTTTTTTGGTGCAGATCGGGCTACAGAGCTAGTTTAAATCACACGGAGACCGTGTAGACAGCCGTAAACGGCGCTGCAAGGCCAACAAACCCTCCTCTCGGTTATCCTATATAGTGTTTTTCCACTATTTAGCTGGATACGAGTGGAAAGACACTAATAGGAATTTTTTTTTTCAAATTTTAAACTGGCTGCACTATTTGAAAAAAAGGAAATTGTTTTTCAAGGTATGAGGCAGTAACGCACCCTGAGCTGAATCCAACCGGCTATGGCTGCACACAGACTACAGGGCGAGCTGCGCTCACACAGAGACCGTGCAGACAGCCGTAAACGGCGCTGCAAGGCCAACAAACCCTCCTCTAGGTTATCCTATATAGTGTTTTTCCACTATTTAGCTGGATACGAGTGGAAAGACACTAATAGGAATTTTTTTTTTCAAATTTTAAACAGGCTGCACTATTTGAAAAAAAGTAAAATTTTTCTCAAGGTATGAGGCAGTAACGAACCCTGAGCTGAATCCAACCGGCTATGGCTGCACACAGACTACAGGGCGAGCTGGGCTCACACGGAGACCGTGCAGACAGCCGTAAACGGCGCTGCAAGGCCAAAAAAACCTCCTCTAGGTTACCCTATATAGTGTTTTTCCACTATTTAGCTGGATACGAGTGGAAAGACACTAATAGGAATTTTTTTTTCAAATTTTAAACTGGCTGCACTATTTGAAAAAAAGGAAATTGTTTTTCAAGGTATGAGGCAGTAACGCACCCTGAGCTGAATCCAACCGGCTATGGCTGCACACAGACTACAGGGCGAGCTGCGCTCACACAGAGACCGTGCAGACAGCCGTAAACGGCGCTGCAAGGCCAAAAAACCCTCCTCTAGGTTATCCTATATAGTGTTTTTCCACTATTTAGCTGGATACGAGTGGAAAGACACTAATAGGAATTTTTGTTTTTCAAATTTTAAACAGGCTGCACTATTTGAAAAAAAGTAAAATTTTTCTCTAGGTATGAGCCAGTAACGAACCCTGAGCTGAATCCAACCGGCTATGGCTGCACACAGACTACAGGGCGAGCTGGGCTCACACGGAGACCGTGCAGACAGCCGTAAACGGCGCTGCAAGGCCAAAAAACCCTCCTCTAGGTTATCCTATATAGTGTTTTTCCACTATTTAGCTGGATACGAGTGGAAAGACACTAATAGGAATTTTTTTTTTTTTGAAATTTTAAACAGGCTGCACTATTTGAAAAAAAGTAAAATTTTTCTCAAGGTATGAGCCAGTAACGAACCCTGAGCTGAATCCAACCGGCTATGGCTGCACACAGACTACAGGGCGAGCTGGGCTCACACGGAGACCGTGCAGACAGCCGTAAACGGCGCTGCAAGGCCCAAAAACCCCCCTCTAGGTTATCCTATGTAGTGCTTTTCCACAATAGAGCTGGAGACTGGTGGAAAAACACTAATAGGAAATTTGAGAAAAAATGTGCAGCAGGCTGCACTAAGAGCAAAAAAGGACAACTGTGTGAGGCAGTGTGAACCCCCCCTGAGCTGAATACAACCGGGTATATGGCTGCACACAGACTACAGAGTGAGCTGCACACACACACACACACAGAGACCTTGCAGAACGCTGTTAAAACAGCGCTGCAAGGCAAGAGCAAGGTGAACAGTGAAGAACACACAGCGTTTTGCTAAATTAGCCTTTGGAAAGGAAAATAAAGCAATTAGCTAGCTCGACTGGCCCTCAGTTAGAACACAGCGTCCTGTCCCTAACTGAAATCACAGCAGAGTGAGCGCAAAATGGCGGCAGCGTTTTTTATAGTGCAGAGTGACATCATTTCATCAGCCAATCCAAGCCTTGCCAGTACTTACATGCCCACCATGCTAAACAGGATGTGCCCACACTTCCAATCATTCCTCATTGGCTGCTGCGTTCAGTTTGAATTCTGGGAACTTCCGATTCCGGTATCCGATACGCGGGAAGTATCGGAATTCGGTATCGGAATTCCGATACCGCAAATATCGGCCGATACCCGATACTTGCGGTATCGGAATGCTCAACACTACTCACAGTCCAATAGTTTTCAGGATTAATTTTTGACCCCATGTTGAATATCAACACTAGTGATGAGCGAGCACTAAAATGCTTGTGTGCTTGGTACTTGAATCGAGCAGATCCGATGCTCAGATGGGCTCAACTCAAGTAATGAATATAATTGAAGTCAATGGGAAACTGAAGCATTTTTCTGGAAGACTTGGAATATTGCAGAAATGGATTGAAACGGTGCTAAAATGGAATGGGAATAGCATAGAGAAGACACCTGGACTCATCTCTAACTCTCAGGTTGCTGCTTGGAACATTGTTGTCCACTTCTACAGACTGACAATAAAACATACAAAACAAAAGATGAAATGGATTTTGCAGTAAAAAAAATGCCAGGAAACATTATTTCCTGTATAATGACTTGTACATAAGGCAAAATTAAAAAGAGGAAAAAAAACTGACTCCTCCACTCCTTAAAAGCCAGACCATCTCTCACCGTATTTTCTCATTGCCTATGACTACAGTAGATGACATATTAGAGGGGGAAATAAAACTACACCCATTGGTAGTAAGCGGTAAATGTAATTTCAACATTTTACTACCTTATCTGGTAGTGGCGTAACCACAAAGTTATGGGCCCCGGGGCGAACTTTCAAATGGGGCCCCCCATGCCACAATATTTTCCATCCAAATTCACATTTTCCCTATTCATTTTGAACACTATAGCTTTGTTGCAATATTGTATAGTCTGACCTCAGTGACGTAACTATCCGGTGTCCCATCCTGGTATGTTTTTGTCTCCCGTACTGCAGTTGTTCTGTAATGTAAAAAAGAAAATAAACCATTATACTCATCAGGGGTTTACATAGAAGTCATGGGGATCCATATAAGAAGTATAATGCACCCCCATAGTCCTCCATATAATATTATGAGTGTTGTGGACCGATGCGGCCCACCGCCAGACCACCTATCTGGCATTTGCTAGTATTTCCAGATGACCAGTCCGATGTTGATTGGAATGAAGCGGTGGTCTCTTGTGCGCTACCGCTATACCAATGTCTATGGGACTGAAGGAGGTAACTAATCACTCTTCCCCATGGGCTGCCCTGTGTATGAGGACTCCTAATCTAGAGATCAGTGGGAACCTTGCGAACCCACATATGACACTGTGTGGAGGGGAGATACAGGTTACCATGGGCCCACCTTATTGAAACATCCAAAAGAGAATGAGTTACAATAAGGGTATGTTTCCACATTCAGGAAACCCAGCGCTTTGGACTGCTCCGCCCAAAGCGCCACCCTCTGTTGTATGCATGGTGATTCCGCATATGTTCATTGAACACATGGGGGATCACCGCATCGTATTCATAGACTGGGTTATTTATCTTGCAGAGACAGAGCATCATCGCAAGGTAAATAGACATGCTGAGATCTGGAAAGAGGAGCCGCATGTCCAGTTATGCAGATCCGCCGGATTCGGCCCTGCAGAGGCCTAGCTAGGGTTTTGGTTCAAGGGGGTCTAAGCTTCTGAGTGGGTCCCTAACCAGGTAATCTTGATTACAACTGGATGACGCACCCTAATAGTGGAGGAGAACCTCAGCAGATGACCGCGCTGTTGCTGAAAATAATCTCTATACAAAGCGCAACATTGATATTGCTGCCATATGGTCAGTGGTAAATACCAGCCCTGCAGAACATAAAAGCGATCACAGCACAGTTACAGATGGTGACTTACCGCTGACATTCTTTCTGATGGCGTCCACTTTTCTGGTCTTTTCCATCTGGCCCAGACCGACACAACTTCTTCCACCCAGGACTTGTCTGCAGAGAATACAACAGACACATTTCACTTCACATAATTTCAGCATTTCACCATCAATTCCCAACCTGCACAGCTCATCATCCTACTAGTAACCCAATGCTGCCGCATGTGCCCCTATTACTGCACCTGCTGTGTGGTTCTCTGTGCCCTCTAAATTCTAAAGCAACCCTCTAGAATATAGTATTGCCGGGTGCAAGTGCCCTAGAAAACAGGGCCCACATTTTGCTCCCTAGAAAGTAATATTGTCCTGTGTGTCCATTTGATAGTCACGGTAACCTGAGTTCCCCATAACATTAAGTGCCCACTTAACATTGAATAATGTCCTGAGTCTCCCCCCTGTACAGCTCCCCTATACACAGCATGATGCTCTCTTATACATAACTGTTGTGAATTCTGCTCTTGGGTTCCCTCCAGTGGTTGTAGGTGGGAATGCAGTTGTCTCTGAGTCACAGTCCTGGCCAGGTGTATCTGCTGATTGCAGCTCTGACTGGGATATTTAGGTGTGCAGGATTCATTAGTCCTTGCCAGTTGTCAATGTTTCTTCTGAAGTGTTGGATCACTTTCTGGCTTCTCCTGCTCAGCTGTCAATTCAGCAAAGATAAGTGTCTGGTTTTTGTTTCTGTGGCACACATGCAGTGTGCTTATATTCTGTGCTAGTCATTTGTTTTTCTCTTGTCCAGCTTAGACTGTGTCAGTGTTTTCTCGGTCTTGTTGGATTCTCTGGAGATGCAGATATACGCTCCACATCTTTAGTTAGATGGTGGAGTTTTTGTATTTTCTGCTGTGGATATTTTTGGAAGGATTTTTAATACTGACCGCTTAGTATCCTGTCCTATCCTTTCCTATTTAGCTAGTGTGTGCCTCATTTGCTAATTCCTGTTTCCTGCCTATGTGTGTCTTTTCCTCTACTACTCACAGTCAATATTTGTGGGGGGCTGCCTATCCTTTGTTGTTCTGCTCTGAGGCAAGGTAGAAATTCCTTTTTCCATCTATAGGGGTATTTAGTCCGCCGGCTGTGTCGAGGTGTCTAGGTTTTGTTAGGCACACCCCACGGCTACTTCTAGGTGCGGTGGTAAGATCAGGGTTTGCGGTCAGTATAGTTACCACCTACTCCAGAGAACGTTTTCATGCTGCTCCAAGGTCACCTGATCATAACACATAACATGATGCCTCCTCACTGTAATGTACCCCCACACTGTATACTGACCCCTTAGTAGCCCCCATACTCCTTGATGGCCCCAACACTGTGCGATGGCCCCTTCACTGTAATCCCCACACTGTATGATGGCCCCCTAGATAGCCTCCATACAGTAATGTGCCAAATATTCTTCAATATAGTATAATACATTCCACATAGGGCTGTATATATAATGCATTTCCCATAGGCCTGCATAGTATAATGCACTCCCAATAGGCCTGTATGGTATAATGCACTCACCATAGGCCTGTATAGTATAATGCACTCCCCATAGGCCTGTATAGTATAACGCACTCCCTATAATCTTGTATAGTATAATGCACCCCCATTAGGCAGCCTGTATATTATAATGCACCCCCATTAGGCAGCCTGTATAGTATAATGCATCCCCATTAGGCAGTCAATGATAGAAGCCCTTGTGTCTGGACATTGTTCCACACATTAAGAACAACAGTCCACCGCTCCTCTGACCTCTCTCCACCCCTCTCCCTTCATCAACATGTCCCTCGCTCATCATACAGCACCACTATCCTAACCAAAGTCCTAACAAAAACATTAGTGGAAATGCGATCATTTACGGAGCTGTGCCTGAATTTTGCCAACTGAGGGAAAATGGTTGGGAACTCGAACACGAATCCGAATGATCTACGTTCATGCCGAATTTGAGAATGGTGAGCCTTTTCCAATCAAGTTCGCTCATCTCTACCACCACGTCTAAGAACAGCATAGTATAGGAAAAGAGACCATGAATCCGTTTATGTATCACTTAGTTTATTGGGTGCAGCAGTTGTGACAAAATCAGAGATTTAGATGTAGAATGTAGCAGTGCTCAAAAGCTAACATTACCCACACAGCTTTCTGGGTACATTTTCTATTGATAGTAATCTAATCAGTGCTGGGGGTGTATTTGGGCTAGCAGGCACTCATTATATGTAAACAAGAGCACACAGCCGAATAAGTAACACATCTCTGAATTCAGTGTCTCAGCCACTACATAATGCTATCCTCAGATTACATAACAAATATATCCTGACAGTTTCCCTGTAATGGAGAATTTATGGTGTCTCTAAACATGGCCCTCATCAGCTTCCTCAGATCATTTTTGAGTCTCGTATGGATATTTTTTAAATTATTCTTAATTTCTTTGGGAATGAGCATCTCTCTTTCTTTGCTGCTTTGATTTGGGGGGTTTTCACACATAGGAGGTGATACATAAAAGCTTTTTTATGAGAAAAATAGTGTATAATGCTTTGAAAGGTTGCAAAGTTCTTGCGCAATGCAAGAATGTTTGAAACAGCACTGCCAAAAAGGGCTGAGCTGAGGAGGAGCGGTAGCAGGACGAGACATGACTACACTTACCCATCTTATTCTGTAAAATTGCAAAGGTTCTCTAGCTCCAGTTCTGGACTGAAGTAGCATTTCTGGTGAGACGCAATGCAGGCATACACCACTGAGAAGATGCCTCACATTCATTAAAGGGACTCTGTCACCTGAATTTGGAGGGAACAATTTTCAGCCATAGGGTCGGGGTTTTCGGGTGTTTGATTCACCCTTTCCTTACCCGCTGGCTGCATGCTGGCTGCAATATTGGATTGAAGTTCATTCTCTGTCCTCCATAGTACACGCCTGCACTTGCCTTGCACTGGCGTGTACTACAGAGGACAGAGAATGAACTTCAATTCAATATTGCAGCCAGCATGCAGCCAGCGGGTAAGGAAAGGGTGAATCAAACACCCGAAAACCGCGCCTCCATGGCTGAAGATTGTTCCCTCCAAATTCAGGTGACAGTGTCCCTTTAAGTGGCATCTCTTAATGAATTTTGCACATCTTACCCCAGTGATCCCTTCATTTAGACAGGCATAAGACGTGCCAGAGTTAATAAGGTGGCCCCTTTATTTTTTCTCTATGATTATTTAATGCCTCACCACTCCCCTGTTGCTATAATTTTTAAACCACTTTCATTTTGCCATTTCTCATTTCTACAGCTTTATTTAGTCTTAATGATCTTCTCCTATTTCTATCTTGTTTATTCCCATAGGATGCATATTGTGCACAGGACCTAATCTGGATGCTTATAAAAGTTTTTTACTTCTTTTGTGTACTTTTATTTTTAGCGATATTGTCAGAGTTTACGATCATCTGTTAAGTCGATGGAAACTAGCCTTCCAGAAGTTTATTTTTGTCACCCCTTTACTGAACAACTTATTAAAGGATAAGTGAAAACTTATTATTTTAAGACCACTTTTATCTAAGTCCCGATTCATTTAACATTCTGTCTTACCTGTTGGTTAAAATTAGGTCTAGAAGTACCTCCCTCTTGTTGGGTCCTGCACTAATTGTCAAAAGTAACTGTCTTGCGTCATTTTCAAAAACTTTCTTTATGACTCATCTGGCGTGATGACTTCATGAAAGTACAGGATCACATGAAAGTATAATGAATTGGGGGTGAGTGGGGGGCGAGGACATTGGAGAGTAACTGAAAATGGGGTCCTTTGCTATCCTTAATCCGCCCCTGCATACGAGGCTCTTGAATTTTGGTGAGGAGACCCTCAGCCAGTCCATACTCAGAACGTGAATGCCAGATGTGTGACACCAACCTAAGAGGTTGTGAATTCAAAGATAGTCAAAAAAATCAAACAGACAGAACACATCAGATTTCACAATCGGAATGATTTCATTTATACATGGTTTAAGCTTTGGTTATAGGGATAATAAGCCAGATAGATGACAATGATATTTGGCATAAATGACATATTTTGCTTGGCTTTGGTTAACATGTTATTAGTAGGGTTGAGCGAAACGGGTCGAACATTTTCAAAAGTCGCCGACTTTTGGCTAAGTCGGGGTTTCATGAAACCCGATCCGACCCCTGTGCGGGGTCGGCCATGCGGTACGCGACTTTCGCGCCAAAGTCGCGTTTCAATGACGCGAAAAGCGCCATTTCTCAGCCAATGAAGGTAAACGCAGAGTGTGGGCAGCGTGATGACATAGGTCCTGGTCCCCACCATCTTAGAGAAGGGCATTGCAGTGATTGGCTTGCTGTCTGCGACGTCACAGGGGCTATAAAGAGGCGTTCCCGCCGACCGCCATCTTACTGCTGCTGATCTGAGCTTAGGGAGAGGTTGCTGCCGCTTTGTCAGAAGCAGGGATAGCGTTAGGCAGGGTCCATTAACCACAAAACCGCTTGTGCTGCAGCGATTTGCACTGTCCAACACCACCCTCGGTGTGCAGGGACAGTGGAATTTTTTTTTTTTTTTTTTTTCCCCTCAGCGCTGTAGCTCATTGGGCTGCCCTAGAAGGCTCCCTGATAGCTGCATTGCTGTGTGTACGCCGCTGTGCAAACCAACTGCTTTTTTCAAAGCACAAATCCTCTTGTTCCTTCCTTTCTGCACAGCTATCTTTTTTGTTTGTCCACACTTTTTATTTCATTTGTGCATCAGTCCACTCCTTATTGCTGCCTGCCATACCTGGCTGAGATTACTGCAGGCAGGGAGATAGTAGCTGCCTGCCATACCTGGCTGAGATTACTGCAGGCAGGGAGATAGTAATTGTAGGACATTCCCTGTTTTTTTTTTTTTTTTTTTTTTGGTGGGAGATTAAGATTGGCAATTTGGCATTTCTGCTAGAGTGCCATCCCTGTGTGTGCCATCTCTCTCACATAGTGGGCCATAGAAAGCCTTTTCATTTTTCTGTATTTTTTTTTGTGGGGTGTATAAATTCTCCCTGATAAAAATACAGTGGGAGATTAATATTGGCCTTTGGGCTTGTGTGCCAGTCCTGAGTGTGCCATCTCTCTCACAAATAGTGGGCCATAGAAAGCCTATTTTATTTTTTTTTGGGTTTTATAAATTCTCCCTGAAAAAAAGGGAGATTAATATTGGCCTCTGGGCTTCTGTGCCAGTCCTGAGCGTGCCATCTGTGCCAGTCCTGAGCGTCCCATCTCTCTCACAAATAGTGGGCCATAGAAAGCCTATTTAATTTTTTTTTTGGTTTTATAAATTTTCCCTGAAAAAAGGGAGATTAATATTGGCCTCTGGGCTTGTGTGCCAGTTGTGAGCGTGCCATCTGTGCCAGTCCTGAGCGTGCCATCTCTCTCACAAATAGTGGGCCATAGAAAGCCTATTTAATTTTTTTTTTGGTTTTATAAATTTTCCCTGAAAAAAGGGAGATTAATATTGGCCTCTGGGCTTGTGTGCCAGTTGTGAGCGTGCCATCTGTGCCAGTCCTGAGCGTGCCATCTCTCTCACAAATAGTGGGCCATAGAAAGCCTATTTAAATATTTTTTTGGTTTTATAAATTCTCCCAGAAAAAAAGGGAGATTAATATTGGCCTCTGGGCTTCTGTGCCAGTTGTGAGCGTGCCATCTGTGCCAGTCCTGAGCGTGCCATCTCTCTCACAAATAGTGGGCCATAGAAAGCCTATTTAAATATTTTTTTGGTTTTATAAATTCTCCCAGAAAAAAAGGGAGATTAATATTGGCCTCTGGGCTTCTGTGCCAGTCCTGAGCGTGCCATCTGTGCCAGTCCTGAGCGTCCCATCTCTCTCACAAATAGTGGGCCATAGAAAGCCTATTTTATTTTTTTTTTGGGTTTCAGAAATTCTCCCTGGAAAAAAAAAGGGAGATTAATATTGCCCTTTGGGCTTGTGTGCCAGTACTAAGCGTTCCATCTCTCTCTCTCTCTCAGTCAGTGGGCCATAGAACGCATATTTTTGGTTTTATTTGTTTTCTAAATTCTCCCTGAAAAAATCATTTTATTTTATTTGGTTTCTAAATTCTTCCTGATAAAATCATATTTTTTTTATTATTTTTATTTCTAAAGTCTCCCTGAAAAAAAAAAAAAAAAAAAACAACCAAAAAAACAGTGGGAGATTAATATTGGCCTTTCTGCTTGTGTGCCAGTCTTGACTCCTGGGTGTGCCATCTCTCTCTCTCTCTCTCTCTCTCTCTCTCTCTCTCTCTCTCTCTCCAATTGTGGTCCATAGAAAGCCTATATTTTTTTTCCTTGATTTGGGTTCTAAAATCTACCAGAGAAAATAACTACATCAATCATTGGTAGAAAAATATTGGCCTCTGGGTTTGTGTGCCACTCCTGACTCCTGTGTGCGTCATCTCTCAGTCAGTGGGCCATAGAACGCCTATTTTTGGTTTTATTTGTTTTCTAAATTCTCCCTGAAAAAATTATTTTATTTTATTTGGTTTCTAAATTCTTCCTGATAAAATCATATTTTTTTTATTATTTTTTTTTCTAAAGTCTCCCTGAAAAAAAAAAAAAAAAACAGTGGGAGATTAATATTGGCCTTTCTGCTTGTGTGCCAGTCTTGACTCCTGGGTGCGTCATCTCTCAGTCAGTGGGCCATAGAACGCCTATTTTTGGTTTTATTTGTTTTATAAATTCTCCCTGAAAAAATCATTTTATTTTATTTGGTTTCTAAATTCTTCCTGATAAAATCATATTTTTTTTATTATTTTTTTTTCTAAAGTCTCCCTGAAAAAAAAAAAAAAAAAACAACCAAAAAAAACAGTGGGAGATTAATATTGGCCTTTCTGCTTGTGTGCCAGTCTTGACTCCTGGGTGCGTCATCTCTCAGTCAGTGGGCCATAGAACGCCTATTTTTGGTTTTATTTGTTTTCTAAATTCTCCCTGAAAAAATCATTTTATTTTATTTGGTTTCTAAATTCTTCCTGATAAAATCATATTTTTTTTATTATTTTTTTTTCTAAAGTCTCCCTGAAAAAAAAAAAAAAAAAAACAACCAAAAAAAACAGTGGGAGATTAATATTGGCCTTTCTGCTTGTGTGCCAGTCTTGACTCCTGGGTGCGTCATCTCTCAGTCAGTGGGCCATAGAACGCCTATTTTTGGTTTTATTTGTTTTCTAAATTCTCCCTGAAAAAATCATTTTATTTTATTTGGTTTCTAAATTCTTCCTGATAAAATCATATTTTTTTTATTATTTTTTTTTCTAAAGTCTCCCTAAAAAAAAAAAAAAAAAAAACAACCAAAAAAAACAGTGGGAGATTAATATTGGCCTTTCTGCTTGTGTGCCAGTCTTGACTCCTGGGTGTGCCATCTCTCTCTCTCTCTCTCTCCAATTGTGGTCCATAGAAAGCCTACATTTTTTTTCCTTGATTTGGGTTCCAAAATCTACCAGAGAAAATAACTCCATCAATCATTGGTAGAAAAATATTGGCCTCTGGGCTTGTGTGCCACTCCTGATTCCTGTGTGCGTCATCTCTCACTCAGTGGCCCATAGAAAGCATATAGTTTGTTACATTTGTTTTCTAAATTCTCCCTGCAAAAATCTATTTTTTTTTTTTTGGGGGGTTTCTAAAGTGTTCCTGAAAAAAATAAAAATAAAAAAAAAATAATAGTGTGACATTAATATTAACATTTGTGCTTCAGTGACAGTCCTGCGTGTGGGGCATCTCTCTAATTTGCAGCCACCAAAAAAAGAGTGTGTAACATTGGGCCTGATTTTCGCTGTGGTCTCACCAACCTGTAAAGGGGTAGCTAAATCATACAGAAGTTATAGCTCACCGTGTAAGTTGTGTGACTGCAACAAATAACGTTAGTTTGGTTACGTTTTTAAAACAATGAGGAAGTCTAGTGGAAGAGGTCGTGGCCGGGGGCGTTCATTGTCAGCTGGTAATGAGGGTAGTGGTAGTGGTGGAGCATCAGGTGGTCGTGGGGGAAAAAATATTGCACCTAAGTCTGGAGCTGTGGAGCCAGGTTCGTCGTCCGGCTACACAAGGCCTCGAACGCTCCCTTTTCTGGGATTAGGAAAACCGCTTTTAAAGCCGGAGCAGCAAGAGCAAGTTTTGGCTTATCTTGCTGACTCAGCCTCTAGCTCTTTTGCCTCATCTCGTGAAACTGGTAAAAGTAAAAGCAGCGCGTCGTTAGTGGATGTTCACGGTCAGGGACAAGTCACTTCCTTGTCCTCTTCAGCAAAAACAACAACAGAGAAGAATGCAGCAGGCGACACAACGGGTTACTCCATGGAGCTCTTTACACATACCGTCCCTGGCTTAGAAAGTGAAGCAGTTAACAGTCCATGCCCATTACAAATTGAATCTGACATGGAGTGCACTGACGCACAGCCACAGCCAGACTACTATGCTGGTCCTTTGACTCAGACCACAACATTGCCCTCGCAGGGTGCTGATCAAGAATCAGACCCTGATGAGACTATGTTGCCCCATCACGAACGCTATACCACCGAACGACACGGTGACACAGACGAAGTTGCGCAGGAGGTACAAGAAGAGTTATTAGATGACCCAGTTCTTGACCCCGATTGGCAGCCATTGGGGGAACAGGGTGCAGGCGGCAGCAGTTCTGAAGCAGAGGAGGAGGAGGGGCCGCAGCAGGCATCAACATCGCCACAGGTTCCATCTGCCGGGCCCGTATCTTGCCCAAAACGCGTGGCAAAGCCAAAACCTGGTGGAGGACAGCGTGGCCATCCGGTTAAAGCTCAGTCTGCAATGCCTGAAAAGGTATCCGATGCTAGAAAGAGTGCAGTCTGGCATTTTTTTAAACAACATCCAATTGATCAGCGCAAAGTCATCTGTCAAAAATGTTCTACTTCCTTAAGCAGAGGTCAGAATCTGAAAAGTCTCAATACTAGTTGCATGCATAGACATTTAACCACCATGCATTTGAAAGCTTGGACTAACTACCAAACGTCCCTTAAGGTTGTTGCACCCTCGGCCAATGAAGCTAGTCATCAACGCAACATCCCTTCCGGCAGTGTAGGACCACCATTTAGCGCACCACCTGCTGTATCTGTGCAGGTATCTTTGCCAGGCCAAAGCAGTCAGGGTCAGGGAATCACCAGTTTCGTAGTAGGAAACACTGCATCTAGGGCACCGGCGGCAACAATACCATCTCCCACCGTCTCTCAGTCTGCCATGTCCACCGGCACCCCCGCTAGTTCCACGATCTCCAGCTCTCCAGTCCAGCTCACCCTACATGAGACTATGGTTAGAAAAAGGAAATACTTAGCCTCGCATCCGCGTACACAGGGTTTGAACGCCCACATAGCTAGACTAATCTCGTTAGAGATGATGCCCTACCGGTTAGTTGAAAGCGAAGCTTTCAAAGACCTGATGGACTACGCTGTACCACGCTACGAGCTACCCAGTCGACACTTTTTTTCCAGAAAAGCCATCCCAGCCCTCCACCAGCATGTTAAAGAGCGCATCGTCCATGCACTCAGGCAATCTGTGAGCACAAAGGTGCACCTGACAACAGATGCATGGACCAGTAGGCATGGCCAGGGACGTTACGTGTCCATCACGGCACACTGGGTAAATGTGGTGGATTCAGGGTCCACAGGGGACAGCAAGTTTGGGACAGTTCTGCCTAGCCCACGGTCTAGTAAACAGTTGTCTGTAGCCGTTCGCACCCCCTCCTCCTCCTCCTCCTCGTCCTCCTGCAGAAGCAAGAGCTCGTCCACAGACCGCAGTCGCACAAACACTCCATCCGCACCTGCCACTGTTGCACACCAGGTCTCCCATTATGGGGCAGCTACTGGCATACGTCAGCAGGCTGTATTGGCTATGAAGTGTTTGGGCGACAATAGACACACCGCGGAAGTTCTGTCCGAGTTCTTGCAGCAAGAAACGCAGTCGTGGCTGGGCACTGTAGATCTTGAGGCAGGCAAGGTAGTGAGTGATAACGGAAGGAATTTCATGGCTGCCATCTCCCTTTCCCAACTGAAACACATTCCTTGCCTGGCTCACACCTTAAACCTGGTGGTGCAGTGCTTCCTGAAAAGTTATCCGGGGTTATCCGACCTGCTCCTCAAAGTGCGTGGACTTTGCGCACATATCCGCCGTTCGCCTGTACACTCCAGCCGTATGCAGACCTATCAGCGTTCTTTGAACCTTCCCCAGCATCGCCTAATCATAGACGTTGCAACAAGGTGGAACTCAACACTGCACATGCTTCAGAGACTGTGCGAACAGAGGCGGGCTGTTATGTTTTTGTGGGAGGATACACATACACGGGCAGGCAGTAGGATGGCAGACATGGAGTTGTCAGGTGTGCAGTGGTCGAAGATTCAAGACATGTGTCAAGTCCTTCAGTGTTTTGAGGAATGCACACGGCTGGTTAGTGCAGACAACGCCATAATAAGCATGAGCATCCCCCTAATGCGTCTGCTGATGCAAAGTTTGACGCACATAAAGGATCAGGCGTCTGCACCAGAGGAAGAGGAAAGCCTTGATGACAGTCAGCGATTGTCTGGTCAGGGCAGTGTACATGACGAGGTACCGGGCGAAGAGGAGGTGGAGGATGAGGAGGATGATGGGGATGAGTATATTTTTAATGAGGAAGCTTTCCCGGGGGCACGGGAAATTGGTGGCGTGGCAAGGCCGGGTTCTGGTTTTTTGAGGGACACAAGTGACGTAGATTTGCCTGCAACTGCCCCTCAACCAAGCACAACCGCAGATTTGACAACGGGAACTTTGGCCCACATGGCGGATTATGCCTTGCGTATCCTCAAAAGGGACACACGCATTACAAAAATGATGAACGATGACGATTACTGGTTGGCCTGCCTCCTTGATCCTCGCTATAAAGGCAAATTGCAAAATATTATGCCACATGAGAACTTGGAACTAATATTAGCAACAAAACAATCAACTCTTGTTGACCGTTTGCTTCTGGCATTCCCTGCACACAGCGCCCGTGATCGTTCTCACACGAGCTCCAGGGGCCAGCAGACCAGAGGTGTTAGAGGGGCAGAAATCAGAAGTGGCGTTGGACAGAGGGGTTTTCTGACCAGGTTGTGGAGTGATTTTTCTATGACCGCAGACAGGACAGGTACTGCAGCATCAATTCAAAGTGACAGGAGACAACATTTGTCCAGTATGGTTACAAACTATTTTTCATCCCTTATCGACGTTCTCCCTCAACCGTCATTCCCATTTGATTACTGGGCATCCAAATTAGACACCTGGCCAGAATTGGCAGAATATGCATTGCAGGAGCTTGCTTGCCCGGCAGCTAGTGTCCTATCAGAAAGAGTATTCAGTGCTGCAGGTTCAATACTAACAGAAAAAAGGACTCGTCTGGCTACCCAAAATGTAGATGATCTAACCTTCATTAAAATGAACCACAACTGGATTTCAAAATCTTTTGCCCCACCCTGCCCGGCTGACACCTAGCTTTCCTATGAAAAGGTCTTGCCTGTGGACTATTCTGAATGACTTTTCCAATCTCGTAATTTTCTTCACCTGATTGTCCAGCATACGACATGTTTCCACCTCACGAAATGGCCAAACTCCCCACACGGGGCCGTGCTATCGCCACTTTGCGCTTGGACCCTTGAGAGTGCTGTTTGTCTGAAGAGGTGGGTGTGGCCGCTTTTGGTCGACGGCACTGCCACTGGGTCCCTCATAGTACAATAAAGTGTCTCTGGCGGTGGTGGTGCGCACCCAACGTCAGACACACCGTTGTAATATGAGGGGCCCTGTGCCTGTACCGCCGGCCACAAGACAGTTCCCCCCCCCAGCTCAAACAGTGCTCTACCACTAGCAAAATTATCTCTCACAGCTTCACCAATGTGTAGTCTAGCCGCTGACATCCTTCAATGCCTGGCACTGACAATACCATTGTTTTGACATTTTTGTTATGTTAGGCCTTCGAAGCCTGTCTGCGGTCCCTTCTTTCTACAACTACTACACTGACCAGGCCACTGCTGGCCGTGTTACCCTGGAACCAATTTAAAAGTGCCTACAGTCAGCCCAATTTTGTTATGTTAGGCCTTCGAAGACTGTCTGCCGTCACTCCTTCCACTAGACTTCCACTGACCATACACTGCTGCCCATGTACCCCTGGAACCAATTTAAAGTGCCTACAGCCAGCCCAATTTTGTTATGTTAGGCCTTCGAAGCCTGTCTGCGGTCACTCCTTCCACTAGACTTCCACTGACCAGACCACTGCTGCCCGTGTACCCCTGGAACCAATTTAAAAGTGCCTACAGCCATGTGTTATTATTTTAGGCCTTCGATGCCTGTCTGCGGTCACTCCTTCCACTAGGCCTCCACTGACCACACCACTGCTGCCCGTGTACCCCTGGAACCAATTTAAAATTGCCTACAGCCAGCCCAATTTTTTTATTTTAGGCCTTCGATGCCTGTCTGCGGTCCATTCTTTCAACTACTACTACACTGACCAGGTCACTGCTGCCCGTGTACCCCTGGAACCAATTTAAAATTGCCTACAGCCAGCCCAATTTTTTTATTTTAGGCCTTCGATGCCTGTCTGCGGTCCATTCTTTCAACTACTACTACACTGACCAGGTCACTGCTGCCCGTGTACCCCTGGAACCAATTTAAAATTGCCTACAGCCAGCCCAATTTTTTTATTTTAGGCCTTCGATGCCTGTCTGCGGTCCATTCTTTCAACTACTACTACACTGACCAGGTCACTGCTGCCCGTGTACCCCTGGAACCAATTTAAAATTGCCTACAGCCAGCCCAATTTTTTTATTTTAGGCCTTCGATGCCTGTCTGCGGTCCATTCTTTCAACTACTACTACACTGACCAGGTCACTGCTGCCCGTGTACCCCTGGAACCAATTTAAAATTGCCTACAGCCATGTGTTATTATTTTAGGCCTTCGATGCCTGTCTGCGGTCACTCCTTCCACTAGGCCTCCACTGACCACACCACTGCTGTCCGTGTACCCCTGGAACCAATTTAAAATTGCCTACAGCCATGTGTTATTATTTTAGGCCTTCGATGCCTGTCTGCGGTCACTCCTTCCACTAGACTTCCACTGACCAGACCACTGCTGCCCGTGTACCCCTGGAACCAATTTAAAAGTGCCTACAGCCAGCCCAAGTTTGTTATGTTAGGCCTTCGATGCCTGTCTGCGGTCACTCCTTCCACTAGGCCTCCACTGACCACACCACTGCTGCCCGTGTACCCCTGGAACCAATTTAAAATTGCCTACAGCCAGCCCAATTTTTTTATTTTAGGCCTTCGATGCCTGTCTGCGGTCCATTCTTTCAACTACTACTACACTGACCAGGTCACTGCTGCCCGTGTACCCCTGGAACCAATTTAAAATTGCCTACAGCCAGCCCAATTTTTTTATTTTAGGCCTTCGATGCCTGTCTGCGGTCCATTCTTTCAACTACTACTACACTGACCAGGTCACTGCTGCCCGTGTACCCCTGGAACCAATTTAAAATTGCCTACAGCCATGTGTTATTATTTTAGGCCTTCGATGCCTGTCTGCGGTCACTCCTTCCACTAGGCCTCCACTGACCACACCACTGCTGTCCGTGTACCCCTGGAACCAATTTAAAATTGCCTACAGCCATGTGTTATTATTTTAGGCCTTCGATGCCTGTCTGCGGTCACTCCTTCCACTAGGCCTCCACTGACCACACCACTGCTGTCCGTGTACCCCTGGAACCAATTTAAAATTGCCTACAGCCATGTGTTATTATTTTAGGCCTTCGATGCCTGTCTGCGGTCCATTCTTTCAACTACTACTACACTGACCAGGGCACTGCTGGCCGTGTACCCCTGGAACCAACATCAGAAAATATAAAAATAAGTATTTTGCTTATAAAAAAGAAAATACTGGTGAGATATCAAATGCAGACATTTTAACATTAAAAACAAACACACAACTCTAATCTGGTACAGTACTAAAAATGGCCACCAGCTACAATTACTTTCTCCTGCAAGTAGTTAACTGAAAGTTTTTTTAAATTGAAAACACACATATGGCATCCACCGAGTGTTGTCCTGTCGCGTCTTCTTTATATTATTGCCGAGAAGATGCAAAATAATGAAAATAATAAAATCATTAATTACCAAAATAATAGAGAAAGTCAACACCACATTGCAAATAAACATTCATTCCAAATAAAGAAGCAGGGCGCGTCCGAGGGTGAGTATATACCTAATAAGAATATAATCACCCTCGGACGCGCAATGCTTATTTCCAACAGCCTTCCTTCCTAAGAATCAGCCCTTCCGTCGTGTAGAGAGACGTTGTGTTACACTCCAAGGTGTTCCCCAGGTTGCCTTTCCTGAGCTTCGATCTTCCGGCTCTCGTTTAGTAGTTCTTGGAAACTACTCTGCATTAGGCCTTCAAATTGGGTATGGGGTGTAGAGAGATGGTGTGTTCCACTCCAAGGTGTTCCCCAGGTTGCCTTTCCTGAGCTTCGATCTTCCGGCTCTCGTTTAGTAGTTGTTGGAAACTACGCTGCATTAGGCCTTCAAATTGGGTATGGGGTGTAGCGAGAGGGTGTGTTACACTCCAAGGTGTTCCCCAGGTTGCCTTTCCTGAGCTTCGATCTTCCGGCTCTCGTTTAGTAGTTCTTGGAAACTACACTGCATTAGGCCTTCAAATTGGGTATGGGGTGTAGAGAGAGGGTGTGTTACACTCTAAGGTGTTCCCCAGGTTTCCTTGCCATTGCTTCGGTCTTCCGACTCTCGTTTAGTAGTTGTAGAAAAGTACACTGCATTAGGCCATACAAAATGGGTATGGGGTGGAGAGAGATGGTGTGTTACACTCCAAGGTGTTCCCCAGGTTGCCTTTCCTGAGCTTCTATCTTCAGGCTCTCATTAAATTGTGGTTAAATGGAACAACTGCATTTGGCGTACTAGTTGGTTTGGGGCCTACTATCGGTGTCTGCCACTCCTTGCTGTTCTCCTCCACTGAACAAAGCTGTGCCGCCTGTTTACTACGGTTGCCAATTTTGAACTGCATTTCGACTACTTACTGATTTGGCCCTACTCTCTGTGTCAGCCTCTCATTCCAGTTGTCCTCCACTGCAATGCCCCCTGGTTATTCCTGTGTTACCAATTTTGAACTGCATTTAGCCCACTTTCTTCTTTGGGCCTATATCTGTGTTTCCACTTCATCGTGCCCATTGCCCAGCCAGTGATAGATGAGTCTGCTGGTACATTGACCCATAACGCAACATTCCCCGTGCACGCTACACAACAACATTGTGACCCTGCTGAAAGTCAGGTTGCTCTTCCCGCATACCATACCACCTTACACGGGGACAAAGAGGAAGGTGCAGATGAAAGTGCAGGTTCCTTCATCAGGTGGGGGGAGGAATACTAGTTGGCGACGTCACTGGCACAGGGCCTCTCATAGTACGCAAAAGTGTTGCTGCCGGTGGGAGGCGCCCCCGCCGTGCAAACACACCGCTGTACTTTGAGGGGCCCTGTGCCAGTGCCAATGCCAACGAGTGGGCCCCCCCTGCTTGCTCAGGTTCACAGCACTTGCAAAGTTGAAATACTTACCTCTCCCTGCTCCACTGCCGTGACGTGGTCCAGATTTCCTGGGCCCACTAATTACTTGAACCAGCCCTACCCCCCACAACTTTAGCCAAATGACCCCCAATTTCAAATGCCTTCCAATTATTATAAGGTAAATTACGCTTGACAAGCTTCATTAAGAAGAATGGATGGTTTTGACATTAAAATGGCCACTCTAGGTGTTTTCCTGGCCCCCACTCACTGCCGACTATGCTGCCCCATTGACTTGCATTGGGTTTCGTGTTTCGGTCGATCCCGACTTTACGTCATAATCGGCCGATTTCACTCGACCCGACTTTGGACATAGTCGGGTTTCGCAAAACCCGGCTCGACTCTAAAAAGGTCAAGGTCGCTCAACTCTAGTTATTAGATAATAAGCATTAACTCCACATTAAGTCCACATTTGATATGTCACATTTATTTTACTTGATATAATACAGTTTTAGTAAGCAGTGCTGTGGAATCTCTATAGTAGCTTTATCTATATATTAAAGCTGAAGCTGGGTTCATGCTAGGACATCTTACTGAGTTTACTGCTAAACAGCTCCAAATAGAACAATGGAAATCAGTTCTTTTGTTTCCTATTGTTATTTCAGAACTGGTTTCACCGAGAGCTTTGCTGGTTGTATCAATGGGTCCTCATCATATCGATAATCATCATAATGGCTTTTATGCATGAATATACCTTATTTAAAACTGTACACTTTCCTATACACTGGACACCAGAAAAAGTAGTGCACTGTGAGGAATGGCCTTGGCACATGGGATTACATGATGTGCACGAGAACATTCCAGTTACTCCCTTTATCCCATACTGCACACATCCACTAGATTAAAATAATATTAATTTGCAAATAAGATTGAAAATATAAACTATGCACACGGGTATTAAATGATGGTGGATGAGATGTGCCATGGCAAATATTAAGAACATTTAAATCAAAGATCTCAGTATGCTCATGTGACGCCCCAGGGTCCTGGTCATCACAGTAGCATTGCTCTCCTCAAAGGGAGAGTGATGTCACGCTTAGAAGCGATGAAGGATGTATTTCACCAGGTAATCACATACATACAACACGTTCACACTCCAGGCCAGACGGGGGAGCTCTAAACCTGGTTTAGGGTGAACTCCCCTATAAATATATTCTGGTTTTGGAGGGAAGGCAGACAGTTCAACCCTAGACAACAGACAGTGCAGACTGTCAGAGGACAGAGAAGAGAGCAGACAGACATAGAGTGTCAGAAGGTCTGAAGGGGCCATGTAGTCTGAGGTACTACAGCTCCTGGAGAAAAGAGAACTTAGAAAGAACGAACAATTTGTGGAAAGTGTGCAGGAGAAAAAAGGCACAGGAGAGTGATACCAGCGGAGCAGAGCAATGAATTAGCTACCTCCCTGGCTGGCGCAGATTCCGGTAGCCGGAAGACCGTGGCATAGCTGAAACCGGCAGGACAGCTGAACTTCAAGTTACCGGTCGACCTTTACACGCAGGAGACACAGTGATACTTATAGGGCCCGGGTCGTGATAGAGACCCTATAAAAAGGCCTGCTTCATCTGTCATATGGGTTGTGTCCTAACCTTTATGGGGGACAGAGAGGAACTTTGAGGACCTTATCAGAAGCCATAGGCAGTAAGGAACTACAACACCACCGCGCTTTGAGGAAGGCTTTCATCTCCACCTGGTGAAGGGGACTCTGGATTCGCTTCCAAGCCGGACAGACCCTGCCTGTCCTGTGATCTGGTGCTCTGGACTGCGGTTGCCTGAAGCTTCAGTAAACCAGGTAAAGAGACTGAAAAGCTGTGTCCTCGTTCTTCACTGCACTTATCACCATCTTCACTTACTCACCGGGATCCCTGTGGACATACTTTACCTGTAGGAAGTTATACCATCTAGCTGCCATAACATCCCCCCAGCAGACCCCTTTAAGCAGCGTCTGTCCCTACTGACCGAATACCACAGGTGGCGTCACGAACATAAACTTTAATCAATATCCCTTTAACAGGGCCATGGACCGGGTCACCGCCGTGACACATCCCCTTAAGTACCGGACCCGGTACAGAGTACCCCACGGCGGGCGTTCCACTCACATTTATTTTTTTATTGATTTATATTGCACACTTATATGGTGCCATTAATTCCACAGCTCTTTAAAAGTTTGAAAAAGCAAAAAAGACTATGAGTAAGAACCGTGTTGGTTCGAAACGCATCATATTTTCTCTAATTTGCTCTTTCCTCTATTCTAATTTTTCTCCAATATGTTTTAATGATTTTTTTATGAAATGTGAAGTTTTAATATTTATCACTTTTTCTTTTTAGATTTCTTGACTTTTGTTCTATTGTTCTTGTACTGAAAAATTATAATGAAACGAGCATTATCAAGAATGTTCATTCACTATAATCTCTTAGTGTAAATTCAGCTTAAAAGCAATCTGTCAGTGGGATCAACCCTCCTAAGCCGTCTGTATGGGCATGCAGGTTAAATAAAATGATACCTTTGATATCTGCAATCCAATGTTTTATTCCTGAGAAATCCACTTTTTTCTTAATATGGAAATTAGTTGTTAAGATCTATGGGGCAGAATAGATCTAACTGAGAATCTGCCTCCAGAGCTGAGTAAAAAATGAAAGGGGCATGACACTTGTGAGTCATGTAATGACTGACAGTCTGCTCTAGTGAGTTCCATGTCTCACACTGGTGGTGCCCCCTTAATTTAAAATAAGCTATGGAAGCAGATTATCAGGGAGCTCTATGTCCCACCCATAGATCTTAAATGCTCATTTACATATGAAAGAAAAGCATGGCTTTTTCTGGAATAAGATATCAGATCACAGATATCAAGGTATAATTTTATTCAACTTTTTATGACATGCATGACCATATGGCTTGGGGGAATGATCATTCTTACAGATGCTCTTTAAAACTCTGCCCTGAATCTACTTCTGAATGCAATGAAACAAATTTCTCTGAAACACTCGTGTTTGGGTGTATTTCTATCTGCTCTGCCTCTTTGGAGTTCATTTGATGGGATAATTCGGCAAAAAAAAAGAACAGTTGGGCAGTTTGGCTAAATTAATGTCTGAGTGCACTTCACTTGGTCATTTTCATCTTTTTCCAACCCAATATCCTAAAAGCGCCTAGCACAGTTCTCAGGGTATGTTTCCATTAATTGTAAATATTGTACCAAGGAAGAATCCGAATGGAGGACTAAGGTTTTCAGAAGGACTTTTTTATGGAATGATGGGGACCATAGGTTTTATTTATCAAGGAAAGACTTTGGTAACATTGTCATTTGCTCTGTTCTTTCAAGATAAAATATTTTTTTAATTTATTTTAAAGTGTGGTTAGGTGTTGTATAGAGAAAAGCAAGTTGATTTGATACAATAAAAATTCATATCAATTATTTTTTAAATTCTCCGGACCTGGCAAATTTGAACAATTTGTGATTCATTTTGCATGATTTGTCAAAAATTCCAGCCATTATTTTACACAGTGCAGAAGATTACTTCAGCTAGAGAAGGCTCACATCATGACCTCAGGCATGACCCGCCAGGCTTTCTAATACTGCCTTGCAGCTATCACATCATATACTATAACACATTCATCACATAGTATAGAACATTACATTGTATAGCACAGCCATCCCATATTATAGCACATCATGCAGTAAAACACAGCCATATCATATGGAGCATCACATAGTATAGCCTAGCCTTTCAAAGACTGAATAAAAGCCAAGGCAGGGAATGCAGAGTTGCAGCCATTTCAATTTCAATTCTGTTTAGTGAGACAATGTTACTCCTCTCAGATTAGCAACAAAAATAGGTAGATAAGACAAAAAAACCCTGAATCTACTGTACAGATAGTGTATGAGAAAACAGCAGTAAAGAACAGTTGCCATCTGTTTACCAATTGCAAAAGTCAATCATATCATATCTGGTGCTGCTCATTTGAAAATGGGGCAAACAGAGATTCAGTACAAATCATACATATAAGTATAACAAAAAACTGAACATAAGTCTACGTTATAACTATTCGTGATGAGCGAGTATACTCGTTACTCGGGTTTTCCCGAGCACGCTCGGGTGTCCTCCGAGTATTTTGGCGTGCTCGGAGATTTAGTTTTCATCAACGCAGCTGGATGATTTGTGGCTGAATACATGTGGGAATTCCCTAACAAACAGGCAACATCCACATGTATTCAGGCTGGCTAGCAGTCGCAAATCATGCAGCTGAGGCAATGAAAACTAAATCTCCGAGCAGTTACAAATACTCGGAGACCACCCGAGCATGCTCAGAGAAACCCGAGTAACGAGTACACTCGCTCATCTACTATAATATTGTCTAAGGGTCACTTCCGTCTGTCCTTCTGCCTGTCTGTCACGGTTATTAATTCGCTGATTGGTCTCGCCAGCTGCCTGTCATGGCTGCCGTGACCAATCAGCGACGGGCACAGTCCGGAAGAAAATGGCCGCTCCTTACTCCCCGCAGTCAGTGCCTGTTGCCCACATACTCCCCTCCGGTCACCGCTAACACAGGGTTAATGCCTGCAGTAACGGACCGCATTATGCCATGGGTAACGCACTCCGTTACCGCCACTATTAACCCTGTGTGTCCCCAACTTTTTACTATTGATGCTGCCTATGTGGCATCAATAGTAAAAAATGTAATGTTAAAAATAATTAAAAAAAAAAAATCCTGCTATACTCACCCTCCGTAGTTGCTCGCGCCAGCCGCCATCTTCCGTTGGTAAAGATGATATGGGAGAAGGACCTGCCATGACATCATGGTCATGTGACCGCGACGTCATCACAGGCCCTACGCGTCTGTGTGAGAAGGACCTGCCATGACGTCACGGTCATGTGACCGCGACATCATCACAGGCCCTGCGCGCCTGCACTAGAAAGACCTGCCATGACGTCATGGTCATGTGACTGCAACGTCATCACGGGTCCTGCGCTCATACCAACCCTGGGACCGGAAGCTGCCGTGGACTACAAGAGGCCCTCGGAAAGCTGAGTATATGTTTATTTTTTATTTTTTAAACTGTGACAAACCTGGCTGGGCAATATACTACGTCACTGGACAATATACTACATGACTGGCGAATATACTACATGGCTCTGTGCTGTATACTACGTCGCTGTGCAATATACTACGTAGCTCTGTGCTGTATAGTACATCGCTGTGCAATATACTACGTAAATGGGCAATATACTACGTGGCTCTGTGCTGTATGCTACGTCGTTGTGCAATATACTACGTAACTGGGCAATATACTACATGGCTCTGTGCTGTATACTATGTCACTGGGCAATATACTATGTCACTGGGCAATATACTATGTCACTGGGCAATATACTACGTGGCTGCACAATATGCTACGTCACTAGGCAATATACTACGTAACTGGGAAATATACTATGTGGCTGGGCAATATACTACGTAACTGGGAAATATACTATGTGGCTGGGCAATATACTACGTGGCTGGGCAATATACTACGTGGCTGGGCAATATACTACGTGGCTGGGCAATATACTACGTGGCTGGGCAATATACTATGTGGCTGGGCAATATACTATGTGGCTGGGCAATATACTACGTACCTGGGCAATATACTACGTTGCTGGGCAATATAATACGTGACTGGGCAATATACTACGTGGCTGGCCAATATTCTACGTGGCTGGCCAATATACTACGTGGCTGGGCAATATACTACGTCCCTGGGCAATATACTACGTTGCTGGGCAATATTCTACGTGACTGGGCAATATACTACGTGGGCTGGGCAATATACTACGTGGTTAGGCAATATACTACGTGGACATGCATATTCTAGAATACCCGATGCGTTAGAATCGGGCCACCATCTAGTCACTAATAACTATAGATGACTGAATGTGTTGGGTTTTTTTGCAAAAAATTCTCCTGAATCAGAATCTTTTGCTGATTTGTAGAGGGCTGGAAAAATTGGTAAAAAAAATACTCTCCTCACCGCTCACATATCCTGTTACTCCCCATTCCCATCTACTGCATGCACGACGGCCTCATCAGCTCTTTTGCTGCTGGAACTTCAGGTGCCGATTAGGCCTTTGTCATCATGAAGAGGACATCTTGCGCTCGACGCCATTTGAATGCATGACTGGATGGGAGTATGTGGTGACGGATCAGGCGAGCTTTAAAATGATGATTTTTTTTTCCAACCTGCTTTAATTATGCTCTGGGATCTAGAGAGAATCAAGAGCTTCATTAAGAACATTCAATTTACAACAAATAATTTCAATGCAAATAGAATTTCCTGGACAAATCCAAGCAAATTACTGAATTTAAATGTTGGCATATTCAATTATTCAATCATCATCATTTATAATATATGGGGAAAAAAACAAATACATTAAGGGTATGTTCACACGTTCCTGATTTCCATCCTTTTTTTTTCAGGACTGTTTTTTAAAAAACTGCAGCTCTTGGCAGAAAACGCAGGTCCTTTTTTTGGTCCTTTTTTTGTACTTTTTTGATGCGTTTTTTGATCCTTTTTTTGATCCTTATTTTATGCAGTTTTCTATGCAGAGTCTGTGTGTTTTCTAGGAAGTTTTTTAGGGTTAAAATGGCTGAAAATACCCTAACCCTGCCCCTAACCCTATTCCCTACCCCTAACCCTACCCCTAACCCTAACCCTACCCCTAACCCTAACCCTACCCCTAACCCTACCCCTAACCCTAACCCTACCCCTAACCCTAACCCTAACCCTACCCCTAACCCTACCCCTAACCCTATTCTAACCTTAGTGGGAAAAAAAAAAATTCTTAATTTTTTTTATTGTCCCTACCTATGGGGGTGACAAAGGGGGGGGGTGACATTTACTATTTTTTTTTATTTTGATCACTGAGATAAATTATATCTCAGTGATCAAAATGCACTTTGGAACGAATCTGCCGGCCGGCAGATGCGGCGGGCGCACTGCGCATGCGCCCGCCATTTTGCAAGATGGCGGCGCCCAGGGAGAAGACGGCCGGACGGACACCGGGACGCCGGGTAAGTATAAGGGGGGGAGATTAGGGCACAAGGGGGCATCGGAGCACTGGGGGGGGCATCGGAGCACGGGGCGGTGGGATTGGAGCACGGGGGGGGGATCGGAGCACGGGGGGGCAGCCACACTCCGCCCACGCACTTCCGCCCGCTTCCCCGCACTTCCTGCTGCAGCGGTTCTGCACCACAAACCGCAGTAAAACCCGCAGATATTTTTTTCATCTGCGGGTTTTACTGCGGGTTTGACCTCACAATGGAGGTCAATGGGTGCAGAACCGCTGCGGCTCCGAAAAAAGAAGTGACATGGTACTTCTTTTTTCCCGCAGCTATTCAGCGCGGCTTTTTTTTTGATTTTCCGCATTGTGGGCACAGCAGTTCCTGTTTTCCATAGGGTACAATGTAATGTACCCTGCATGGAAAACAGCTGCGGACCCGCAGCGGGAAAATCGCGGCAATTCCGCATGAAAAAAAGGATCGTGTGAACATGGCCTAAACATAATTAAATGTGTGACAAACTGGTACAGAGGAGTGGGGGCTAGGCCCAAGAGGACTTAAAATAATCTGTCAATTATGTATTTTGAATCATTTTTTACAATAATTGGATAAACATGAAAATGTGTTACATTTTTGGCTGTTAACCTTTTTGTTGTTGTATGGCTGACGGGATCAACAAGTATTGCTTCTTCCATTATAGAGGTAAGATTTCTACTTATTTTTCATATTTTAGAATTGATAGATACAATTAGTGTCAGGACGCTCTGAATTGACAAAATAGTGTTAGATTTGACACATGAGCCAACAAGCAGGGGATTTACATGCAGTATGAGAACATACTGTATATGGCAGCAGTCCTGAAAAAATATATAAAAAAATGTGGAATTCATTTTGCAGCTGGAGCTCTTTTCAGTTGCCTGAGAAGAACTGATAACCAGAGAGGAGAAATAAATGCACATAAGATTTTTTTTTCACAGTGTATAAGAGAAGTCACAAGGGCACTAAATCCCCTGATAGTTCATTGTTCTTCTAACTCAAAGTCAGATGATGGTGCCCTCTGGCTAAGCAAATGAATATTCAGCTTTATTGGTCTGTTCATTGCACTAACAACTCCAAAGGCAACAAAAAGGAATAATCACTAAGCTGACAAGCACCATGGAAAGTTCTGTCGAAATCTACTATATAAAGCTGAATGTGTGTGTGTGTGTGTGTGTGTGTGTGTGTGTGTGTGTGTGTGTGTGTGTGTGTGTGTGTGTGTGTGTGTGTGTGTGTGTGTGTGTGTGTGTGTGTGTGTGTATGTGTGTATGTCTGGGATTGGCATCTGCACCGTCGCAGCTACAGCCACAAAATTTTGCACAGTCACACGTCTGGACCCTGAGAGCGTCATAGGCTTTGTTGTGAGGTGAAATTTTAACCCCGTGCTTTCCAATTCACCAAACAATTTTGCCCCTATCTACAAAATGGGGAAAAAGTGAAAGGAAAAGTGTTGGAGGCGTCGCAGCTACAGCCACAAAATTTTGCACAGTCACACGTCTGGACCCCGAGAGCGTCATAGGCTATGTTGTGAGGTGAAATTTTAACCCCGCGCTTTCCAATTCACCAAACAATTTTGCCCCTATTTACATAATGGGGAAAAGTGAAAGGAAAAGTGTATGAGGCAAATTGACAGCTGCCAGATGTGAACAAGGGGGACTTAAAGAGTGAGAGCGATGGCGCCAAAGAGTATATACCGTACAGTTGCTAAGGTGGGACCCCGACATGGGATACTCACCACACACGGGGATATGAACACACACACAAAATGCGCCACACACTACCACGTGCTTGAACACATATTACCCTCAGCGCACATTTCACCACACATACACCAACCTCGCCACATAAAAGTCGAAACACAAAAGTCGCCACTCAAAACTCACCACGCGCAAAACTCGCCACATGCAAAAACTAGGCTCACGCAAAACTCGCCACAAGTGCAAAACTCACCTCATGGAAAACTCGCCACACGCAAAACTTGCACACGCGGAAAAATTGCCACATGCACAAAAGTTGCAACACATGCAAAAGTTGCCTCACACAAAACTTGCACATACTCAAAAGGCACCACACATAAAACTCGCCACATGCAAAACTTGGCATGCGCAAAACTTGCTGCACACAACTTGCTACACTAACCTGTCACATGCAACTCGACACACAAAAAGTTGCTACACGCATGTCCCCACACAAAACTCATCTCACAAAAGTCGCTACATGCATGTCGCCACACGCAACTCAACACACACAACTTGACACACGAAACTGGCCCTAAAACACACACAAGTCTGGTATTATCCTTCAAAAATAAAAATCTGATTAATAAGCAGACAAACTACAAGAGCAACAAATGTACCATATAGGAAATACAGCAGCTGTCAGTCACATGACCTGTCTATTATGTGTATGTGTGAGCTAATATATACTGCCAGGGGGAGGGCTTCCTGTTGGCTGGGGATTTATCAGGCTGCCAATTTAGCTTACAAATACTGAGGTAAAAATACTGAGCAAATAACGTGTGAACGCGGTCTAATACAGGAGGAGATGACATACAGATATATACTATATACAGGGGAGATGACACACAGATATATACTATATACAGGAGATATGACACACAGGTATATACTATATGCAGGAGGAGATGACACACACATATATACTATATACAGGGGAGATGACACACTGGTATATACTATATACAGGGGAGATGACACACAGATATATACTATATACAGGAGAGATGACACACAGGTATGTACTATATACAGGAGGAGATGACATACAGGTATATACTATATACAGGAGAAGATGACATACAGGTATATACTATATACAGGAGAAGATGACATACAGGTATATACTATATACAGGAGGAGATTACACACAGATATATACTATATACAGGGGAGATGACACACAGGTATATACTATATACAGGAGGAGATGACATACAGGTATATACTATATATAGAAGGAGATGACATACAGGTATATACTATATATAGGAGATGATAACATACAGGTATATACTATATACAGGGGAGATGACACACAGCAGGTATATACTATATACAGGGGAGATGACATACAGGTATATACTATATACAGGAGATGACATACAGGTGTATACTATATATACGAGAGATGACAAACATGTATATACTGAGGTGAAAATGAGAGGTGTGAGGTGAAAATGAAAAGGTGTGAGTGCAAAATGAGAGGAGTGAGGGAAAATAGTGGAGTGATCAGAAAATGACAGATGTGAGGTCAAAATGACAAGTGTTAGGGGGGAATGAGAGGGGTGAGGGAGAAAATGAGAGATGTGAGGGAGAAAATGAGAGATGTGAGGGGGAAAATGAAAGATGTGATTGGGAAAATGAGAGGGGTGATGGGAAAATAAGAGAAGTGACGTGCTATAACTAACCACAGATATTTACTATGCCCAGGCAACGCCGGGCTCTTCAGCTAGTAGATAATAAAGCAAACATATATAAAATGTAGAAGAAAGTACCGGTACATATAACTAATGAAGAATTACATCTCACATGCTTTCCAATTAATTTTGGCCACTTCTGCAAACTCACATTTCCAGACTTGGATATTGTGATCTGGGCAAGAAATTGCTAATAGTACAAGCTCTATTTTTCCAAGCATAGCAGTGGTGCGAAAAATAGCTCAGCTACCAGATCTTTAAATGTAGCAGACACTTTTGTGAACCAAAATGCTTTTTTTTGTCATTTAAATTATTTCAATCCAATTTATACAAATACAATATGTTTTTACATGTAGATATATTACCATTCATTGTAATAAGTAAAACTATTAAGTAAAAATAAAATACCGGTAATAATTAAAAAGGGAAGATATTGGACCAGACTACATTCAACATTCATTTTCCGGCAGCCCATCTTCTGCCAACATCAGCTATACAGTAAATCAGCCATCCGCCTCCTATAGGCTCCCTTGTTAAAATGGCATGGCATTCGTTAATACATATTTTACTGAAAGATTATGACAAATGCCTTCAAATTTAGACTCCTGTATTAAAATTATATTTATTGTAAACTCAGCAGCTTAAGGTCTTTACCCTTTAAAAAACACTCCAAATATCTGTTCTGCCCATTTTTCATATATGGCACCACTTTGATTCAGGTATTCTTAACTGCATACTATCAAAGGTCGTGAAGACGACCGCGTTTCATCGTATAAGTATAGGACCAATGTTATTCTAAGGGACTATTCACATGACTGATTATCAGATCTCACACGGCTAGGTGAATCAACGAGTCAGTAAAAACCATTGAGCTGCACTCTGATGACATCTGAGTGCAATCATATTTTCCCGGACTGACAGAACGGGAAAGATGGAGACATTTTTTTTTCTCCACCTTCTCTTCATCCAAGAAAATCAGATCACACTCTGATCAAAGTGTAATTAGCATATTCGACGCGATTCTCTCGGATAACGGGATGCACGCTGGTAGCCTAAAGATGCCCGTCTTGTGTAAATCAAGTAAAAAATCAGTGGATAAATTCTTTTAACTCTTTTATCAAATTCTATTACTTATCTGGCATGTGATCTGCCCACTAAAATACCAGCTAGAACTAAAACAGCCTTTTATTCAGAGACGATAACAGTAAAATCAGTGGTACCAGACCTTTTACCATTTGAAGACATAATTTTACATAATCACATAGCTAATAATTGTTTGTAGGCCCTTTTTTTGTAGTCCAACCATATCATCAGTGGTTCTAATATAACATTATTATTATTATGATTATTATTATTATTATAGTGCCATTTATTCCATGGCGCTTTACATGTGAGGAGGGGTATACATAATAAAAACAGGTACAATAATCTTGAACAATACAAGTGACAACTGGTACAGGAGGAGAGAGAACCCTGCCCGCGTGGGCTCACAATCTACAAACATTTATAAATGGTGGGTGAATGCCCATAATGATGTTCTCTGCAATCTCACCACATCTATAGATAATTCCATTGTAGTTTTTAATGAATAGGAAACTGAGTTGAGAAGTGATGGGGAAGTTTTCTCCTGTCCCATGTTGTAGTGCATTCTCATCACCAGTGGGTGACAGCACAATAGTGGTGCGGCCACAGCACAGTATGTGGAGAACACAAAGGGCTGTTTCCTAGACACAGCACTTCCTAGCAGTGGGGGCGGTGTTTTTGAACAGCAGCAAGTCTTGGTCCAGCATTAGGCAGTGTCCTGTCCTGCCCTCACCCCATTCTCTGGCTCTCTCATGACAAAGGCAGGCAGAGGGCACCCAGGGCTGCCATGTGTCTGTGACAGGCAGCGGTCACTACTGTGCTGGGAGGACATGCATCTGCCCCTATAATGGAGATAAAGGACTCTGGCAGCGTGGTCCTGACAGGATACCATTCATATACCACCTCCAGGACACCGCGAGCGGAGGAGAGCACAGCGCCAGTGGCAATGCCAGGAAGCCGGTCCCCTCTCACCATCAGGTAACCAGCGCTGCTTTCTTTATCTAGTAACTAATGCAATCAGATGGTAAATCTCACATTGATCTGCAGTTTATAGAATATACTGATCCTTGCACTACAGAAAAGTTCCCTGCAGCCTGAGGCGAGCTGTCACCACCATGTACCTTACATGGGGGAGAGCACACTGATGTTTAGGTACAAGGATTTTACATAGAACTTTTAGGTTTCTTTGGACATCTTCTAATATCTGTGTGCATACAACGGTGAGACGTATGCTACCATTATTATGCCGGGGTGGGTCTTCAGCAAGGAAGGGAGTTTGGAACTGCTTGTATTGTTACAAATGTTTTGTTTGGGGAACAAGTCATGTTTAGAGTTGGAAACGTTTTGTAACAGTTTGGACGCAGAATGTTGATATTATATATATATATATATATATATATATATATATACTGGGTTCTTGGGTTCAAATCCCACCAAGGACAATGTCTGCAAGGAGTTTGTATGTTCTCCCCGTGTTTGTGTGGGTTTCCTTTGGGTTCTCCGGTTTCCTCCCGGACTCCAAAGACATCCTGATAGCTGATAGGGAATTCAGGTTGGGAGTCCCAATGGGGACAGATATATTGATGTCTATAAAGCGCTGTGGAATTCAGCGTGCTAGATAATTTAATATATAAGATGTATATAATTGTAAGAGAAAGAATTCAGCAATCCTGGGTCAATGAAGCAGAAGAGGTGCCTTCATTCACCATATTCATATGCAAATATTTAGAGCCACATGCATGCAATGTGATTCAGTGCATAGATCTACTTTTATATTGAGTCTACACATTGACTTTGGCTACAACAGAAATTGTGCGGCCAAAGATTGCTCTGTGTGGCAGTTACATCACAGCATAATGCAAGTGAATAGGGTTGCATTGCAAACTTTAGGGTACCGAGACCTCTAGCAAGCCATAACCACACCAAGCAAATCGAAAGAAAAGTCATAACCGGTTGAACTGTTTTGGACTTGCCTGTCATTGTCATGTTGCCCAAGAGATCACAATTTGATCCCATTTATTTGCATTATGTGACAATGTAGGGCAGCTCGGTGGCTAACATAGTTGGTTTGTAGTTCGGGGTCCTGGGTCCAAGTACTTCCAAGGACAACATCTGCAAGGAGTTTGTATGTTCCTCCTGTGTTTGCGTGAGTTTTCTTTAGTTTCTCCAGTTTCCTCCCACATTTTAAAAACATATTGATGGCCTATCCTTAGGACCAACACCTGGCCACCCCCCAATCCGCTGTTAGTGCGGAGGAAGTTCTCTGATGCTACCAGACCACTGCTGCTCCACTATTTCCATGGTGGCCACAGTTGGATACTGTAGATCCTCCTCCTATTCCAGCAGATTTGACAGAGCTGCTGTTTTCCAGCAGCATAAGAGAATGTCCGGCCGCCGCCAGTAATAGCTGATCAGTGGGGTTGCCCGGTGTTGCACTCCCACTCAATACAAAACTATTGGACAACCTCTTTAAGTTTGATTTCTTTGGCATAACAAGAAAGTCAATGAAATGCATTCAGTTGTTTTTTATTAGTAGGTTCTTGATACAGTTCATCTCTTTATGCCATGTTACATGTTAATCTGTCAATCATGAGCAGTATAAAATCTGTCAATCAACCCAGAGTGGATGAGGAGAGCCACACTTCATGATAGGGAATTTAGATTGTGAGCCCCAATGATGACAGTGATGATCATTTCTGTAAGGCACGGGGGAATATGTGGCGTTATATAAGTGATGCATAATATTAATCAGAATAATGTAGAGCAATTTTTGTCTGCGTAACTATTTCAGGTAAATTACCTTAACATATAAATATATGTTTGTGTGTTTATATATATATATATATATATATATATATATACACATACATATATCTTGTACATACAGTATGTGTCCAGGCACAACATGAGCCAGGCAGACAATTACCATAGTTTCAAACAGGAAACCTAAGTGGCCGTCTGAGGAACACAAAGCCCCCTCTTTTGACTTCTGTTTACAGGATAGAAGTCATGAGTTTGTTCTCCTATGACTAAAAGATTTGTTTGTGTCATGCCAGTAAGTTTGTACTCATACATATACATACAGTATATATAGAAACATATTTTTGGTTCTGAATAAAAAAGTAATTGTGAGTCAGGGGATTGGCATATTGATGTTTTGATGAAGAACATATTTAGCAAGCTTTTGACATTAGTTTAAAAAAGAAAAAAAAAAAGATGACTATTGAGGAGTGACCACAAAACTGTCTCCAATTTCTAATCTTAACACATACCAGCTGTCCTGAAGTCATGGCTGGAACTTGCCATATGTGCTGCTAGGGATCAGCATCCATGTTCCATAGAGGGTTTATTAGCTCAGCTTGTGGCCTCCTGGAATGTGAAACATACAAAGGGAATTACACTATATTTCATCAAATGTTCTTAGAATTAAACTAAAGAAAATAATGTAAGGCTTTGATCCATTGGCTCCAGATGAAGTTTTATTTTTTTGGACCTTGAAATCAAATACAAATGGGTAAATGATAAGGAAGAGCAAGTAGGATTGGCTGGAAACGGTTAGGTACATATAACTGTAATCTAAGAAATCAATGCACTAATACATGTCAGTAATAAGGCCTAGAAAAATGATTTGCATGAAACTTCAGTTTTTGAGGAGTATGTATTTGAGACATTATTCAAAGGTTATCTTGCAGGGTATGCCGCTGATGGAACAAAACTCCTTTTTTAGCTTTAGAATAGATTCGCCGCCCTATGTATGTAGACGTGACATTCTATGCTAGCTGCTGTATAGGCATTTCTCTGTACAAAGTACCAAGTTATTCACGACACCACTCCAGGTAGGCACTGCCATGTCAGAGAGGAAACGGGAAAGATCTAATTTTTGAAGGACCTAAATGAATACGATTTTGGGTTATGAGAATAGAATGACCTTAGCCTGATTATTACATCATATTTCATGTCCATAGAGTGCGGCATGAGAGATGAGATAGTATGGTATATGCAAAAAATGGTTTTGGCTGAAATAAATACCTTTTTTACTTGGTGATGTTTCCACATTTGACGTATAAGCAAGCGACAATGCTGTAAACTAGTGGCCTCCCTTGATGTGCTGACTAAAGCTAACTACACCTGCCATTGTCTGAGAGATTAGCTGGCGAGTAGCGACCCTTTTTTATTGAGTCCTCCCAACTTTTGCCAACCTCAGATGTCTGTTGAAAGAGTTATTGGGCATGTTGGACTTTAATATGCCTCATTAGAGTTGATGAAGAAGATTCTACCCTGGACCAGCAGCAGAACCCTACAAACCTACCACCACCACCTGCCACATTCCCTTATGATTAGAAGGCCATGTGGAGTAATTACTTTCCCGCACGATGCATGCATGAGATTGCTGTAGCCTTCAAATCAGTAGAAGCACCAGGGATGTGTCAGGAAGGATGAGGTTCATAGTGATATGGTCCAGTGGCCATGAAGTGCACCTGGACCAAGTTACTGCAAATCCTTTTCCCCAGCTCTATACCTAATGATTTGTCCCCAATGCTGTAATTCATGGGAAAACTCCATTAAAGGGCAGCTGTCACATCAAGCAATGCTATTACCCTGCAGATATAGAGTTAATCTTCAGGTTAATAACATTTGGAAAGTGCCCATCAATCATACTGAAAGTGCAGCAAGCGGGAGAAAAGGAACCTTATTTCTACTGTGAACTGCCGACTTTCAGTCATACAGTCATGCCGCAGAGGCTACATTCACCGCTCGTAGCACTTTGCTACAGGCACTCTCCAACGCTGACAGCTGGCATTGCACTTACTCATTGGGAAGTACTGATACACTATACTTTCTGTATGGCAGCTGGGCACCTTCCTAATGCTATTAACCTGTGGATTAATTCTATGTCTGCAGGTTAAAATGCATTATCTGACACGACAGGTTCCCTTTGAATCGAAATGAGTCATCCTCATCTTAAAGGGGTTGGACACCACTTTTATATTCATGGCCTATCATTAGGATCAACACCCGGCACCCCTCCCCCAATCAGCTGTTACCAGCAGTCGAAGTTCTCAGATACTACCAGAACAACGCAGCTCCACCATTTCTATAGTGGCCACAGCTGGGTAAAGCAGTTTTGACTGAGCTGCTGTATTCCAGCAGCATAAGAGAACTTCCGTCCACCGCCAGTAATAGCTAATCAACTGAGGTGTCGGGTGTTGCACTCCTTACAATCAAATATTGATGACCATCAATATAACAATAGTGGCCATCCACTTTAAGGCCGGGGTGACACTTGCGAGGTCAATGCAAGCAACTCGCGGGAGTCTCTTGCCTCAATACCCGTCACTGCCGCCGGCACTCAGGACCGGAGCGTTCAGCTGCATAGAAATATATGCAGTCGCATGCTCCGGTTGCAAGTGCCGACGGCAGTGCCGGGTATTGAGGCGAGAGACTCCCGCGAGTTTCTTGCATTGCACTCGCAAGTGTCACCCCGGTCTAAGTTAGATTTCTTGAGTAATCAATGAAATTTTGGATTCAATTATTTGTTATTAGTAGGTTCTTGATACAGTTCATCTCTTTCTGCCATCTTAGATGTTTAACCTGTCACTCATGAGCTGCAATTCCCCTCTTGCACAGTATAAAATGTGTCAATCAACCCTGAGTGGGTGAGGGGAGCTAGAATTCATGAATTTGAGGACTCCAGCACTGCAGCAGAAAACTAAGGGTTTTATTATATCAATAAGTATTATATCATGGACCTGCCACACAGTATTGGGTAATAGCTTCCCAATCAAAAAACTAAGAATAAATTCTACGATTGGATCAAAACATTTACAGTAAGCTTAAAGCCATTTCCAGTGCATAATATTCTCTATCCACTAAATTGCTGATATGACTTGGAAACGTTAGGAGAAAGAAGCAGCTGTCAGGACATTCTACACCAGTGGGGTGCACAGATTTCATTTAGGAGAAACTTGGTTGGAAAACAGATGACATTCTGCAGGGGAGAAGGAGCTTGCTTTTGATCAGACCATATTCACAGATGGCATTCTGTACCAATAACTTGTAGAAAATCCCATTCACAGACAGTAGAGAAATCTGTTCAGATTTAGGGTTAAGTTGCTGAAGAAAAAAAAAATATTATATTCTATTACAGATTTGTTCATGGTTTTTTATAGCAGATTTTTACAAGGCTCAAAGTCTGCGGCATGTGAACATACCCTAAGATGAGCTGAGCTTCTTTCCGTGAAACCTTTTCAATCCTATGTAAATAGAAGCTAATTCTCACTGCCAGACTTTGGACAGAGTAAAATGCATTTAACAGACACCTTTACATTTATAGAGCACTTTTATGTTATGTGTGGCTTATTACACTACATTTACATAGAAATGTCACTATTATCCTTACTTGTCCCATCATCAGGTAATTTAGGGATCTCTGACATTGGACAGCTAAAGGTACCTTCACACTCAGCGACGCTGCAGCGATACCGACAACGATGTCGATCGCTGCAGCGTCGCTGTTTGGTCGCTGGGGAGCTGTCACACAGACAGCTCTCCAGCGACCAACGATCCTGAGGTACCCGGGTAACCAGGGTAAACATCGCGTTACTAAGCGCAGGGCCGCGCTTAGTAACCCGATGTTTACCCTGGTTACCAGCGTAAAAGTAAAAAAAACAAACATTACATACTTACCTACCGCTGTCTGTCCCCGGCGCTCAGCTTCTCTGCACTCCTCCTGCACTGACTGTGAGCACAGCGGCCGGAAAGCAGAGCGGTGACGTCACCGCTCTGCTTTCCGGCTGACCGACGCTCACAGCCAGAGCAGAGAAGCAGAGCGCCGAGGACAGACAGCGGTAGGTAAGTATGTAGTGTTTGTTTTTTTTACTTTTACGCTGGTAACCAGGGTAAACATCGGGTTACTAAGCGCGGCCCTGCGCTTAGTAATCCGATGTTTACCCTGGTTACCAGTGAAGACATCGCTGGATCGGTGTCACACACGCCGATCCAGCGATGTCTGCAGGGAGTCCAGCGACTAAATAAAGTTCTGGACTTTCCTCAGCGACCAACGATCTCCCAGCAGGGGCCTGATCGTTGGTCGCTGTCACACAGAACGATTTCATTAACGATATCGTTGCTACGTCACAAAAAGCAACGATATCGTTAACGATATCGTTATGTGTGAAGGTACCTTAAGGCTGTACCTGAACAGCTTGGTCACAGAGCTACATATAAGCTTTAATAACTTGTTTAGACAGACCACACTTTCATGGACACTGGACTATCGTTAATACGTTCATTGTATGCGCATAGACCATAGAGCAACATTGTTCTTGGCAGCACATCCTTTTTACATGGGATGATGTGCTACTGGGGATTTTAAGCTTCCATATATATATATATATCACTTTACTTGACAAATAAGTGTCGTTTAAGTTAAATGATCAGGAAATAGTATTCCCAGGCACTCTTGTTCCTGATTGTCCGCCAGTGTAAATGCAACCTATGAGCATAATAAGCAAACAAACTAATACGCAACAATTTGCTAAAATAAAACTGACATCTGTCAAAAGTCAGAATACAGAACCTAAGGGCCTAAATATTCTGCTCATTTGTACTAATTATTTTGTTCACCCAGATTTAGATCTAGATCAGATTTAGATCTGGCTTCCTATCGCCCAGAGACTCCAGTTCAGAACCCTCACACTGACATACAAAGCCATCCACAACCTGTCTCCTCCATACATCTGTGACATGGTCTCCCGGTACCTACCTACACGCGACCTCCGGTCCTCCCAAGACCTCCTTCTCTACTCCCCTCTCATCTCTTCTTCCCATAACCGCATCCAAGACTTCTCCCGTGCTTCCCCCATACTCTGGAACTCTCTACCCCAACACATCAGACTTGCGCCTACCATAGAAACCTTCAAAAAGAACCTGAAGACTCATCTCTTCCGACAAGCCTACAGCCTGCAGTGATCCTCAACCTACTGAACAGCCGCACAGCCAGCTCTTCCCTCTCCTAGTGTATCCTCACCCACCCCCTCCAGACTGTGAGCCCTCGCGGGCAGGGTCCTCCCTCCTTATGTACTCGTGTGCCTTGTTATCTGCTCATGTTTAATGTATTTGTCTATATTTGCCCCGTATTCACATGTAAAGCGCCATGGAATAAATGGCGCTATAAAAATGTATAATAATAATAATAATTTAGGACAAAGTTCACATTTTCTGTTTTTGGGCACCTTAAAAAAAACATTCGAATACTACATTCTTAACATTAGATTTACAAACATAAAAAACCCAATTAAGATGTCGAGCTAGGTAGTAGATGGAAACTGGTACTGAAAGATGAGTATTTAAATACTTCCATGTGATGTGGCTGATGTGTCAGAAGTGACACTAACAGGTGCCCAGAGTGGTTGTTCCTGTTGCAATTGTGCAGTCCGTGCCGCTGAAGAAAAAGATGGCGCCTGCAGTCCAAAATGAGGGAGCGCCCTCCCGTGGGTAAGAATCCCCCGCAAGCTCATAGCTGTGGTGATCAGCAGTCAGTCTCGGCCGATGGCGGTGCCGTGTAGTAGCGTAATGAGCGAGGAGCGTGCCCGTGTTGACAGACACTCACAAGTGCCAATCCCAATGCGGTTCGAGGGACCCGTCCCTTTTTCTCAGATTTGCAAACATATCACTCCCATATTAACTTTACTATTTTGCTGTTTGTAGCCTTCAGTCCTGGTCTAGGAGATTTAAGAATGTCTTCTTTTGGCCATTTAATAATACAAATCAGTAGCTTATATAGGATATTCTGATACATGGTCCAGAGTGAACTTTGTTACATTTCCAGCACCAGGATTGTACACATTATTTGATACGATTTTATATAATGCAATTATTTCAAAAGTAATATTGAGATTTGCTTTGCTGTAGCAGCTTAACATTTTTTCTATTTTTATTCCTTTATTTTTTTGCCTGTTGAACCAATAACCCATGAGGTTACAGATTTACACTGCTCAAAAAAATAAAGGGAACACTTAAACAACAGAATATAACTCCAAGTAAATCAAACTTCTGTGAAATAAAACTGTCCACTTAGGAAGCAACACTGTTTGACAATCAATTTCACATGCTGTTGTGCAAATAGAATAGACAACAGATGGAAATTATTGGCAATTGTCAAGACACCCTCAATAAAGGAGTGGTTCTGTAGGTGGGGACCACAGACAACATCTCAGTACCAATGCTTTCTGGCTGATGTTTTGGTCACTTTTGAATGTCCGTTGTGATTTCACTCTCGTGGTAGAATGAACCAGACTCTACAACCCACACAAGTGGCTCAGGTAGTGCAGCTCATCCAGGATGGCACATCAATGTGAGCTGTAGCAATAAGGTTTGCTGTGTCTGTCAGCGTAGTGTCTAGAGGCTGGAGGTGCTACCAGGAGACAGGCCAGTACACCAGGAGATGTGGAGGGGGCCGTAGGAGGGCATCAACCCAGCAGCAGGACCGCTACCTCTGCCTTTGTGCAAGGAGGAACAGGAGGAGCACTGCCAAAGCCCTGCAAAATGACCTCCAGCAGGCAACAAATGTGCATGTGTCTGCACAAATGGTTAGAAACTGACTCCATGAGGATGGTCTGAGTGCCCGATGTCCAAAGATGGGGGTTGTGCTCACAGCCCAACACCGTGCAGGATGCTTGGCATTTGCCACAGAACACCAGGACTGGCAAATTCACCACTGGCGCCCTGTGCTCTTCACAGATGAAAGCAGGTTCACACTGAGCACATGTGACAGAAGTGACAGAGTCTGGAGATGCCGTGGAGAGTGATCTGCTGCCTGCAACATCCCTTAGCATGACCAGTTTAGCAGTGGGTCAGTAATGTTGTGAGGTGGCATTTCTTTTAAGAGCCGAACAGCCCTCCATTTGCTCGCCAGAGGTAGCCTGACTGCCATTAGGTACTGAGATGAGATCCTCAGACCCCTTGTGAGACCATATGCTGGTGAGGTTGGCCCTGAGTTCCTCCTAATGCAGAACAATGCCAGACCTCATGTGTTTGGAATGTGTCAGCAGTTCCTGCAAGATGAATACATTGAAGCTATGTATTGGCTCGCCCGTTCCCCAGACCTGAATCCGATTGAGCACATCTGGGACGTCATGTCTCGCTCCATCCACCAACATCACGTTGCACCACAGACTGTCCAGGAGTTGGCGGATGCTTTAGTCCAGGTCTGGGAGGAGATCCCTCAGGAGACCATCTGCCGCCTCATCAGGAGCATGCCCAGGCGTTGTACAGTAGGGAGGTCATACAGGCACATGGAAGCCACACCCAATACTGAGCATCTTTTCCTTGTCTTGAGGCATTTCCACTGAAGTTGGATCCACCTGTAATTTGATTTTCCACTTGGATTTTGAGTATCATTCCAAATCCAGGCCTCAATGAGATATTAATTTTGATTTATGTTGATAATTATGTTTTATTGTTCTGAACACATTCCACTATGCAATGAATAAAAATTTCCAACTGGAATATTTAATTCTGAGATGTCAGGATGTGGGATTTTAGTGTTCCCTTTATTTTTTTGAACAGTGTATAAATAAATGCAGGCATTCTTATTTTAGTGGAGAATGAGTGTATCTTTTACATTAATGGAGATTGGTCCCTTTTTGTAGTGAGTAGCAGTTAAGGTACTGTCACACTAGACGATATCGCTAGCGATCCGTGACGTTGCAGCGTCCTCGCTAGCGATATCGTCCAGTGTGACAGGCAGCAGCGATCAGGCCCCTGCTGGGAGATCGCTGGTCGGGGAAGAAAGTCCAGAACTTTATTTCGTCGCTGGACTCCCCGTAGACATCGCTGAATCGGCGTGTGTGACACCGATTCAGCGATGTCTTTGCTGGTAACCAGGGTAAACATCGGGTAACTAAGCGCAGGGCCGCGCTTAGTAACCCGATGTTTACCCTGGTTACCATCCTAAAAAGTAAAAAAACAAACAGTACATACTTACCTACAGCCGTCTGTCCTCCAGCGCTGTGCTCTGCACTCCTCCTGTACTGGCTGTGAGCGTCGGTCAGCCGGAAAGCAGAGCGGTGACGTCACCGCTCTGCTTTCTGGCTGCCCGGCGCTCACAGCCAGACCAGAGAAGCAGAGCGCCGAGGACAGACAGCGATAGGTAAGTATGTAGCGTTTGTTTTTTTACTTTTTAGGATGGTAACCAGGGTAAACATCGGGTTACTAAGCGCGGCCCTGCGCTTAGTTACCCGATGTTTACCCTGGTTACCGGGGACCTCGGGATCGTTGGTCGCTGGAGAGCTGTCTGTGTGACAGCTCTCCAGCGACCAAACAGCGACGCTGCAGCGATCCGGATCGTTGTCGGTATCGCTGCAGCGTCGCTATGTGTGACGGTACCTTTACTCGAGAGCAGGTCATTGACATGATTGTGTGGTATTTTGTGGGTATAGAAAGCTTCCAGTGCACTTGTCACCACAATTGTTATAATTCTTGTTAGTGAGGAGCTTGTGTAATTAACACTTCCATTGCAGAATTATTGTAAATATAACCTCAGTATCCCATGTTAATTTTTCTAAATAAATGCTTGTCTATTATGTGTTAATGTAGATTACATTGAAAATTAATAACTGGTAGTTACTAAGTTTCTTTGGCTTTAATAGATGAAACACATTCTTAACAGGGTCATTGGAGCTTTCACAAACCAATTGTGAACAAATACCAAGGAATACCATGTGATATGTTTTTGCATGATAAAAATAGTGCTGTAGATGATTTCTACGCGTATTAGTCAAAACGCTTCCCTGACGTGCACAGCTACTGCATGAGATGCATGTACAGAGCATTATCCAGTCAATACATTCTTTGCTGATAGTGATGCAATATAGAGATAAGGGAACCTGAACCATAAAGTTCGGGATTCGTACTGGACACCCAATGTCCGGTGCTGAACTCCGAACACGGACTTCATCCAGAAGTCAGTTTTACAGTTCGGGAGTTCAGGGAGGAGAGAGGGAGAGAGAGATTCCCCAGCTCCAAAGTTCGGGTCCCCTTTGATTTTTATGAGGTTTGAGTTCAGGATCAAGTTTGGGTAGAGTTCTGGCATCTGAACCGAGCTTTAGTTTAAAGTTCTGTTGAACCTGAACATTCACAGGTCCGCTCATCCCTAGTGCATTTCACTGTTTTGACTGATTGGTAGAACCAAGATAAACTCTTATTAGCAGCATATAGCAGTCCCTATAAGAGATAAAAAAAACCTTTATGAAATAATAATTATGGTTTAACTACTTGAGTCAAAAAGTAATTGTCAGCAGAACTTTTAAGACTTAGAAGGGGTTTTGTGGGCACAAAATAAAACAATAAAAAGTTATCTGACTGTCTTTGTAATGAGTTCCCAACCACCCCAATATGTTATTTCTAACTCCTCTTCAGCCCTCAGCAGTCATTCTTGTGATTTGTTATTTTTATTTTCATATGCAGAACTCATTGTGGCCCACAGTTACAAAGCACCAACTAGAGACTTTTATATAGGCTCAAGATGGATAATTTGCTGCTTACAATTTGTCCTTAATATTTCTCCCACTTCACCTTGTTTGCACTGTCCTGACACTCTCCCAATGTCATTAATGTTACAGTTGCTGACACTGGCAGGCTTAGTGTACTGTAGGGGAGCAATAAGTCATGTAGTTATTTATTTTATTTTAATGTGGTGTAGCACCATTGAAAAAATGGCTTGTTCTGCATCGAGCCTGCAATGTGCTCTCCCTTCTCTCTTTCCCCTTGAGTATATCAGCTAAAGTCCCCCACAACATCACCATTCAACACACAGTGCAGAGATGCTGACTGAGCCTTTCAAAGCACCGACAGGACATTTTTGTACTCCCTGCTTTGGATCAAAGAGGTAACATTTCTTCTTGTGGAAAGTGACTGGCATGTCAGATTGAGGAGACTTATAGCCATGCTTGGTTTGGAAAACTAAAGATGCCAATTGCCTCTTCAGAGAGGAAGAGGACATGAACACTAGTGCCACCTATTGGAAGTAGCAATCCTAAAAGTCAATATCGACCCTTTAACGATTCTTTCCACATTACTTGTGATAATAGTCAAACCAAATTCTCAATTTGCTGACTAGATCTCTTGTCCACTTCCTTTCCGAAGAGGCAATTTGCCCCATTATCTGAAGACCCAAGGACATCTCTAGCACAGAGACTTTATAATTTCAAGAGGTTGTTTATCAAAAAAGGCCCTTCAAACATTCTCTCTAAACATTCTCTTTGTACATTTATTATGCCTGTTTCCATGGTTAAATACCTAGTATAGCAGGTAGTGAAACACAATACTTACAGGATATGTGCAGTATGTCAGGTTGAATTCTCATCTATCCTTCCCAAGCAAAATGGATTGAGAAACCATTATCTAACTTGGCTCTACAAATAAAGCTATTTTGTTATGACGGTGAACAGTGAAAATTAAGCTCATCCGAGCAAAATAAAGACCTACAGCTCTGTAATGAGCTACTATCAGTGATTTGAAGTCAATGATATGGTCTGATCAATATCATCATTACAACCATTTATATCTAGTGTTTATTGCTATGGTACTTGGTTAGATCAGTGTAAAAATCAATACTTGTGAGCTCCGATTTAGAAATCTCAGAATAGACAGTTCCGCTGAGAATAACAAGGAAACATCTCTATTGTATTGACTTGTCCCATATCATATGCCTTCCATGTTTAATTGCCTCCTCAATTCCTTGTCTGGATGCACTATGGCTGTGCAGTCCACTTTATGTTCAGCCAGATTTCTTAAGATCCCATTTAGACAGATTGACAGTGCCCTTTAAATAACTGCCAATCAGCTACATGAAAGCTGTTTGGTGGTTGTGTAATGGCCGGTTTAGATATTTAAGGTTTCTAGACCCACAAATTTTAAAAAAAGAGCAAAAAACATTAAGTATGCTGTAAAATAAAAAAAAAAAAAAAAAGTATATTCATGTTACTGATCTCCTGCCCCTCCTCTTTTTAAAGCTGTTTAATTCCCCCACCAGTCTCCATACTTCCTGTTTGCTCAGGATGGACATGTCACTGCTGCAGCCAATCATTGTATGCAGTGATGACCAGGGCAGTCTTAGAAGAGGAGCGGTAGAGGAAGAGTAAAGTGAGTATACTCCATTTTTAATATTTCACAGCATTCTTTAAAAAAAGAGTTAGTGTGATATTCCATCATGGTGTCCTCAATGGAAACTTCACTGATCACAAGAACAAAGTAAACATGGCGCTCTACCTACTTCAACCAGAGATACTCTCATCCAAGTGGATGGATCTGTTGAAGTGCTCACCTAGCACGAAACAGCTGTCATCCTCTTTTGTATTCACATACCCTCCTTGCACCGCATGATCTCATGTGAGTAAACTGCTTTGATTGTTCATATACCGGTGAGTGCGCTTTCAGTCTCTTCTTATGTATCACTCTCATCCAAGTGCTCTGTCCTATATCGCAGCCCAGCTCCATTCTGCTGTTTTTCTCTGAATGACGAGGTCTTTATTGATCATAGACCTATTGTATATAATCAGCACTGAAAAATACGGAACTTCTTTATATAAGTAGACATTCATTATCTTCCTACTTTAGCTCACAAATAAGAATGGTCTTATTAGAGTGATGTGCATACAGAGCCTAGAAAACAAAATTCCCCATAATTGCCCTGCAGGGGTGCAGTGGTTTGGTACCGAAGACAAAGACTGTTCTAAAATATGACCTCCTCGCAGCTGTCCTGCATTACTATTAGAAGACTCTTACTGGTGATACTGCACTAAAAAGAAAAGCCAATGTTATGCGCTCATGAGAGACGTATCTGACAAAAAAATCTATAGTAAACCAGTTGTCAAGAAGAGACCTTGATGAATCACAAAGCTGATGACTGAAAATAATTAGTGTTTACAACAGAAGCTTTTACAAGTCCAAGATCAATAACCTCCATTACATGTATCCAATGTGAATGAATCGTAGAGTAAGGGTACCGTCACACTATAACATTTCGATCGCTACGACGGGACGATTCGTGACGTTCCAGCGATATCGTTACGATATCGCTGTGTCTGACACGCAGCAGCGATCAGGGATCCTGCTAAGAATCGTACGTCGTAGCAGATCGTATGGAACTTTCTTTCATCGCTGGATCTCCCGCTGTCATCGCTAGATCGGTGTGTGTGACACCGATCTAGCGATCTAGCGATGCGATCCAGCGATGCGTTCGCTTGTAACCAGGGTAAACATCGGGTAACTAAGCGCAGGACCGCGCTTAGTTACCCGATGTTTACCCTGGTTACAAGCGTTAAACTAAAAAAAAAAAAACAGCACATACTTACATTCTGGTGTCCGTCAGGTCCCTTGCCGTCTCTGCTTCCCGCACTGTGACTGCCGGCCGTAAAGTGAAAGCAGAGCACAGCGGCTGTGCTTTCACTTTCACTTTACGGCCGGCAGTCACTGAGTGCGGGAAGCAGACTGCAAGGGACCTGACGGACACCAGAATGTAAGTATGTGCTGTTTGTTATTTTTTAGTTTAACGCTTGTAACCAGGGTAAACAGCGGGTAACTAAGCGCGGTCCTGCGCTTAGTTACCTGATGTTTACACTGGTTACCCAGGGACCTCGGCATCGTTGGTCGCTGGAGAGCTGTCTGTGTGACAGCTCCCCAGCGACCACACTACGATTTACCTACGATCACGGCCAGGTCATATCGCTGGTCGTGATCGTAGGTAAATCGTATAGTGTGACGGTACCCTTAATGTAGACTGTCCCTTTTTATCATGCTGCCTCTAATTGTCCCTACTATCATGGCTAAAATAGTTTCCTTTGTGAGTGTATGTTTATCTTTTTTATGTAATCTATATTATTTTACTTTTTACACAATTGCAGTGTTGATTAACATAACCTATATCAGTGCATTGCAAATGCCTCATATGTGCCTATGATTGCAATCACGTCAAACTGATAAGAGCAGGTTAGTGAAATAGAAAGCAATGTCATCCTGTGAATATGTGAAATATCTGCAGAATGTAAGTAGATTACTATATTGGCAAAAAAAAACTACACATTAGCTCCTGAAAAACCCAACTAGTTTCCTTAAATTAATAGATATTTATTTAAATAGAATCAGGTGCTTTCCGATCTTGCGCAGTGCGCTTCTCTGAAGCCAGGACACATATACCTGGCTTCAGAGGATCAATGATGAGAAGGGATGCCGCATGCATGCACGAGGTAAGCATAGTGCTTGCGATGACCTCAGCGCTTGTAAGAAATGTTATCAAGCGCACAAGGGTGTGACAACATGCTAAGTGGGCCAACAAATCTGGGGAACTAATGCCCTCTCAACTAGTCAAAGCCCTCATTTACAGGTCATAAATAGACTTTAGAAATACTTTTTCTAAAGATCTGTTTATGTTTGTACTGTAATACAGGGACTGATAGGCAGTGAATTTATATATGCAGACACAATTCCTATGACTAGAGATGAGGAAATCCAACCTTAAAAGTTCATGGTTTGTACGGGACACTTAGTGTAAGGTGGTAAATGCTGAACAAGAACGTTTCTGGGAAGTCCGTTGCAATGTTGGAAGTTTCAGGGGAAGAGAGAGAGATTTTTTTGGCTCAAAAGTTTGGGTCTTCATTGTTTTCAATGCGGTTCGAGTTCTGGGTCAAGAATGGATAAAGTTCTGGTGCTAGAACCGAACTTTGTAATAAAGTTTGGGTAAGGTACCAGAAGCCAAACATCCACACATCCACTCATAGACTAGGGATGAGTGGAACTAAACTTAAAAGTTTGGCATTCGTACAGTTACTATCTTGTGCTAAACACTGAACACGGACTGTATCCAGAAGTTCATTGCAATGTTCGGAGTTCTGTGGGAAGTCTGTTGCAGAGAGAGAGAGAGAATTTTCTGATTCAAAAGTCTGAGTTCCCATTTTTTTCAATGGGGCTTGTCTTCTGGTTCAAGTTTGGGTACAGTTCTAGTACCCAAACCCAACTTTGGAATGAAGTTTGGATGGGGTACCAGAACAAAATTTCCATGGCTCCGCTCAACCCTAGTCATGACCAAAAGTTTTGAGACTGACATAAATTTTTTTTCTTTACAAAGTTTGCTTTATCAGTGTTTTTTACACATGCTCAGTATTTTACATTAGTATTTATAATTCAAAACCAGGAGTGGAACAATGAAAGGAAAAATATAATAGAAACACGTCACCACTTCTGCATCTATCACCCACTTCTGGTTTTGGCTTACAAATAATGATGTAAAATATTGACCAAATATTGATAGTGTGAACATGGTCTTAGTCAGATGCTTCTAATGTTATTGAAGTGTTTCCTAAGTTTTAAAATTCTATTGACAAATGCAATATTTTTGAACACGAGGCGACTGCAAACGCCATGGCATCTGGATAAGAGCTTCTAGGATTAATACTGACTGATGACAACCCATCCTTGTCTAATTAGTGCTTGGAGTTTATCACAATTTTGGTGATTTTGTCTGTCTGCCCTCTTTTTTGAGAATTGGCCAAAGGTTCTCAATTGCATTAAGCTTTGGGGGAATTTCCCGGTCATGGGCCTAAAATGTCATTATTTTGTTCACCAAATTAGTTATCACTTTTGCATTGTGACATGGCGCTCCATCATGCTGAAAAAGCATTGTTCCTCATCAAGTTGCATATAGATGGTTGGGAGAAATTGCTCTTGGAGAATACAATTCTTTATTCATGGCAGTGTTCTTAGACAAAACTTGAAGTGATCCCACTACCTAGGATAAAAATCAAACACACATATGAATGATCTCAGGATGCTGTACTGTAGAATGACACAGGACATGTGTTCCCCGAAAAATCAAATGTCCTAAACAGTCTGAAGAGGTGTTTATAGGGAAAAATAACTTCCCCCCTCTCCTATTTATCAAGTCTATATATTTTCTGCAGAATTTCAGTCTCTCCTTTAAAATAGAGGCTTCTTTGTTGCCTTTCTTGACACCAGCCAAGCTGCCATTCTTCACACCAATTGCACCTCTCTTTGAAATTCTTGATGATCCTATAAATAGTTGATAGTTGTCCTTGCTTGTGAAGCTCTTTTGATGCAAAGTAATAATTGCTACACTTGCTTTGTTGGCAATAATCATGTTAGCAAAAGAAGACAATGATATCAAGCATCAGTGTCATGCTGCTGCAGTGTAGTATAGCGCAACCACCACCAGGGGGAGCTTGAGAGGGAAGTGAGACTGCACACACAGAGCAGCAGCACAGACACCACCAAGATGCGAGAGAGTGGTCAGACAAGTCGAGTCAAAAAAACGTCAGAAGTAGAAGTACCCATAGTAGCAGCAGTAAACGTGGTCAGGAACAAGCCAGGGGTTTCATCAACGGTCAGAAGGGGATAAGACAAAGACAGAAGGCACAAGTGAGTCCGAATATGAGCCAAGTCAAAAACCAGAGAATCAAACCAACAAACAGGGAAACACTGGGAAAAGGGCAGACAGAGGGAGTCAACAGACACGGGGCAAGTCAGGGATCACAGCAGGATAGCTCAAGAGCTGCAAGAGTCAGGTTCACACGCCAAAGGCAGAACTATAGCTGACACCGCCAGCAGGACGCATCAGAGCTAAATAGCAAACCTGAACCCAGAATGAGGCAGAGCAAAGTTAACATTTGACATGATCCGCCCGGAAAAAGGGCAGACAGGATTAAACCCTGGAATGGATAATGACAATCAGCCCCTTTTTAATGCGACCAGTCTGCTTTTATAATTCAATCAGCATGACAGCTAACAAAAGATCACTGAAATTATATTAAAAGTTCATTTTGTGGCAGGGTTGAAATGAAGTGGAAAATGTTTTTCTGTGATTAACTTAATTTTCATTGCAAGGAATACCTTTGCAATTCTTCAGTTAATGCAAATTGCTACTTTATAAAATTAAGCAGCAAACCTTGTGAAAACCAAAATTTGTGTCACGCTCAAAACTTTTGGCCATTACTGTGTGTTTATAATTTTGCAATTTAGGTCCATGATTGTATCCAAGCCATGTCCTTATTTCAGGAAATTGTTTGTGGTTATATATGATTTGTGTTGTCATATAATTGCATAATGTCTGATTTTAGGATTAGGATTATGTTGTGGTTTAGTTGGTATTTGACTATTTTGAGTCATTGATCCCTGTTATATAGTATTTATCAGGTCTGCTCTTTTTAGAAATCTCAATTATCATTCTATCCAAAAAACTGGTCTTTAATAATTAAAAGTGTTTCCTGGATATGGACCTCTCGCCTCTACAATGATTCCATTGCTCTCCATCTGTGCTGTTACACTTGTTGTTCGTTGTGCTGACCAATCAATTGTATTCGGCTTTGATTGTATTTGATCATACCAGGCAGTATGTGATGGTCCATGCTGATATTAAGCATCTTCTGATCTTTATAGAGGAAAATATGACTCCCCGGTTTAGAGATGTTTTTACTTATATATGAGAGGTACATGGGGATGTTCTGGCAAATTGAAAACTATATATGCAAGGACAGGTTTAATTCAATGGTCGGGGGCAGCTGCACATGGCTAAATGTGTTTCAGAATCCCTTTAAATTCCATTTTTATTAACAGGATCATCTTAATTCTTCTATTGTACCTGTAAAAATAGGAGATGCAAACTGTATAAAAATAAGCCATATCTGCCCATGGGACAGTAGAAATCTGCAGGAAAATGTACATATTTTTGATTTCTCCACTCTATGGCATTAGTGTAGACTGAAATGATCCATTTGGCTAGGATGACTTTGGACCATTAAAGACCACCGAAAGACGCAGGTCGGCAAAAACTGAACATGAGAATAGAATATTCACAAATATGATTACGTTTTATCGTCATCCAGTGTCATGTTAATGGTAGAACATCCCTTGTTCACATAGGGTGATGTACTGACGATAACTATCATATTTGTTTTTCAATCAGATCATTTTTTATTGTGAAAAATATCAAGATATATTCACATTTTATTTTTAGAAACAATCAAAACTAAATAACACAAACACACAAACAAAAAAAATGAAAGAACACATACAGCTTTGCAAACCAAATAAAAACCGTTTCATATTGAGGCTATGTGCACACGTTGGGATTGTGTGTGGATTTTCCATCACTGTTTTTGCAAAATCCGCAGATAAACCGCATTGCTGATTTACCGCGGATTTACTGTGGTTTTTGTACGGGTTCCACCTGCGGTTTTAGACCAGCGGATTCCTATTGAGGAGCAGGCGTAAACCGCTGCAGAATCCGCACAAAGAATTAACATGCTGTGGAAAAAACACCGCTGCGTTTCCGCGTGTTTTTTTCCGCAGCATGTGCACTGCGGATTTTGTTTTCCATAGGTTTACATGGTACTGTACAACGCATTGGAAAACAGCTGCAGATCCGCAGCGTCAAATCCGCTGCGGATCCGCAGCAAAATCTGCAACGTGTGCACATAGCCTAACATTCATCATAGGTATTATCATTCGTTTACTACAATTTACATACATGAATGCAAGTATAAAAGAAAATTGTCAGACTACTCGCGTATTCCATTAAAATACAGAGAATTACAGCATTTACATATAGGATCCTTTTGTTTCCCAAAACCAAAATCTAATACTGTGGGTACAAGAGTTAATGGTAGGATATCCCTTGTTCACAAAGGGTGATGTACTGACGATAACTATCATTTTTACACCGCTAGAAATGATACAATCCCCCGACAAACAAGATTTTAGCTCTCTTGTTTTTGCACAATCCCCTGATATATAAGTACAGGTACACATTATTAGTGTAGTTGATCATATTATCAGAATATTATCTCTGAGTCTACATATCCTATTTATACAGTATGAGATGTTACAGATCAGAGGGACTGAAACAGATCTCTGGTTGTGAGGTTTGTCTGGGTATAAGGACAAGAATTTCCCAGACCCAGCCTATATAGATTGTCATTTTTTCCAAAAGAAGTGACTAGAAATGTGATTGAAGCAAAGGACATCTCATTGTTTTCCTTTGATATCCCACAATCCAAAACTCTACTAAATGAAGTTTATGGGAATGTATTGTTATGGCAGCACAAAGATGAATTTTGCGTTGTGGTTGTAATTTTGGTACAGAAGATATCTAAAGTATGATACGCAGAACGGGTGTGTGTATTATTGTAACATAGGTGCCATAAATGTGTGTGTATACCGCTATAAAGTGTGTAGGCTCTTTTTGTTATAAAGTAGTTTTCTTATAAATCCTATATTTTTGTACTGGTCCATGTACTGTATGTCAGGGGTCTTAGCAACAAGATCACTCTCTCTAACGTGAGAGGGCATGATATAAAAGCTAAACCTTGAGAAAAATGTAAAATAGTTTAACACATGGGAGAAGCAGTAGACCGAGATTTGTTGAATGGTCCACCTCTTTAACCCATAATCTTATATCACCCACTGATGTCATCCAGGTAAAATAAACCTGCATATTACTTTTACTTCCCATACAGGACCAACATCAGAAAGTGTGGAGTTATGTTTTTATTCAATCAATTACAAGCTTGCCCACTCTAAATTCTCCATTAATTTGATGCATTTGCTTAGATATTGACACATCCTATTCACATCTGCAGACAGAACTTCTCAAAATCATGTTTTCTTTTTTCAAGGCTGGTCATCTCATATTACTAATATATCTACTGTACTAGATGGTGGCCCGATTCTAACGCATCGGGTATTCTAGAATATGCATGTCCACCTAGTATATTGCCCAGCCTCGTAGTATATTGCCCAGCCACGTAGTATATTGCCCAGCCACGTAGTATATTGCCCAGCTACATAGTATATTGCCCAGTCATGTAGTATATTGCCCAGCCACGTAGTATATTGCCCAGCCACGTAGTATATTGCCCAGCCACGTAGTATATTGCCCAGCCACGTAGTATATTGCCCAGCCACGTAGTATATTGCCCAGCCATGTAGTATATTGCCCAGCCATGTAGTATATTGCCCAGTCACGTAGTATATTGCCCAGCAATGTAGTATATTGCACAGCGACGGAGCATACTGCACAGAGCCATGTAGTATACAGACTTAAAATAAAAATAAACATATACTCACCCTCCATTGAAGTCCTGGCCCTGTGTGCGGTGCATGCGGCAGCTTTCAGTCCCAGGGTTGGTATTGGCGCAGGACCTGTGATGACGTCGCAGTCACATGACCGTGATGTCATGGCAGGTCTTTCTCGCAGGACCTGTGATGACGTCGCGGTTACATGACCGTGATGTCATGGCAGGTCCTTGTCGCATACCATCCTTGCCACCGGAACCTGCCGCTTACATGGAGCGGTCACCGGAGCATCACGAGGAGCAGGAAAGGCGCCGGAAGGTGAGTATATGATGATTTTTTATTTTTTTTATTATTTTTAACATTAGATCTTTTTACTATTGAGGCTACATAGGCAGCATCAATAGTAAAAAAGTTGGCTACACAGGGTTAATAGCAGCGTTAATGGAGTGTGTTACACCGCAGCATAACGTGGTCCATTAGCGCTGCCATTAACCCTGTGTGAGCACTGACTGGAGGGGAGTACGGAGCGGGCACTGACTGCGGGGAGGAATGAGCGGCCATGTTGCCGCAGGACTGCGCCCCTCGCTGATTGGTCGTGGCAATGGTCGTGGGCTTTTTGCCATGACCAATCAGCGACTTGGATTTCCATGACAGACAGAGGCTGCGACCAATGAATATCTGTGACAGAAAGAAGGAAAGACAGAAGGACAGACAGAAAGACGGAAGTGACCCTTAGACAATTACATAGTAGATGTCAAGCCAAGGAAAAAAAAAGGAAGGGAGTATAATCTTTAAAATAATCTAAACTTTTAGGACTTCCATCTAACATATTTATAAAATTGTAGCTTTCTCTTCACATAGCGTAAGTATTTCATCACTTGATGATTGTAACATAGTAACATAGTAACATAGTAACATAGTTAGTAAGGCCGAAAAAAGACATTTGTCCATCCAGTTCAGCCTATATTCCATCATAATAAATCCCCAGATCTACGTCCTTCTACAGAACCTAATAATTGTATGATACAATATTGTTCTGCTCCAGGAAGACATCCAGGCCTCTCTTGAACCCCTCGACTGAGTTCGCCATCACCACCTCCTCAGGCAAGCAATTCCAGATTCTCACTGCCCTAACAGTAAAGAATCCTCTTCTATGTTGGTGGAAAAACCTTCTCTCCTCCAGACGCAATGAATGCCCCCTTGTGCCCGTCACCTTCCTTGGTATAAACAGATCCTCAGCGAGATATTTGTATTGTCCCCTTATATACTTATACATGGTTATTAGATCGCCCCTCAGTCGTCTTTTTTCTAGACTAAATAATCCTAATTTCGCTAATCTATCTGGGTATTGTAGTTCTCCCATCCCCTTTATTAATTTTGTTGCCCTCCTTTGTACTCTCTCTAGTTCCATTATATTTGTAATTTGTAATGATTAAGTTCATTATTATATGGTAAGGTCAATAAAAATATTTTGTTTATGTATTGTCAACTAGACTACCGTACAGCCTTAATTTTTACATGAATATTGCTACGTAGATATTTGTCTAAGAGCTTATTCGCATGTATAAATGAATTACCCTTTCATTGACCAGATGCAGCACCCACACTTGTCTTTCTAAAGTCCCATTTGTCTTTCTGAGTTGAAAACTGTCACTGGATATGTAGCGCAAAAGAGGTTATACTAAGATCTTTGCATGCACTAATTTTTCATTGATAGATCATATTCTTTTTTTGACATGTCGAAAAAAAATTCCTTTAAAGGATACCTACCGTTGGGTTCTACTCCTAACATGGTCTCACCACACTCTTGGTCTTGGAAATACCTTTCTGGATCATTGCCGTTTGTCCTCTTTTGAGCCACATAATTTACAAACAGAAGTTTTAAAATATACCACGTGGTTTGTAAATGAGAGCTAAAGTGTCTGCCGGCCATATACAATGCTTGGAATTATCCAGCATTTAATTCATCACACCTTTCCTTTATTGACTAGATGATGTCTCATCCATGCTCTTCTCCAAGGGAAGTCTTTGTCCATAACAAATGCATATTTGGGGGCAGTTTTCTGGATCACTGCGTTGAGAAACACGTGATGGTGTCTCCGCGGTGTTGGATGTTTTGGTCTCGACGAGGTCAATCATCCATACTTTTATAGACTTTCTACTAGGCACTGCTCCTGATAGCCAGTTTCCTACTCCACACTGATGAGGGGCAAAAATCCCGAAACAGCTGTCTGTGGATGGATACCATGCTTGGCATAGGTGGTTTTCCTTTATTGGATGTTTTCCTTTATTGGATGCTGCCCTTCCCTTGGTTGTTCCTTCACGGGGAAAGGCCTGGCTATTCACTGCCTGCGTTGAGAAACACGTGATGGTGTCTCTGCAGCTCCTCTACATGCATTTGTCTATATCAAGGCATTCCCAATGCACATGTGCCAGTGCTTTTTGCAAATTATGGTGTGCTAATAGGGACAAACCATTTACAAATGTCTCTTTCGTGGCCTTGATTGGCACCACTTTAAAGATCACATGAAGAAGTCTGACCATACTTCTTACTTCTTAGCAGAGAACAGTAATATTTATTATGTCCTGTCATTTATACATTTATTGAATCCTGTTATCTGCTCCTCACTGGCATTGTTAGGTGGTAAAGATAAAAAAATTAACATGAATATTTAGTAACCTGATGATTAAATGGTTCAATGTCCAAGATTGCTTGTAATGAAACTTAATTATCTAAAGTACGGTATTTATTATGTCCCATGTGTTATCAGTTGAGTATTTTGATAAATCAAGCTATATACTTTTGTGCTCACTGAAACTGAAAAGTGTAAGATCAGATATCTGAATGACGTTTTCAGAGGTCATTTCAGAACCAAATACAGGACGGTATTTGACTTGTTGTAGACCTATTTTCTGATCTAATGCTGCTTCCTCCATAGTAAGGCTCAGGCCAGAGACAACCTTGAACTTCGAGGCACAACTTAGACTGCATTCACACATCCATTTTTTTCTCTGACAGCACACAAACCAAAAAGTTTCAATAATCCATGCACAGATCTGTTTTAAAAACTCATCCGAGTTACAGTTCTATGAGGCTCAGAACATGTGAAATTCTCATCCAGTTTGCGGATAAGACTCGGTCATTAATGTCTATGGGGATCTTGTGGACATGGATGAAAAACTGAACACATAATTTGTACTACAGAATTCCATTTGTGCTTCATCAGTATTTCACTGATCCATTGGATAAATAATAGTTCTCAGTTCCTTTTATCAGGATGATACAAAAGGAGTCAACTAGGAAGCAACAAGGATGACACATGAGCAAAAAATCAGTCCATTCCTCTTGGCTGGTAACACACGGTTATGTGAATTCTGTCTTAGGCTATGTTCACATCTGAATAAAGGTTATTTTGCAGATTCTATTCTTTTTAGTATGGCAGAATTTTTTTCTCCCAATATACTAGATATGAATGGATCGATCCACTTTAAATCAACTTTGAGTCATATTTCCTGAAATTCGCAGGTGATGGCAAATTCAAAGAGTTTGCCATTTGATGACAAAAATAATGTAAGGCACTATTTCACACACTACTGAAGATTTCAACAACCAGAGAGTGGGCTCATGATGTCAGGTGTGTCCATAATGCTTTGCAGCTATCACATGGTCTGGCGCAACAAGGGAAACTATGATAATGACAAAAAAATGAGGGCAGGGAAAGCAGCCACCATTTTAGTATAGTTCAGAATAGGTATAGGAGGTCAGAGCGATAAACTGATTATTACAGATAGGTGTAGAAAGGCCTAAATCTACTGCAGTGCTGAGCGCATTGAAAATGAGAGTGGCAGTCTGAGTCTGTGAATAATAATACAAAGATTCAAGTGACAGGGAGATGATGGACCTGCAGAGTCTGTGTAACTGTGAATTGATTGATCTATGATATACTGCAGTACAGCATCTTAATAACACCATTTTTTTTTATTCTTGACTTACCACAAAACGAGGGCAGCTTAATAGCTGTGTCCTAATTTTGCTACTGAAGACAAATCTTGAAAAAAATGCTTGTGTGTCAGACAAAAGTGTGCTTCCCAGCTTATGAGACGAGCATAAGTGATATATTTTTGCATTTCTTTTACATTATTTTTTGTAAAGGTTATTAAGAAAAAATTAAAACAATTATAATTTAATTTGAGAAATTCGAATGTAACCTATTTTACTTCAAAATGTGCGCATCTATGTGAAAAAAGGAACTTTTTCTTGTACATTTCCTTGTGATAGTCTAATGTGAGACCTGTGCACAAAACCCAAAATCTGTGGCCTGTTGCAAATACTGTTTTTTGGGACACAATGCTACCTGGATTTTCTTGTTCCATCTTTTTCTCCTAGCCAGATATGTCGAGGTCATTTGAACATTACTAAGGCCCCATTCGGACGCCAGTGTTGCATGTGTTTGTATCTGTTTTTTTCATGGACACATGTGCGCATTATAATTTATGGTGCTATTCACATGTTCATGTTTTTCACGGACCATGTGTTTGTTCAAAACATACAGAGACATGTCCGTTTTTTTCTGGTAATACGGATGACACGGGCGTCCATGTGCCATCCATGTGCCATTCGTGTTTAACATTACAAAGTATAGGAGAAGCTTTGTAATTTATTTCTTTATCTATCCGTGAAAAACACTGATGACACACTGATGGCAAAAACGAATGCAGTGATGACATACTGTTGATACTAGTACCATTTTTTCACGTACGTGTTTAAACATGAACATATGGATGAAGTCTCATACTGTATTTGCATTAAAGAGCTCAACATTGGTTTAAAACAGTCTTAAGAGACCCAAGACATTTTTTTTTATTTTGTCAAATCAGGCAAATTTGAAAGTAAAAATATTCGCTCATCTCTATGATAGACCCTATTGTTGGTTAATATGCCTTATCAGGCAACAGCAATGTGTGGTTTCCATTCTTCGTGGCTTTAATTTATTGGAAGACCTTACACATCCTAATAACTGTGACTTGAGAGCAACATTTTAACTAATATGTTTCTTCCTTATATTTTGTTGAACAATTATTATTATACATTTTTACTGTATAGCGCCATTTATTCCATGGCGCTTTACATGTGAATACAGGGCAAATATTGACAAATACATTAAACATGATCAAATAACAAGGCACACAGGTACATAAGGAGGGAGGACCCTGCCCGCGAGGGCTCACAGTCTGCAGGGGATGGGTGAGGATACACTAGGAGAGGGTAGGGCAGGTTGTGCGGCTGTTCAGTAAGTTCAGGATCACTGCAGGCTGTAGACTTGTCAGAAGAGGTCAGTCTTCAGGTTCTTTTTGAAGGTTTCTATGGTAGGCGCGAGTCTGATGTGTTGGGGTAGAGAGTTCCAGAGTATAACAATAAACTGTCATGTGTTTTTCCAGTTGTTACACCACAAAAATTGCTGCTTTTTTTCTGCAAATCTTAAGCTGCGTAGTACAAGTAAAAGCTATGATATTTCAGAAATCTCATGCACACACCATGTTTTTGTTTTCCTGAATTGGAAAACTGCATCTTTAGGTATTTCAATCTATCTTCCTCAGGCTAGGTCACGCCACCATATTTTCAGTACAAGTGCTGTCAGTGAAAAAAAACAGTACTCAGACCAATTTTATTCAGTAGGGTTAGGCTACGTTCAGACTAGCGTTGTGCTAGTGTGCGTCGGGCGACGCAGCGGCGACGCACGCGTCATGCGCCCCTATGTTTAACATGGGGGACGCATGCGTTTTTGTTTGTTGCGTTTTGCGACGCATGCGTCTTTTTTGCCGCAAGCGTCGGACCAAGAAAACGCAACAAGTTGCATTTTTCTTGCGTCCGATTTTCGGCAAAAAACGCCGCACGCGTCGCAAAACGCAGCGTTTTTGCGTGCGTTTTGCCGCGTTTTTGCGTGCGTTGTGCGTTGCGTCGCCGACACAGCGGCGCACAACGCTAGTCTGAACGTAGCCTTACTCAGATGGGCACTTTTTTTCTTCATAGACCAAATCTAGACATGAAAAATGACATGAAAAATATTGCAGTCTCTGCTTTATGTTGGATGGGAATCGCCTGTTAAAATATGTGGTTGATCAAAAAAATCAGATGCAGTACAAATCAATTGTACAGCATCAGATTTATACGGACACATAGGAATTCTTAACATAGGAACTGGTATTTGGTCTTGCAAGTGTTAATAACTGATGTGAAAAAAACAGATGCCATACAGATTTCACATGGACTGCATGTGGACCACCAAATCATCTGTTTTTTTCTAGTTTAAAATCAGACAATTTTTCTCATATGATCTTGTGATTTTAGCCTCAGGCATCTGGAATCATCTCTTGCTCAACCTCACATTCTATAAATTAGTGGTGAAGCACTGCATTAAGCATTTATTGATGAATGGGAAAAAAATTCAATTAATAATGTTCTATAAAGGATAAACTTTATAAAAGGCCGCTAAAACTGAGGAAGCTGTATGTTGGAAAACTTTTTACAATGCATGACCCGAACCTGAAATATTTGTCTCTTTGCGTCCTCTATGCTAATGTGAATGAAGAAGGGGTGGATTGCTTAGGTGGATGTACCTGTGTATTGGCTCAACAAGTAACAGCTATCAACAGCACCTCTGCCTTCCCTGTTTTCTGGACTATTTGGAGTGCGCCACATTACATCAGGAAACCGAGGTTAATTAAATGCCCCATGGCGTCACAAACTTTCTTTTCTTTTTTTGTCCCTGCCATAGCAGGGACAAAAACATCATAACATGCGCATATTACATGGTACGTGACCTATGGCATAGTAGTGAGTGCATTACATAGGCACATTAATTCTATAAGATAAGATTCTCCTAAGCAAAGCAGCTTCAGGGAAAAACTGGAGGTGTTTTTCCTGAACTGGCTTTGTAGGAGGTTATGTCAACCTTTTTTGCAACCTCTTTCCTTTATGCTTTTAACTAAAACATGCCATCTATAGAATAAGCGTGTTATTTCTTTTAAATGCTTCATCGTTTCCAAACCCTGAAGTGGTTAGAGTAGCAAAAGACTGAAAATGTGCACAGCAATGTCATTTTTACGTTTCTGTGCATTATGTTGATATTTTGTGGAGGTGTGTGGCATATTCTAAGCGGAATTTGCCTGAAAAAAAAGTGCGTGGACATACTTTTCAACTGGATTTTCAGATCTATGTTTTTTTTAAATGTGTGTATATGTAGATCCAGCCCTCTTTGTAATGGGTCTGCACAAATGCAAAATAGTATCCCTCTAAACCCTTTGCAGAACTTTTTAGCAAGAGTTGTATGTTATCATTTTTCCACAGTCCTGCTGCACACATGGCATCTCTGCTGGGAATTTTATACTAGTTAAACATGTAGTCATCTGTGTTTTCGTAGAAACCGGAGGTGGGTTCTCCCATTTCTCTCCTGATCTCTGTGATACACACACATGCAGGGACGATGGAAAATGTCAGTGTATTCTTTGATCCCTTTTGTCAGTGAATAATTGGCCAGCTGCCTTGTCTATCATAACAGACTCAGCTATTTCTGATTAAATGAAGGTTGGAGTTACCCACAAAAATGCACACATTAGGAAAAGAGGCCTCTGCCCTTCCTTAAAGAATCTCAGCAATTTACAAGATATAATAACATTATTCTGGTCTGGATAGAACCTAACAACATATAATACAAATGTTATGGCCTGCAAAACATTTTAAGTGAACTCATATACAGATCCTAGCATATTACATGTAGTTGATGTATGTTAGCCAATGGGATGGGTAAAATTTGTGCTAGAGGGAGTTGGAAACTACTAGTAAATTATCCAATAAGCATACATAATTTCTTTAACCTTCGTCCGGCTGAGTAGGTACAATTGTAACTATTCCGTTTTAAAATTGCAATAATTTTTTTTTTTTTTCGAAAAGCCGTAGAGGGCTGAAATTTCGTGACATCTCTGCAGTTTTGGTCCAGAATATATTGGCCAAATTTCAATAAAATATATATGAAGGTACAATTGTACCTCTGCAGCCTGTTAACATTGTAAAATTATGCAGCCTGACGAAGGTTAAAGGGAACTTGTCAGTATGTTTTTAGACCCTAAACTAATATCACCTATGTAAAGCATCTGAAATGTTGATTATCTCCCTACCTTAGTATGATAAGTTGTTTTGTTTGTTTTCTAGAAATTCATAAGTGAATGTATATGCCAATAAGCTCTGAAATGCAAGAGCTTGGCCTGCACTGACTCCTCTCCCTCTTTCTCTTCCCGTCATTGGCCTCCTGTCAATGACTGACCAGTCATTCTTTTCTGTGATCTGCCCTCCCACACAAGTACCATCTATCCTGGAGGCAGGGAATCTGCCGATCGATAGACTGGCTCTCGTAATATTATCAGGACCTTAATGTGCATGCACCACCCTCAGGAATGACGACCCAATGCCAGATCACGGGCATGGAAGAAAGTCAGTCACTGTTAGGAGGCCACACTAGTAGGAGAAAGAGGGGGGGGGGAGCTGCATGTGCAGAACAAGCTCCCTGCGCTTTTGAATACACATGTGCCAATGAATATCTAGAAAACGGAAAAAACGATATAAAAAACAAATAAATTGAGAAAGTTATTATTTCAGATGTTTTATGTTAGTGCAATGTTTAAAAACCTGCTAACAGATTCCCTTTAAAATTGTCCACCTATCCCCTTCCCCCAATCATATGCTCCTGTTCTTTCTTAATACAATGAAAATTGAATAATAACTAGAGTTGAGCAAATTTGCTTGGGTTCTCTCTTATTCGGCAAGCTATAGCGCTTGCTGAATAGGATGCAGAGAGAACCCGGCTTCCTGGATTGCGTCGGCTGATCAGCTGATCGACGCCGCAGCTGTATGTGTCGCAGCTGTGTCATTGTCACAGTACATGCATGGAGAGCCTGTGTGTTGGGCAGCTGCGGCGTCAATCAGCTGATAGCCCGGCATGATCCATGAAGCCGGGATCCCTCTGCAGCTTATTAGGCATGCGCCATAGCTTGCCGAATAAGAGGGAACCCGAGCTAATTCGCTCAACTCTAATAATAACACGTCATCTACAACTTATAAGTGATTTGATGGTTGTTTTTATTATATTTTTGTGTTAATCTTTTGTCTTTTGCCCTCAGTGACCAGAAACATTACCTTATGTCTTAACAGTCCCCATTCTTGAATGTTTGCTGGAATGTGGCATAAAAAGTTGCTGGAATTTGCTGTAACACACTGTGTGCAGATACCCCTGAGGTATGTGTTCACTGAGTTTTGCTAGGAGATTTTGTAGCAGAAACTGAGATGAAACTCTCTGAATCCTCCACCAAATCCCCAAAAACCTCAAAAAGTTTGAGTTTCTGCTCCAAACACTCTGCAAAAGAACTACATGTGCACATACCCTTAGCGCCCCTTTCCACTTGTGAGAAAAACAGACGAGTGCAATACGATAAAAAATCGGATTGCACTCGGACCAATGTTTTTCAATAGGTGACATTCCATTAGCAATTTTTTTCCCAGCCGAAATCGGACTGAGAAAAATCTGTGTCGGCTGAGAAAAAAATTGCAGCATGCTGCGTATTGCTGAGATTCTCGGACGAGACTCGCCAATGCAAGTCAATGGGTGTGAGAAAAAAAACGCACAGCACTCGCACCATGCGAGTGCTGTCCGATTTTTACGCACCCGTGTCCTTAGAAAAGCCGGCAATTCAGCGGAGAGTACAGTAAAATCACACTGACATGTTAGATTAGAGTACATATATACACATAGAATAGGTATATATACATATAGATATATATATATATATATATATATATATGTCAGGGAGACACCTATATATATATATTTATATTTAATGCAGCGTGAGAGAGCTTTAAAGCTGGTAATTCAATTACCGGCTTTTGCTTTCTCCTTCCTAAACCCGACATGATATGAGACCTGGTTTACATACAGTAAACCATCTCATATCACCATTTTTTTTGCATATTCCACACTACTAATGTCAGTAGTGTGTATATGCAAAATTTGGCCATTCTAGCTATTATATTTAAGGGTTAAATGGCGGAAAAAATTGGCGTGGGCTCCCGCGCAATTTTCTCCGCCAGAGCAGTAAAGCCAGTGACTGAGGGCAGATATTAATAGCCTGGAGAGGGTCCACGGTTATTGGCCCCCCCCTGGCTAAAAATACCTGCCCCCAGCCACCCCAGAAAAGGCACATCTGGAAGATGCGCCTATTCTGGCACTTGGATACCGCGTCTGACAGCGGCACTACTCTTCTCCCATTCTAGTTTCTACTCTCAGTGTAACTCCGGTCCTGCTTACTTCTAAGACGCCGCTCCCTTTAGTGCCCTGTGACCCCATGGTCTCATTCACCACAATTTAGTACGTTTACTGACGAAGGTCTGTATGAGGGACCAATACGTTTATTGGGTACTACAATAAAATTTGCACTAAAGCATCAAGTTGAGTGCTAGGTTCTTTTCTTTATTTGCCTCTGGTCTTGTCACAAATACGCGCAGAACAAAACACGACAAAAACGCACCAAGATGTGCACACAGCCTAAAGAGGTCTTGGTGCACATTTCCTAGCTCATTATTGGTGTCTGTTTTAGTGGCCGTTATGACAATCAACTTCATAATAATGGTTTTATGAATAAAATCATCTGAGCTTTAGACACTTAGTAGAGAACTATGTTATTAAGCTAGAAGAGCAGGAACTGAATATTTGACTTGGCACAAAAAAGAAGTGAGGTCTTGCCAAAAGGGGGTAAGCTTATATATGAGAACTCTTCACAATAGCATTGTGCTAGTTGTCTTAATTTGGTTTTGTAATCGAGTGAATCTAGTTTAATCTATTACATAATCTCTTTCTATAGACTGTGTTTCACCAAAATTTGATGCACAAACACCATTGCAACTTTTTGATTATTTTTTTGTCCAGTAAATATCACCAGCAAGAAATAATGCAGAACATATAATATATGGACAAAAGTATTGGGAGACATTACACCTTGTGTATGATTTATGACACCCATTAGTATTCTTTATTATGGAGTTGGTTTCCACTTTGCAGCTAAAACAGCTTGCATACTGTGAGAATGTTTGCCTATTCATCCAGAAGAGCATTTAGGAGGTCAGACACTGATATTGGCTAGAGGTAATATATGTTCTAGTTCATCCCAAAGATGTTTGATGGAATTGAAGTCTAGGCTCTGTGTGGCCGATCATCTTCTCCAACACTAAATTCACCCAACCATACCTTTATGGACCATTCTTTATGCACTCTGGCACAGTCATGTTGGAACAGAAAAGGGTCTTTACCAAACTGCTCCCACAGAGTAAGAAACATACAACTGTCCAAAATGTCTTGATATGCACTGAGGAAGGTAACATTCTTAGGGCATTTGCCAAAACCAGATGCATTCTTAAGAATACAAGTTAGAGCAGTGTGATTCATCACTTCATGGCAGGAAGCTCCCGACACAGAGTTTTTCTTCTTATGTTAATGCCAGAAGAGTTTTGGACTCTTTAGTTATGGAGTTAGAAGAGTCTTGGCAACTTGAATGCGTTATACACCTCAGCATTTCGTGACATCATTCAATAATTTTATATGGTCTGCTACTTCGTGAGTTGTATTGGTTCCCAAATGCTTCCACTTTTCAATAGCATCACTCACAGTTGATTGTGGAATATTTAGGAGGGAAGAAATTTGACTAACCTGTTGCAATGGTGGCTCAAATTCAGTAACTTCTTTAGAGAGACCTATTCCTTCACAAGCATTGATAAAGGCAGACTACATGGCGAAGGGCGGGGTGTTTTACACTTGTGGAAATAGAACCAAATAAAAAACCTGCATTCAATGATTAAGTGGTGTGTCCCAATATGTTTGTGCTTATAGTGAGTGTACTATACAGACCGATATGGAATGCTTGGCAGAATGCAGCCATTTTTGATACCATCCCTTGTTAAACAGTAATAATTTGTTCTATGACAGACTTTTCTATACAATACAAATAAATTACAATTACCCATGTAAAATAATAAAGTACAAGGTATGGAGGGGGTATAGCAAAGACTTTTTTTTCAGGGTAACAAAATTGGACACCAAAATGTAGGCTGCACCCTAGTCTTTGCTGCTGTTCCCTATTTCTTTTAATTAGGACATTGCTGCAAAAGCTGCCTACTCTTGAATTGTACCTGAAAGGACACACACACACATATTTGTAAAATATATATATTATATATATATATATATATTGTGAGGATACGCTACCTGAGTGTGTTGGGGGACTCTCGCTTGGCACAAGATTCAAGCACTCAGGCACGGTACCTCACATGAGTCTGGTTTATTAAACTGCATAAACCATATTATGTACAGTCCATTGCAATACAGCCACGGAAAATTAAAGGACATCAGACAGTTCATGTAGCAGATAGGCTTCTCTGCTGTATATTACAATTCCCCCAGTCCGGGGTTACCTTTCAGGAGTTCACTCCTCACACTGACTTCACGTCAGTCCCAGGTCCTCAACACAGACCATCCAGGTCTACGGTCTCCAGGTGCTTCCAGGAGGACTCCACTCCTAGGAGCCTCCAACACCGACCGTCCAGGACCTTGCAGCACCCAGGCCACTCTGTAGTGTCCAGCCAGGACACATGGAAGTCTGTCCACAGTTGCAGTCTCCCAAACACTCCCACCGTGTGCTACACACACCTACTTTTCATAGGTGTAACCACACCCAGGTACCTGTCACATGGCTAGTCAGGTGAGTGTGACATCACCACAGGTCCTTCAACACAAAACCAACTTACGTATTCAGACACGCCTCTTTGGGTGGGTTTGTAGGTGACTAGACCCACCCATCTCTCCAATCACCTGGAAGCCTTCCCAATGTAAATAAATCCCTCAGTAGTAGATCTGCTTGAGCAAAACATACCCAGGCTTCCATCACAGGGCCACCTACCTCTGTGATACATAGCGTCCATCAATCACATGACCAGTTGCTGTTTCAACCCAATTATGTCTCCATGTGCATCCCGAAGTGCACATGCAGCGCCCCCTGGCTGCAACACTTGTCACTGCACCACAATATATATATATATATATATATATATATATATAACAAGTCACAGAAAAATTTGGCGGCACTCACCGATCTTGGAGTGAAAGAAAGTCCTTTATTCAAGCATGTGCAAAGACCTCTTCACAGCACGGGCAGCACGGGGGGGTGTGGTGGCGGCGGAGGTGAGCAGGGAACGACGACGGCCGTTTTGCGCTGTGTGTAGCACTTCTACGGGTCCAAAGGACTTTCTTTCAAGATCGGTGAGTGCTGCCACATTTTTCTGTGACTTGTCTGCTATTCAATTCTACTCTTCATGCGTGCACCCGTGATCAGCAGTCGGGTAATCAGCTGCTGAAGTATGCACCACAGCTTGTCCGTGCACCCGGGCTGTGCTGCTCTGTGATTTCCTCTCTTGGTCCGCTGGATATATATATATATATATATATACAGTGGGGCAAAAAAGTATTTAGTCAGTCAGCAATAGTGCAAGTTCCACCACTTAAAAAGATGAGAGGCGTCTGTAATTTACATCATAGGTAGACCTCAACTATGGGAGACAAACTGAGAAAAAAAAATCCAGAAAATCACATTGTCTGTTTTTTTATCATTTTTTTTGCATATTATGGTGGAAAATAAGTATTTGGTCAGAAACAAACAATCAAGATTTCTGGCTCTCACAGACCTGTAACTTCTTCTTTAAGAGTCTCCTCTTTCCTCCACTCATTACCTGTAGTAATGGCACCTGTTTAAACTTGTTGTCAGTATAAAAAGACACCTGTGCACACCCTCAAACAGTCTGACTCCAAACTCCACTATGGTGAAGACCAAAGAGCTGTCAAAGGACACCAGAAACAAAATTGTAGCCCTGCACCAGGCTGGGAAGACTGAATCTGCAATAGCCAACCAGCTTGGAGTGAAGAAATCAACAGTGGGAGCAATAATTAGAAAATGGAAGACATACAAGACCACTGATAATCTCCCTCGATCTGGGGCTCCACGCAAAATCCCACCCCGTGGGGTCAGAATGATCACAAGAACGGTGAGCAAAAATCCCAGAACCACGCGGGGGGACCTAGTGAATGACCTTCTGAGAGCTGGGACCAATGTAACAAGGCCTACCATAAGTAACACACTACGCCACCATGGACTCAGATCCTGCAGTGCCAGACGTGTCCCACTGCTTAAGCCAGTACATGTCCGGGCCCGTCTGAAGTTTGCTAGAGAGCATTTGGATGATCCAGAGGAGTTTTGGGAGAATGTCCTATGGTCTGATGAAACCAAACTGGAACTGTTTGGTAGAAACACAACTTGTCGTGTTTGGAGGAAAAAGAATACTGAGTTGCATCCATCAAACACCATACCTACTGTAAAGCATGGTGGTGGAAACATCATGCTTTGGGGCTGTTTCTCTGCAAAGGGGCCAGGACGACTGATCCGGGTACATGAAAGAATGAATGGGGCCATGTATCGTGAGATTTTGAGTGCAAACCTCCTTCCATCAGCAAGGGCATTGAAGATGAAACGTGGCTGGGTCTTTTAACATGACAATGATCCAAAGCACACCACCAGGGCAACGAAGGAGTGGCTTCATAAGAAGCATTTCAAGGTCCTGGAGTGGCCTAGCCAGTCTCCAGATCTCAACCCTATAGAAAACCTTTGGAGGGAGTTGAAAGTCCGTGTTGCCAAGCAAAAAGCCAAAAACATCACTGCTCTAGTGGAGATCTGCATGGAGGAATGGGCCAACATACCAACAACAGTGTGTGGCAACCTTGTGAAGACTTACAGAAAACGTTTGACCTCTGTCATTGCCAACAAAGGATATATTAAAAAGTATTGAGATGAAATTTTGTTTCTGACCAAATACTTATTTTCCACCATAATATGCAAATGAAATGATAAAAAAACAGACAATGTGATTTTCTGGATTTTTTTTTCTCAGTTTGTCTCCCATAGTTGAGGTCTACCTATGATGTAAATTACAGACGCCTCTCATCTTTTTAAGTGGTGGAACTTGCACTATTGCTGACTGACTAAATACTTTTTTGCCCCACTGTATATATATATATATATATATTGGGAGGGAGGAAGAGATATCAGAATGAGCTCTGTAAAATCAATGTAATGAGCCACATATATAGTCCATCAACTCATATGCACTATGTATATTATTATCCTGTTAGGGTGCTGTTTAAATTGTATGTTTTGAAATATTACTTATTACCTCAGAAATGTACAGTAATACATGTAGGTGTTCCAAATGTTAGGTTTGGTAATTTTCTGTTTTTCTATAGGATATACAATTTGTTTTTACTTATTGTTTTACTTGTTGCTAAGTCTGTAGAAACTTTTTTCTGCACTTTTTATCTTAGTATAACCCCGGGACAAGATTTTTAGGTTATGCACCCATGATAAGTATTTTGTGTGTTTTGGTTGCTACATATTTTTGATATGCAAAGACTACAGTGTCTCTTCAGTGTCGGCAAAGTGGATGGCAGTTATAGAAATCTTAGGCCCACTGTACTTTTTTTCACGCAGCGCAAACTGGCATGTGATGCAGTTTTGAAATTCCAACATAAATATGCATTTTATTTGTGGATTTTTCCTTTATACTTGAATGAGATGAGGAAAATGCACTAAAATTCCATGTAATCTGCACATGACTTTACCATTAACGCTTTACACAGCTAAGTAACAAAAAGTCTCCAAAATAAAGTACATTTAACATATCAAACAGAAACAAAAAGGCAGTTGAAAAAAATACAATGAAGATGTTTGGAAAAAGGCGCACTCAAAAAAGCAAAGAAAAGACGCAAATAGCCCAATTTAGCTAATAGGATCAGAAGTTTATAAATTTAGAAAATCTGCAACATGAAAAACTCACCAAATACACATCTTGTGAACTTAGGCCTAAGGCTACAGGAAAATATATATAATTGATCAATATATTTATTGTAGTATTATTAGTATTGTTTTTTTCACACAGAATTCACATTGCATAACATTTATTTAACAATAAAAAACGTAATTTTATCAAATAAGGTACAAAACAAGTACAAATAAACACAACTAAGTGAGCAACAGATTGGAACAGAGGCAAAGAGGACCCTGCCTGTGATGGCATACAATCTATCAAAAAAAGGGCAAATAAGATTGTAGTGGAGGATAGAAGCTGGTTCCATGATGGTATGGTTGCAGCAGGTTTATCATAGTTTGTAGAATTTCCTAAACGTTTAGGTTTTATTTGAAGGTTTCAAAAGTGAAAGAGAGTCTGATTGGTTGGGGTAGTGAGATCCAATGTAAGAGGACAATACACTATGTGTGAACAGCAAACAACACAACAGCAAAAAAGAAGGCCTTGTGTGGACCTGTATATGCTTTCTAAAAACACTAACTACCATATATACTTGAGTATAAACCAACCCGAGTATAAGCCAAGACCCCTAATTTGGCACAAAAAACTGGGAAAACTTAATGACTCGAGTATAAGCCTAGGGTGGAAAATGCAGCAGCTACCGGTAAATGTCAAAAATAAAAATAGAAACCAATAAACGTAAAATTAATTGAGACATCAGTAGTTTAAGTGTTTTTGAATATCCATATTGAATCAGGAGCCCCATATAATGCTCCATACAGTTCATGATGGGCCCCATAAGATGCTCCATATAGACATTTGCCCCATATAATGCTCCACAAATGCTGATTATGGCCTCATAAGATGCTCCATGCAGTCATTTGCCCCATGTAATGCTCCACAAATGCTGATTAAGGCCCCATAAGATGCTCCATACAGTCATTTGCCCCATGTAATGCTCCATAAATTCTGATTAAGGCCCCATAAGATGCTCCACACAGTCATTTGCCCCATGTAATGCTCCACAAATGCTGATTATGGCCCCATAAGATGCTCCATACAGTCATTTGCCCCATGTAATGCTCCATAAATTCTGTTTATGGCCCCATAAGATGATCCATACAGTCATTTGCCCCATGTAATGCTCCATAAATGCTGATTATGGCCCCATAAGATGCTCCATACAGTCATTTGCCCCATGTAATGCTCCATAAATGCTGATTATGGCCCCATAAGATGCTCCATACAGTCATTTGCCCCATGTAATGCTCCATAAATGCTGATTATGGCCCCATAAGATGCTCCATACAGTCATTTGCCCCATGTAATGCTCCATAAATGCTGATTATGGCGCCATAAGATGCTCCATACAGTCATTTGCCCCATGTAATGCTCCATAAATGCTGATTATGGCCCCATAAGATGCTCCATACAGTCATTTGCCCCATGTAATGGTCCATAAATGCTGATTATGGCCCCATAAGATGCTCCATACAGTCATTTGCCCCATGTAATGCTCCATAAATGCTGATTATGGCCCGATAAGATGCTCCATACAGTCATTTGCCCCATGTAATGCTCCATAAATGCTGATTATGGCCCCATAAGATGCTCCATACAGTCATTTGCCCTATATGCTGTTGCTACGATAAAAAAAAAAATCACATACTCACCTCTCGTCATTCAGGCCCCCGGCACTTGCTATATACACCTGCTCTGCGTTCCGCCACCGCTACGCTCCCCATCCACTGCACTGACTGCTCAGGCAGAGGACGGCGCACACTAATCGCGTCACTGCGCCCTCCTCAGTGCAGAGGATGCAGAAGATGCAGCAGTGGCTGGCGACGGTGGAACGGAGAGCAGGTGAATATAGCGCACTGCTTACACTCACCTGCTCCTGGCGCAGTCCCTGCTTCCCTGGCGCCGGCAGCTTCTTCCTGTAGTGAGCGGTCACATGGTACTGCTCATTACAGTAATGAATATGCGGCTCCACCTCTATGGGAGTGGAGTTGGGTCCATATTCATTACTGTAATGAGCGGTATCATGTGACCGCTCACTACAGGAACAAGCTGCCGGGGAACCAGGAACGTGCAGGGACCGCGCCAGGAGCAGGTGAGTATTATTACACAGCTCCGCTTCCCCTCCCCTGCCAACCTCTGAGTATGACTCGAGTATAAGCCGAGAGGGGCAATTTCAGCCTAAAAAATAGGCTGAAAATCTCGGCTTATATTCGAGTACATACAGTTAAGTACATTTTCCTAGATCCCAATGGAATTGCTGATGCATTTTCCATATCGACAAATAACATTCTAAAGCTTACACTTCTAACTATTCACCTCTCAATAACCTGTTTTAACTCATTTCTATTCTGAAAGACCAATAATCACTTAATTACAGCTCAAGTGGAAAGCAACAAAAGGGAACAAGCCTTTTCAATGGGCACCTCTCTGCTCAACTCAAAGGTGGTTAGCCTACTTATAAAAAGTCGAAAAACCACATTGCGTGGTTCAGTACAAAGTGCATGAAATCTACACAGACCACATGTGATCTGATATAAATAGCAATTGTCATTATAGGAAGCCATAATGACCATTTTTTTTCACCAGAGGAGGTCAATTGCCACTATTAGTGTTATTAATTCTGCATGCAGCGCCAAGCTGTAGCTATTGATATGAAGGCGCAATAATTTATATGAGGATCTGAAGTATGCGTGAGTCATTGTAAACCAATATGTACAGTATGTAATCTTTGCAACTATTAGATATCTTCCTTTCTTGTTTGCATGGCTTTTTCAGATAAAATACTCAACTGGAACAAAAGCAAGGTCCCTGACATAGGTTTTAGCTGGCAGTCTTCCAGCTTTGTTCGCCTTTTCTGCTACACTTCAGAGACAGGGGAAGAGCTGGCCCCATGCTTTCAATATGGATCAGATTAAAGTCTTGTGCTGCCAGCAAGAAGAATGATTACAAGACAAGCAATTTGATCACGAATCTGCCTCGCGCGATAGAGTTTATCACGGAATGTTTTATGTAATTAGTATTTCTTAGAGATGAAGTCAGAGGAAAACATTTAAGTGCAACCATATGTCGTGCTGTAGAAACACATTCTGCACTTTGTAAACTGTCCCCAGTCTGTGAGTAGTGATTTATTAGGATGTGTTAAACCCTGACGTTCACAGTTGGGTTGTTCTGCAGGGATCTCATGGACCACATGTGGTAATATCATTAAAATACCTATTACTTTTATAGAGTTCTTTCTTAGCTGTTAACGATTCTACCATATTTATATATTTACACTGGTTGTGTAGCAGATCCATTTTTTAAATTCATTTTCAATTCATCTCAGCATTGGGTCTATAGCCCCAATTATTTTTCTATCAAGTCTAACATTATAGAAAGTAAAATTTAAGTGATGACTGTATTTCTATTGACTGTAATGTGAAAGTAAATGAACAGAAACTCAACTTACTCTCCTATCAGAGAGCAGTAATATGATTGCAAATGTAAAGGCTTTTACCTGTCTTGTAGAAGCAATACAAAAAGACAACCTCAGGGCTGGTGCAGACGACCGTATTTTCTCCATCCGAGAAAAAAAGGTCTAATTTTGGTGATCAGAGTTTGATCAGAGTTTCTCAGAGGAGGAGAGAAAAAAAAGTTTCTCCATCTTTTTCATAGTCAATCCATGAATATCGGACAGCACTATACAGGGCACAGGGAGAGTTTACATTGGGGCTCACAAGCTTCAAGTTATACCACTGGTCAAATTGAGGTGACATGAAAGCACTTGCAATCTAGGACTGTCATACAGGGTCCAAAATGGTTGGGAGGCATGTTCAATACTACAGCCTTCTATCTTTATTTTTTTTAGAGTAACCAAGGTACTATCCAAAAAACTATTAGGGTCGGATCATGCGGTGCTGTAAGAAATCCCTGCCTCCTCTCCTCATTACAATACTAACCCCTCCCATCAGTGTCAGTTATGGCCCTGGAATCCTGCGCCCTGCTCTCCCTCAGAAATCCATACCTCATCCTCCCTTCTATGGGTGCTGCATTCAGGGATCTTCTGCGCAGGCGAGTCACTGTGACCTCTGGCATGTGCGCGCCTATAAGGTGGTCTCCCCACATCGTTGCTGCACAGTCATTGCTAGGAACCATGTGTAGATGGTGATGACTATGCAGGGAGGAAGTGGAGGGAGCACCTTATCGGTAGTGTTGAGCGATACCTTCCGATATCGGAAAGTATCGGTATCGGTTTGGATCGGCCGATATTCAAAAAATATCGGATATCGCCGATACCGATACCCGATCCCAATGCAAGTCAATGGGACCAAAATATCGGAATTAAAATAAACCCTTTCTTTCCTTGTAGGTTCATTCTACCTGAAGGAAAACAACTAAGAATAATGTAGGATGTATGGGGGAGGTGGCGGAGACATTAAAGGCAATGAGGATTAGTCCAATCAAATAGAATAGCATGTTTTTTTTTTTTTTTTAAAGAAGTTCGGATTGAAAAAGATATTGAGTATGTAAATTTTTTTTATTTTGTCAGATATTGATGTTTCACTATTCCACGCCCTTCCCCTTCTTTTTTTTCTTTTTTTTTTTTTTCTTTTCCCACACTTTCATCTTCATCATCATCAGCATCCTTGACATCAACTTCTTCACCTTATTCATCTTCTTCTTCATCTTCTACCTATTTTTTTTTTTATTACATTCTTCATATTCATTTTCTTCAACTATTATTATTCTTCCTATTCTACATATTCTTTTTATTCCACTGTTATTATTCTTCCTATTCTACTTCTTCATCATATTCTCATTTGTGACAGGCATTCCCGTAGTTGTTATCTATAAAAGTTGGAAGATTACACCTTCCGTTCTGCCAGTCACAAAAGTTACATTTGTCCGCGTTCAGTTTGGCCTGCAGCATCAGGCTTTATCCAGGGGCACCACGAGGAGGAACGGACTCACCCCCATACACTGCTTAGTCTTCTTCTGCATATAATTTAGATAATATCTTTTGCTCTGATATTAAGTCTTATGCTTAATGTTCTTCTGCTCTTTGTTCTGCAGCCTCTTGTTCTTCTGCTTCTCGGTCTTCCATGTTGTCGTCTCCAGGGTCTTCGTCTCCAGTGTCGTCATCTCCGCCGTCGTCGTCTCAGCCGTCGTCGTCTCCGCCGTCGTCGTCGTCGTCGTCATCGGGGTGGTCTTCCGGGTCGTCGTCATCGGGGTGGTCTTCCGGGTTGTCGACGTTAGGGTCTTCAACTTGGAAATGTAGCAGAAGGTACAAGAAGGCTGAGAAAATGCCAAGAACCAGCTGATGGAACTGGAACTCGGATGGCTACCCGAAGGTTCAAGAGCCTATGGAACTACCGAGGACCAGCTGACGTTACTGGAACCCGGTTACTAAGCAGGAGGTACCCGTGCTAAAAAGCACTACCAAGGACCGCCTGACGTTGGCGGAACTCGGATACCCAGAAGGAGGCACCTAAGCCAAAGGCTCTGCCCGGAACCAGATGACGTTACTGGAACCAGGATGGGGAGCAGAAGGTACAAGAGCAAAAGACACTGCCGAGAACCAGCTGACGGTACTGGAACCCGGATGGGTAGCCGAATGTCCAAGAGCCAATGGAACTACCAAGGACCAGCTGACGTTACTGGAACCCGGTTACTAAGCAGGAGGTACCCGTGCCTGAAAGCACTACCAAGGACCACCTGACATTGGTGGAACTTGGATACCCAGAAGGAGGCACCTAAGCCAAAGGCTCTGCCCGGAACCAGCTGACGGTACTGGAACCAGGATGGGGAGCAGAAGGTACAAGAGCAAAAGACACTGCCGAGAACCAGCTGACGGTGCTGGAACCAGGTGGTGGACCCGAAGGCCCACAGGAGAGGAGAGAACAGCTAGGCCGCGAGGCAGCCGCAGTTACCGAACCCCAACAGTCCTACAGGGGGAGCTGGGCCTACTGGCACTACAGAACCAGCCTTGACTACCAGTTCACGCAGCCCACATAGGAAGCTCCTAAACTGGAGGCACCCTGGAGTTGGCTAACTCGACCGCCCCACGACGGGGCAAGCATAGGCGTCTCAGTGAAGTTGACACAACCCGGAAACAGCTGACGGTGCTGAAACCAGGCTTGGCACGAGGGAGTACCTGTGACAAGAACACTGCCGAGAACCAGCTGGCGGTGCTGGAACCCGGATGCGTTGCCCCAGTGTGCAAGAGCCAATGGCACGACCGAGGACCAGCTGACGGTGCTGGAACCCGGTTACTAAGCTGTAGGTGCCCGCGCTTAAAAGCACTACCAAGGACCGCCTGGCGTTGGCGGAACTCGGATACCCAGGAGGAGGCACCTAAGCCAAAGGCTCGGCCCGGAACCAGCTGACGGTGCTGGAACCAGGTGGTGGACCCGAAGGCCCACAGGAGAGGAGAGAACAGCTAGGCCGCGAGGCAGCCGCAGTTACCGAACCCCAACAGTCCTACAGGGGGAGCTGGGCCTACTGGCACTACAGAACCAGCCTTGACTACCAGTTCACGCAGCCCACATAGGAAGCTCCTAAACTGGAGGCACCCTGGAGTTGGCTAACTCGACCGCCCCACGACGGGGCAAGCATAGGCGTCTCAGTGAAGTTGACACAACCCGGAAACAGCTGACGGTGCTGAAACCAGGCTTGGCACGAGGGAGTACCTGTGACAAGAACACTGCCGAGAACCAGCTGGCGGTGCTGGAACCCGGATGCGTTGCCCCAGTGTGCAAGAGCCAATGGCACGACCGAGGACCAGCTGACGGTGCTGGAACCCGGTTACTAAGCTGTAGGTGCCCGCGCTTAAAAGCACTACCAAGGACCGCCTGGCGTTGGCGGAACTCGGATACCCAGGAGGAGGCACCTTAGCCAAAGGCTCGGCCCGGAACCAGCTGACGGTGCTGGAACCAGGTGGTGGACCCCAAGGCCCACAGGAGAGGAGAGAACAGCTAGGCCGCGAGGCAGCCGCAGTTACCGAACCCCAACAGTCCTACAGGGGGAGCTGGGCCTACTGGCACTACAGAACCAGCCTTGACTACCAGTTCACGCAGCCCACATAGGAAGCTCCTAAACTGGAGGCACCCTGGAGTTGGCTAACTCGACCGCCCCACGACGGGGCAAGCATAGGCGTCTCAGTGAAGTTGACACAACCCGGAAACAGCTGACGGTGCTGAAACCAGGCTTGGCACGAGGGAGTACCTGTGACAAGAACACTGCCGAGAACCAGCTGGCGGTGCTGGAACCCGGATGCGTTGCCCCAGTGTGCAAGAGCCAATGGCACGACCGAGGACCAGCTGACGGTGCTGGAACCCGGTTACTAAGCTGTAGGTGCCCGCGCTTAAAAGCACTACCAAGGACCGCCTGGCGTTGGCGGAACTCGGATACCCAGGAGGAGGCACCTTAGCCAAAGGCTCGGCCCGGAACCAGCTGACGGTGCTGGAACCAGGTGGTGGACCCCAAGGCCCACAGGAGAGGAGAGAACAGCTAGGCCGCGAGGCAGCCGCAGTTACCGAACCCCAACAGTCCTACAGGGGGAGCTGGGCCTACTGGCACTACAGAACCAGCCTTGACTACCAGTTCACGCAGCCCACATAGGAAGCTCCTAAACTGGAGGCACCCTGGAGTTGGCTAACTCGACCGCCCCACGACGGGGCAAGCATAGGCGTCTCAGTGAAGTTGACACAACCCGGAAACAGCTGACGGTGCTGAAACCAGGCTTGGCACGAGGGAGTACCTGTGACAAGAACACTGCCGAGAACCAGCTGGCGGTGCTGGAACCCGGATGCGTTGCCCCAGTGTGCAAGAGCCAATGGCACGACCGAGGACCAGCTGACGGTGCTGGAACCCGGTTACTAAGCTGTAGGTGCCCGCGCTTAAAAGCACTACCAAGGACCGCCTGGCGTTGGCGGAACTCGGATACCCAGGAGGAGGCACCTTAGCCAAAGGCTCGGCCCGGAACCAGCTGACGGTGCTGGAACCAGGTGGTGGACCCCAAGGCCCACAGGAGAGGAGAGAACAGCTAGGCCGCGAGGCAGCCGCAGTTACCGAACCCCAACAGTCCTACAGGGGGAGCTGGGCCTACTGGCACTACAGAACCAGCCTTGACTACCAGTTCACGCAGCCCACATAGGAAGCTCCTAAACTGGAGGCACCCTGGAGTTGGCTAACTCGACCGCCCCACGACGGGGCAAGCATAGGCGTCTCAGTGAAGTTGACACAACCCGGAAACAGCTGACGGTGCTGAAACCAGGCTTGGCACGAGGGAGTACCTGTGACAAGAACACTGCCGAGAACCAGCTGGCGGTGCTGGAACCCGGATGCGTTGCCCCAGTGTGCAAGAGCCAATGGCACGACCGAGGACCAGCTGACGGTGCTGGAACCCGGTTACTAAGCTGTAGGTGCCCGCGCTTAAAAGCACTACCAAGGACCGCCTGGCGTTGGCGGAACTCGGATACCCAGGAGGAGGCACCTTAGCCAAAGTCTCGGCCCGGAACCAGCTGACGGTGCTGGAACCAGGTGGTGGACCCCAAGGCCCACAGGAGAGGAGAGAACAGCTAGGCCGCGAGGCAGCCGCAGTTACCGAACCCCAACAGTCCTACAGGGGGAGCTGGGCCTACTGGCACTACAGAACCAGCCTTGACTACCAGTTCACGCAGCCCACATAGGAAGCTCCTAAACTGGAGGCACCCTGGAGTTGGCTAACTCGACCGCCCCACGACGGGGCAAGCATAGGCGTCTCAGTGAAGTTGACACAACCCGGAAACAGCTGACGGTGCTGAAACCAGGCTTGGCACGAGGGAGTACCTGTGACAAGAACACTGCCGAGAACCAGCTGGCGGTGCTGGAACCCGGATGCGTTGCCTTGCCTATTAAAGATTGTCTTCCTAGAGCCCCAACTAGCGGTGTTGGAGCAAAGGGTAAGCAGGGGGAGATGAGTGTAGGCCGAAGCCTGCACTGGAGGCAGCTTTGTGTCTGCGTTGCGTTTGCAGGACACTTTGCCGGCTACACACTGGGGGAACAGCTGGCGTTGCTGAACCCCACTAACACAATGGCGTGTGTTTTTATCTGTGCAGCTAGCACTTGCGGGCAAAAACTTGCGATGTTAGAGCCCGTGTTGAAGCAGGAGGAGGAGGAGAGGAGCAGAGTGTAGGCCGAAGCCTAGTTGAACCAATTTCAAAGGAAACCTTTAACCCCCCCCTCAGGTGTTACAAAGTACAAGAGACACACCTTGTGCAGTATTAATGCTGCACAAGTGAAAGGTTGCTCTATTAATTTGTCTACTTGCACACGCTGAATGAAAGACATACACAATTTACCCCATTCTACAGTAAAACTGTAGTGGATGCGTGACTTGGTTTTTTGATGAGACGCAGCACAGGTGTCCAAAATAACGCCTTGGTGCTTGGCGCAGCTTCCTGAGCGTTGTTATTTGCTGTACAGGAGTCTGCGCTCTTGTGTTATCCCTTGGCAATGCCCTGTTAGCGCTGCCCATCTTATGACCTCATTTCATGTTGGCCGGTGCGGTTAACGATGGCCATAAATCCCAGACCCACAGTGTCTTTTCATAAAGCCACACTGCGGTGCTGGGATTCGTGGCCTTGAGCAGTAAATATTTTGGCCGCTCACACACGTCCTTACACCTGCTTCAGACTGGGCGGCCTCTGCTGATCCCTTCTCGCATGCCGCGGCCATGAGGCTGCACAGTCTGAAGAAGGCGGAAGGAGATGAGTTAAGACAGGCGAAGATATGCACTGCTCGTGCCCATCAATCACACCCTCGCAGTCAAAATAATTAAGACAACGAGGAGCATTTTATTCAGGCAGGGCGGACGAACAGGCGCAAGTAGCCAACCAATGATGTCAGAAGACGGGAAGCGCTACCAAGGGGGGTGCTGCGTATCATTAGAAAGGAAAGTCACACCTCAGGGACAGTGGAATGGTCTCAAAGAGACACATTTTGTACGTGTTGAGTTCCACGTGGGCAAGGAGAAAACGTCAGCCACCTTGTACAAATGCAGCAGTACTGCTGTACAAGGTGGCTGTTATACATAGAAACACCTGGGGGTGGTGGCCAGGCTCCCTTCAATTTCAGTTCATGTGCCTGCGTGGCGTTTGCAGGTCACGTTGCAAGCTACACAGCAGGGGAACAGCTGGCGTTGCTGAACCCCACTGACACATTGACTGGTGTTTTTCTCTGTGCAGATTGCATGTCCGGGCAAAAACTAGCGGTGTTAGAGCCCAGGGTCAGCAGGAGGAGGAGGAGAGGAGCAAAGTGTAGGCCGAAGCCTGCACTGGTGGCAGCTTTTGGTCGGTTGTGCCAGCGTGGCTTGTGCTGGACACGATGCCGGCTACACAGCGGGGGAACAGCTGGCGGTGCTGAACCACACTAACACATTGGCTGGTGTTTTTCTCTGTGCAGCTAGCATGTCCGGGCAGAAACTGGCGTTGTTTGAGCCCAGGGTCAGCAGGAGGAGGAGAGGAGCAAAGTGTAGGCCGAAGCCTGCACTGGTGGCAGCTTTTGTTCTGTTGTGCCAGCGTGGCTTGTGCTGGACACGTTGCCGACTACACAGCAGGGGAACAGCTGGCGGTGCTGAACCCCACTAACACATTGGCTGGTGTTTTTCTCTGTGCAGCTAGCATTTCCGGGCAAAAACTAGCGGTGTTTGAGCCCAGGGTCAGCAGGAGGAGTAGAGGAGCAGAGTGTAGGCCGAAGCCTAGTTGAACCAATTTCAAAGGTTACCTTTAACCCCCCCCTCAGGTGTTGCAAGGTACAAGAGCCACACCTTGAACAGCATTAATGATGCACAAGTCAAAGGTTGCTCTATTTAATTTTGCTCCTTGCACACGCTGAATTAAACACGTACACTATTTAGCCCATTATACTGTCAAACAGTTGTGGAGGCGTGACTTGTCTTTTTAACGAGACGCAGCACAGGTATCAAAATTTGCACCTAGGTACTGGGCGCAGATTCCTGAGCGTTGTTATTTGCTGTACAGGAGTCTGCGCTCTTGTGTTATCCCTTGGCAATACCCTGTTAGTGCAGGCCGTCTCATGACCTCATTTCATGTTGGCCGGTGCGGTTAACGATGGCCATAAATCCCAGACCCACAGTGGCTTTTCCTAAAGTCACACTGCGGTGCTGGGATTCGTGGCCTTGTGCAGTAAATATGTTCGCCGCTCACACATGTCCTTACACCTGCTTCAGACTGGGCGGCCTCAGCTGATCCCTTATCGCATGCCGCGGCCATGAGGCCGCACAGTCAGAAGAAGGCGGAAGGAGGGGAGTGAAAACAGGGGAACATATGCACTGCTCGTGCCCATCAATCACACCCTCGCAGTCAAAATATATGAGACAACGGGGGGCGTTGTGTCGGGCAGGGGGGACGCACAGGCACAGCCAGCCAACCAATGATGTCAGGAGACGGGCAGCGCTAACAATGGGGGTGCTGCGTGTCATTACAAAGGAAAGTCACACCTCAGGGACATTGTAATGGTCTCTAATGAGACACATTTTGTACGTGTTGAGTTCCACGTGGGCAAGGAGAAAAAGTCAGCCACCTCGTACAAATGCAGCAGTACTGCTGTACAAGGTGGCTGATATACATAGAAACACCTGTGGGTGGGGGGCAGGCTCCCTTCAATTTCAGTTCATGTGCCTGCGTGGCGTTTGCAGGTCACGTTGCAAGCTGCACAGCAGGGGAACAGCTGGCGGTGCTGAACCCCACTAACACATTGGCTGGTGTTTTTCTCTGTGCAGCTAGCATGTCCGGGCAGAAACTGGCGTTGTTTGAGCCCAGGGTCAGCAGGAGGAGGAGAGGAGCAAAGTGTAGGCCGAAGCCTGCACTGGTGGCAGCTTTTGTTCTGTTGTGCCAGCGTGGCTTGTGCTGGACACGTTGCCGACTACACAGCAGGGGAACAGCTGGCGGTGCTGAACCCCACTAACACATTGGCTGGTGTTTTTCTCTGTGCAGCTAGCATTTCCGGGCAAAAACTAGCGGTGTTTGAGCCCAGGGTCAGCAGGAGGAGTAGAGGAGCAGAGTGTTGGCCAAAGCCTAGTTGAACCAATTTCAAAGGTTACCTTTAACCCCCCCCTCAGGTGTTGCAAGGTACAAGAGCCACACCTTGAACAGCATTATTGATGCACAAGTCAAAGGTTGCTCTATTTAATTTTGCTCCTTGCACACGCTGAATTAAACACGTACACTATTTAGCCCATTATACTGTCAAACAGTAGTGGAGGCGTGACTACTAGTCTTTTTAAGGAGACGCAGCACAGGTGTACAAATTTACACCTAGGTGCTGTGCGCAGATTCCTTACCGTTGTTATTTGCAGTACAGGAAACTGCGCTCTTGTGTTATCCCTTGGCAATACCCTGTTAGTGCAGGCCGTCTCATGACCTCATTTCATGTTGGCCGGTGCGGTTAACGATGGCCATAAATCCCAGACCCACAGTGGCTTTTCCTAAAGTCACACTGCGGTGCTGGGATTCGTGGCCTTGTGCAGTAAATATGTTCGCCGCTCACACATGTCCTTACACCTGCTTCAGACTGGGCGGCCTCAGCTGATCCCTTATCGCATGCCGCGGCCATGAGGCCGCACAGTCAGAAGAAGGCGGAAGGAGGGGAGTGAAAACAGGGGAACATATGCACTGCTCGTGCCCATCAATCACACCCTCGCAGTCAAAATATATGAGACAACGGGGGGCGTTGTGTCGGGCAGGGGGGACGCACAGGCACAGCCAGCCAACCAATGATGTCAGGAGACGGGCAGCGCTAACAATGGGGGTGCTGCGTGTCATTAAAAAGGAAAGTCACACCTCAGGGACATTGTAATGGTCTGTAATGAGACACATTTTGTACTTGTTGAGTTCCACGTGTGCAAGGAGAAAAAGTCAGCCACCTTGTACAAATGCAGCAGTACTGCTGTACAAGGTGGCTGTTATACATAGAAACACCTGGGGGGGTGGGGGGCAGGCTCCCTTCAATTTCAGTTCATGTGCCTGCGTGGCGTTTGCAGGTCACGTTGCAAGCTACACAGCAGGGGAACAGCTGGCGTTGCTGAACCCCACTGACACATTGACTGGTGTTTTTCTCTGTGCAGATTGCATGTCCGGGCAAAAACTAGCGGTGTTAGAGCCCAGGGTCAGCAGGAGGAGGAGGAGAGGAGCAAAGTGTAGGCCGAAGCCTGCACTGGTGGCAGCTTTTGGTCGGTTGTGCCAGCGTGGCTTGTGCTGGACACGATGCCGGCTACACAGCGGGGGAACAGCTGGCGGTGCTGAACCACACTAACACATTGGCTGGTGTTTTTCTCTGTGCAGCTAGCATGTCCGGGCAGAAACTGGCGTTGTTTGAGCCCAGGGTCAGCAGGAGGAGGAGAGGAGCAAAGTGTAGGCCGAAGCCTGCACTGGTGGCAGCTTTTGTTCTGTTGTGCCAGCGTGGCTTGTGCTGGACACGTTGCCGACTACACAGCAGGGGAACAGCTGGCGGTGCTGAACCCCACTAACACATTGGCTGGTGTTTTTCTCTGTGCAGCTAGCATTTCCGGGCAAAAACTAGCGGTGTTTGAGCCCAGGGTCAGCAGGAGGAGTAGAGGAGCAGAGTGTAGGCCGAAGCCTAGTTGAACCAATTTCAAAGGTTACCTTTAACCCCCCCCTCAGGTGTTGCAAGGTACAAGAGCCACACCTTGAACAGCATTATTGATGCACAAGTCAAAGGTTGCTCTATTTAATTTTGCTCCTTGCACACGCTGAATTAAACACGTACACTATTTAGCCCATTATACTGTCAAACAGTTGTGGAGGCGTGACTTGTCTTTTTAACGAGACGCAGCACAGGTGTCAAAATTTGCACCTAGGTACTGGGCGCAGATTCCTGAGCGTTGTTATTTGCTGTACAGGAGTCTGCGCTCTTGTGTTATCCCTTGGCAATACCCTGTTAGTGCAGGCCGTCTCATGACCTCATTTCATGTTGGCCGGTGCGGTTAACGATGGCCATAAATCCCAGACCCACAGTGGCTTTTCCTAAAGTCACACTGCGGTGCTGGGATTCGTGGCCTTGTGCAGTAAATATGTTCGCCGCTCACACATGTCCTTACACCTGCTTCAGACTGGGCGGCCTCAGCTGATCCCTTATCGCATGCCGCGGCCATGAGGCCGCACAGTCAGAAGAAGGCGGAAGGAGGGGAGTGAAAACAGGGGAACATATGCACTGCTCGTGCCCATCAATCACACCCTCGCAGTCAAAATATATGAGACAACGGGGGGCGTTGTGTCGGGCAGGGGGGACGCACAGGCACAGCCAGCCAACCAATGATGTCAGGAGACGGGCAGCGCTAACAATGGGGGTGCTGCGTGTCATTACAAAGGAAAGTCACACCTCAGGGACATTGTAATGGTCTCTAATGAGACACATTTTGTACGTGTTGAGTTCCACGTGGGCAAGGAGAAAAAGTCAGCCACCTCGTACAAATGCAGCAGTACTGCTGTACAAGGTGGCTGATATACATAGAAACACCTGTGGGTGGGGGGCAGGCTCCCTTCAATTTCAGTTCATGTGCCTGCGTGGCGTTTGCAGGTCACGTTGCAAGCTACACAGCAGGGGAACAGCTGGCGTTGCTGAACCCCACTAACACATTGGCTGGTGTTTTTCTCTGTGCAGCTAGCATGTCCGGGCAGAAACTGGCGTTGTTTGAGCCCAGGGTCAGCAGGAGGAGGAGAGGAGCAAAGTGTAGGCCGAAGCCTGCACTGGTGGCAGCTTTTGGTCGGTTGTGCCAGCGTGGCTTGTGCTGGACACGATGCCGGCTACACAGCGGGGGAACAGCAGGCGGTGCTGAACCCCACTAACACATTGGCTGGTGTTTTTCTCTGTGCAGCTAGCATGTCCGGGCAGAAACTGGCGTTGTTTGAGCCCAGGGTCAGCAGGAGGAGGAGAGGAGCAAAGTGTAGGCCGAAGCCTGCACTGGTGGCAGCTTTTGGTCGGTTGTGCCAGCGTGGCTTGTGCTGGACACGTTGCCGACTACACAGCAGGGGAACAGCTGGCGGTGCTGAACCCCACTAACACATTGGCTGGTGTTTTTCTCTGTGCAGCTAGCATTTCCGGGCAAAAACTAGCGGTGTTTGAGCCCAGGGTCAGCAGGAGGAGTAGAGGAGCAGAGTGTAGGCCGAAGCCTAGTTGAACCAATTTCAAAGGTTACCTTTAACCCCCCCCTCAGGTGTTGCAAGGTACAAGAGCCACACCTTGTGCAGCATTAATGCTGCACAAGTAAAAGGTTGCTCTATTTGTTTTGCTCCTTGCACACGCTGACTAAAACACGTACACTATTTAGCCCATTATACTGTCAAACAGTTGTGGAGGCGTGACTTGTCTTTTTAACGAGACGCAGCACAGGTGTCAAAATTTGCACCTAGGTACTGGGCGCAGATTCCTGAGCGTTGTTATTTGCTGTACAGGAGTCTGCGCTATTGTGATCCCTTGGCCATGCGCTGTGAGCGCTTCCTGTCTTCTGACCTCATTTCATGTCGGCCGTTGCGGTTAGCGATGGACATGAATCCCAGACCCACAGTGTGTTTTTAAAAAATCACACTGCGGTGCTGGGATTCGTGCCCTGGTGCACTAAATATGTTTGCCGCTCACACATGTCCTTACACCTGCTTCAGACTGGGCGGCCTCATCTGATCCCTTATCGCCTGCCGCGGCCATGAGGACACCCAGTCTGAAGAAGGCGGAAGGAGATGAGTGAACACAGGCAAACATATGCACTGCACATGCCCATCAATCACACCCTCGCTGTCCAAAAAAATAAGACACCGAGGGCCGTTGTTTCGAGCAGGGGAGATGCACAGGCGCAGCCAGCTAACCAATGATGTCAAAAGACGGGCAGCGCTAACAAGGGTGGTGCTGCGTGTCATTACAAAGGAAAGTCACACCTCAGGGACATTGTAATGGTCTCTAATGAGACACATTTTGTACGTGTTGAGTTCCACGTGGGCAAGGAGAAAAAGTCAGCCACCTCGTACAAATGCAGCAGTACTGCTGTACAAGGTGGCTGATATACATAGAAACACCTGTGGGTGGGGGGCAGGCTCCCTTCAATTTCAGTTCATGTGCCTGCGTGGCGTTTGCAGGTCACGTTGCAAGCTACACAGCAGGGGAACAGCTGGCGTTGCTGAACCCCACTGACACATTGACTGGTGTTTTTCTCTGTGCAGATTGCATGTCCGGGCAAAAACTAGCGGTGTTAGAGCCCAGGGTCAGCAGGAGGAGGAGGAGAGGAGCAAAGTGTAGGCCGAAGCCTGCACTGGTGGCAGCTTTTGGTCGGTTGTGCCAGCGTGGCTTGTGCTGGACACGATGCCGGCTACACAGCGGGGGAACAGCAGGCGGTGCTGAACCCCACTAACACATTGGCTGGTGTTTTTCTCTGTGCAGCTAGCATGTCCGGGCAGAAACTGGCGTTGTTTGAGCCCAGGGTCAGCAGGAGGAGGAGAGGAGCAAAGTGTAGGCCGAAGCCTGCACTGGTGGCAGCTTTTGGTCGGTTGTGCCAGCGTGGCTTGTGCTGGACACGTTGCCGACTACACAGCAGGGGAACAGCTGGCGGTGCTGAACCCCACTAACACATTGGCTGGTGTTTTTCTCTGTGCAGCTAGCATTTCCGGGCAAAAACTAGCGGTGTTTGAGCCCAGGGTCAGCAGGAGGAGGAGAGGAGCAGAGTGTAGGCCGAAGCCTAGTTGAACCAATTTCAAAGGTTACCTTTAACCCCCCCCTCAGGTGTTGCAAGGTACAAGAGCCACACCTTGTGCAGCATTAATGCTGCACAAGTAAAAGGTTGCTCTATTTGTTTTGCTCCTTGCACACGCTGACTAAAACACGTACACTATTTAGCCCATTATACTGTCAAACAGTTGTGGAGGCGTGACTTGTCTTTTTAACGAGACGCAGCACAGGTGTCAAAATTTGCACCTAGGTACTGGGCGCAGATTCCTGAGCGTTGTTATTTGCTGTACAGGAGTCTGCGCTATTGTGATCCCTTGGCCATGCGCTGTGAGCGCTTCCTGTCTTCTGACCTCATTTCATGTCGGCCGTTGCGGTTAGCGATGGACATGAATCCCAGACCCACAGTGTGTTTTCAAAAAATCACACTGCGTGGCTGGGATTCGTGGCCTTGTGCAGTAAATAGGTTTGCCGCTTACACATGTCCTTACACCTGCTCCAGACTGGGCGGCCTCAGCTGATCCCTTATCGCCTACCACGGCCAGGAGGCCGCACAGTCTGAAGAAGGCGGAAGGAGATGAGTTAAGACAGGCGAACATATGCACTGCTCGTGCCCATAAACCACACCCTCGCTGACAAAATAAATATGACAACGAGGGGCGTTGTTTCTAGCAGGGCGGATGCACAGGCGCAGCCAGCTAACCATGATGACAAAAGACGGGAAACGCTACCAAGGGGGGTGCTGCGTATCATTACAAAGGAAAGTCACACCTCAGGGACAGTGGAATGGTCTCAATGAGACACATTTTGTACGTGTTGAGTTCCACGTGGGCAAGGAGAAAAAGTCAGCCACCTTGTACAAATGCAGCAGTACTGCTGTACTAGGTGGCTGTTATACATAGAAACACCTGGGGGGGTGGGGCCAGGTTCCCTTTTAATTTCAGTTCCTGTGCCTGCATGGCGTTTGCAGGTCACGTTGCCGGCTACACAGCAGGGGAACAGCTGGCGTTGCTGAACCCCACTAACACATTGGCTGGTGTTTTTCTCTGTGCAGCTAGCACTTCCGGGCAAAAACTAGCGGTGTTTGAGCCCAGGGTCAGCAGGAGGAGGAGAGGAGCAGAGTGTAGGCCGAAGCCTGCACTGGTGGCAGCTTTTGTTCTGTTGTGCCAGCGTGGCTTGTGCTGGACACGTTGCCGACTACACAGCAGGGGAACAGCTGGCGGTGCTGAACCCCACTGACACATCACCTAGTGTTTTTTTCTGTGTAGACAACACTTCCAGGTGGCAACTGACAGTGTTGAAACCCAGGGAATCAAAGAGGAGCAGAGTGTAGGCCGAAGCCTGCAGTGGAGCAAGTTGAAAGGGAACCTTTAACCCCCCCCCCCCAGGCATTTGTTGCTGAAAGAGCCATCTTGTACAGCAGTAATACTGCACATGGAAAATGGTGGCTCCGAAAATTATGCTCCTTGCAAACGCTGAAGTACACACTCATATAATGTGTCCCCTCACACCGTCAAACCATCCCGGAAGTGGGACTTTCCTTTGTAATGTGACACAGCACAGCCGTCATTCCAACCCCCTTGGTGCCGGGCACCACCTCCTCAACGTTGTTTGGTTCTGTCACGGAGCCCGCACTGTAATGTTATCCCTTGGCCATGCACAGTTAGCGGTGCCCGTCTTCTGACATCATGTAGGTGTCAGGCTGGCAGTGCCTGTGCGTCCAAGCTGCCCGAGATCCAACCTTGCAGTGTCATCTAATGTAGTCCCACTGCGGGCCAGGGATCCATGGGCATGCGCAGTGCATATCATCGCCTCTCACTCACCTCCTTCCTGCTTCTTCAGACTGTGCGGCGTCACGGCCGTGGCATGCTATTAGGGATCAGCTGACGCCGCCTAGTCTGAAGAAGCGTGAAGAAGGGGAGTGAGAGGCTAGTATATGCACTGCGCATGGCCATGGATACCAGGCCCACTGTGGGATCACATTAGACGACACTGCGAGGTGTGATTTCGGGCAGCGTGGACGCACAGGCGCAGCCAGGACGACAACAAATGATGTCAGAGGACGGGCAGCGCAAACTGTGCATGGCCAAGGGATAACATAACAGCGCAGGGTCCATGACGGAATCAAACAACGCTAAGGAGGCAGCGCACGGTGCCAAGGGGGTAGCAATGACGGCTGTGCTGCGTCACATTACAAAGGAAAGTCCCACCTCCAGGACGGTTGGACGGTGTGAGGGGACACATTACATGAGTGTGTAGTTCAGCGTTTGCAAGGAGCATAATTTCAAGAGCGACCTTTCCCTTGTGCAGTATTAGTGCTGCACATGGTGGCTCTTTCAGTAACAAACGCCTAGGGGGGGGGGGGGGACAGGTCCCCTTACATTTTAGTTGTGCCAGCGTGGCGGTCGCATGACACGTTGCCGGATACACAGCTGGGGATCAGCTGACGTTACTGAACCCCAATAACAGAGGAGCGACTGTTGACTGTGCACACAGCACTTCCAGGCACCAACTGGCGGTGTTAGAGCCCAGGGACAGCAGGAGGAGCAGATTGGAGGTATTGCCGCACACACAGCTGGGGATCAGCTGACGTTACTGAACCCCAATAACAGAGGAGCGACTGTTGACTGTGCACACAGCACTTCCAGGCACCAACTGGCGGTGTTAGAGCCCAGGGACAGCAGGAGGAGCAGATTGGAGGTATTGCCGCACACACAGCTGGGGATCAGCTGACGTTACTGAACCCCAATAACAGAGGAGCGACTGTTGACTGTGCACACAGCACTTCCAGGCACCAACTGGCGGTGTTAGAGCCCAGGGACAGCAGGAGGAGCAGAGGAACAGAGTGTAGGCCGAAGCCTGATTGGAGCAAGTTGAAAGGAAATCTTTAACCCCCCCCCCCAAGACGTTTGTAGCTGAAAGAGCCATGTTGTGCAGCACTAAGGATGCAAAAGGAAAAGGTTGCTCTTTTAATTATGCTCCTTGCAAACACCGAAGTAAACACTAAAAATGTGTCCCTTTATACCGTTAAACCGTTCCGGAGGTGCGAATTTCCTTCGTAATGGGACACAGCACAGCTGTCATTCCTATCCCCTTGATGCCGTGCGCTGCCTCCTCAGCGTTGTTTTAAGCTGCCACGGAGCCTGCGCTGTTCTGTTAGCCCTTGGCCATGCCCAATTAGCGCTGCCTGTCTTCTGACATAATTTGGTGTCAGGCTGTCAGTGCCTGTGCGTCCACGCTGCTCCAGATCCCACCTCGCAGTCTCATCTAACGTAATCCCACTGCGGGCCTTGGAACCATGGGCATGCACAGTGCATAACCTCGACTCTCACTCCCCTCCTTCCCTCTTCTTCAGACTGTGCGGTGTCACGGCCGTGGCATGCTAGGGATCAGCTGACGGCGCACAGTCTAAAGAAGGCGGAGGGAAATGAGCGAGAGCCCGAGGGGAAGATATGCACTGCGCATGCCCATGGATCCCAGGCCCGCAGTGTGACTCAATCAGAAGACACTGCGAGGCGGGATCTCGGGCACCGCGGCCGCACAGGCGCAGCCAGCCTGACACCAAATTATGTCAGAAGACAGGCAGCGCAAATAGGGCATGCCCAAGGGATAACAGAACAGCGCAGGCTCCGTGACAGCTTAAAACAACGCTGAGGAGGCAGCGCATGGCACCAAGGGGGTAGGAATGACGGCTGTGCTGCGTCACATTACGAAGGAAAGTCCCAGCTCCGGGACGGTATAACGGTATCAGTGAACACATTTTATAAGTGTTAAGTTCTGCGTGTGCAAAGAGCTAAAAAAAAAGAGCTACCTTTTCCTTGTGCAGCATTACTGCTGCACAAGATGGCTCTTTCAGTAACAAACGACGGGGGGGGGGGGGGGACAGGTTCCCTTACATTTAGGTTGTTGTGCCAGCGTGGCGGTCGCAGGACACATTGCCGGCTACACAGCTGGGGATCAGCTGACGTTACTGAAACCCAATAACACTGGGTCGTATGTTTTTACTGTGCAGCCTGCACTTCTGAGCCGCAACTGGCGGTGTTGGAGCCCAGGAATAGCAGTTCAGGTGGTAGAAAGATGAACACAGCAGGAGACCTGGATGACACCCAATTACTTAATCAGGCAGAGGAGTGGCAAATTCCTGCGAGATCCAGGCCTGGTTCATTTTCAGGAAAGTAAGCCGGTCAACGTTATCGGAGGATAGTCGCATGCGACGGTCTGTTAGTACACCACCTGCGGCACTAAAGACACGTTCCGATAAGACACTAGCCGCAGGGCAAGCCAGCACCTCCAATGCATACTGGCTTAGCTCTGGCCATGTATCCAGCTTAGAGACCCAAAACTTGAACGGGGAAGAGCCGTCTGGGAGTACAGTAAGAGGGCAAGCCATGTAGTCTGTCACCATCTGACGGAACCGTTGCCTCCTGCTGACTGGAGCCGCCGGTGATGGTGTAGACATTTGGGGCGGGCACACAAAAGTGTGCCAGAGTTGTGCCATACTGGGCTTGCCTTGGGCAGAGGCACTGCTTCTGCTCCCTCTTTGGGCAGAGCCTCCCCCACTGCCTCGACGCACTGAGCTGCTTTGTAAAGCACTAGCAGCACTCCTCTCAGTTGGACAGGAGAAGATGATGGAATTCACCAGTGTGTCGTGGTACTCCCGCAATTTACGCTCCCGGGTCAACGCAGGGATGAGGTTTTGGACGTTGTCCCGGTAGCGAGGATCGAGGAGGGTGAACACCCAATAATCAGGCATGTTGAGAATGTGGTCGATGCGGCGGTCGTTTCTCAGGCACTGCAGCATGAAATCCACCATGTGCTGCAGAGTGCCAACCGGCCCAGAAACGCTGTCCCCTGCTTGAGACATGATCTCTGCCCGCTCGTCATCACCCCACCCTCGCTGTACACACTGACCACTGGACAATTGTGTCGCTCCCTCCTCTGGACGGAGCTCTTCCTCCTCCATTGACTCCTCCTCATCCTCCTCACAAATTGGCCCCTGCGTACCCCTTTGTGAGGAACCACGTGGCGCTGACTCTCCAGAAGCTGATGGAAAAGGTGACTCCTCATCCTCCACCTCTTCCACCACATCATCCCTTAACCCTTGCAAAGTTTGCTGAAGCAGGCAGATAAGGGGGACAGTCATGCTGACTAGTGCATCATCTGCACTTGCCATCCGCGTGGAATAATCAAAAGGACGCAAAACCTGGCAGACGTCCTTCATAGTGGCCCACTCTGTGGTTGTGAAGTCTGATCGGCGCTGACTGCGACTTCTTTGCGCCTGATGCAGCTGGTACTCCATAACTGCTTGCTGCTGCTCACACAACCGCTCCAACATATGTAACGTGGAATTCCACCGGGTAGGTAGGTCACATATGATGCGGTGTTCCGGAAGGCGGAATCGGCGCTGCAGAGCAGCAATGCGGGATCTGGCCAAGCTGGAACGCCGCAAGTGAGCACACTCTAGGCGGACCTTGTGCAGCAGGGCATCAAGATCCGGATAGTCCCTCAGAAAACTCTGCACAACCAAATTGAGCACATGTGCCAGACATGGGATGTGAGTGAGGTTGCCAAGGGCCAAAGCTGCCACCAGATTTCGGCCATTGTCACACACTACCATGCCTGGCTGGAGATTCGCTGGCAGTAACCACACATCGCTCTCCTGCTTTATAGCATTCCAGAGCTCCTGCGCTGTGTGGCTTCGATGCCCCAATGAAACTAGTTTCAAGACGGCCTGCTGACGTTTGGCCACGGCTGTGCTCATGTCGGTCATAGGTAAACGTTCACGGGTCCATGTGGGGGTGGACTGTGACGGATCCTGCAGAGAGGAATCAGAGGAACTGGTGTAAGAGGAGGAGTCGATGCGTACAGACTGGATTCCTGCAATCCTTGGAGTGGGCAGGACACGTCCTGCGCCACTCGCACGATCTGTACCTGGCTCAACAACATTAACCCAATGGGCAGTGAGGGAAACATATCGCCCCTGTCCATGCTGACTGGTCCACGCATCGGTGGTGAGGTGGACCTTGCTACTGACGGCGTTCAGTAGCGCATGTTTTATGTTTGCCTCAACATGCCTGTGCAGGGCAGGGACAGCCTGCCTGCTGAAGTAAAAGCGGCTGGGCACCTTGTACTGTGGGACTGCCAATGCCATCAAGTCACGGAAGCTGTCAGTCTCCACCAGCCTGAACGAGAGCATTTCCAGGGACAACAGTTTGGCAATGCCTGCATTCAGAGCCTGTGCTCGGGGGTGGTTGGCCGAGAATGCCCGCCTTTTCTCCCATGCCTGTACTACCGATGGCTGTAGAGTAGACTGGGAGTGTGAGGATGACTGGGAAGGTGGTGCTGTGGGTGGAATTACACAAGGTCTCTGGGAGGAAGCCAAACCAGCTGTGCGTGAGCTGGAGGAAGAGGCAACACGAGCTGAAGAGGTGGTAGCTGCCGCTGTTGGTTGGCCTACATCTTCAGTGTGTTTCTGTAACTCCACCGCGTGCCTGGTCCGCACATGTTTCCACATATTTGTGGTATTGAGGTTGCTGACATTTTTCCCTCTTTTTACTTTATGATGACACAGCTTGCATTTGACAAAACAAATGTCATCTGCAACTGTGTCAAAAAAGGACCAGGCACTGCAAGTCTTGGGAGCGCCCTTTTTGGCTTTGGAAAGAGACAGGCTCCTAACGGGTGCCAAAGTGGAGGCTACAGGCTCCGCAGTCTTCCCCCTCCCTCTCCCTCTTTGGCCCGTAAGAGGAAGCTCTTCCTCTGAGCTGCTCCCACCACCTTCCTGTTCCTCACGCCACGATGGGTCAAGGACCTCATCATCTCCACTACCCTCTGCCACCAACTGCTCCTCCTGGGTAGTCTCAGCAGCACAGTACGCACGAGAAAGCGGCACCTGAGTTTCATCATCAGATGCGTACTGCGCTGTGGTCACCGGAGGCACTGGCCCACCTGCCTCTTCAGAGTCAGAGAGAAAAAGGTGTTGGGCATCACTGCACACTGCCTCTTCTTCCATTTCTCCAATGCTGCTTGGCTGGCCCCCTGTTTCCAAGCCAAGAGATTCAGAGAACAGAAGTAGAGACGGCTCCTGTCCTGGGCTCTCTGACTGCCTGGCCAATTTGGCAGGTGGTGAAGAGACAGATGGCTGCTCTCCAGTGCTCTGTGCCTGAGAGGATGTGGCACTAACTGAAGTCGATGCCGAGGCGTTAGCTGCCATCCACCCGACAACGGCTTCAATTTGGTCTTCACGCAGCAGCGGTGCACGGCGCTCTCCGACAAAGCTGCGCATGAAGGACTGTTCCCTGCTGAAACTGAGTGACGACGAGTCACCGGCGCCCGCAGCAGGCACAGAATCACCACGTCCTCTCCCTGCTCCTCTCCCTGCTCCGCGCCCACGCCCACGTGCCTTACTCCCTGCCCTCTTCATCTTGGTTGACAGATAAAGATAAGCAGAAAAGTACTAAGGCCTTAGTGTGCTTATTCCTGTAATGCTCCTCCTAACAGGTGTAAGAAACACTAATGTTGTAAATTGTGGACTAAACTTTATTATTTTGCAAATGTGGCCTACACAAGTGTAAGTTGTGTTTGGTGAACTTAACCTTTTTTTTGGTGCAGATCGGGCTACAGAGCTAGTTTAAATCACACGGAGACCGTGCAGACAGCCGTAAACGGCGCTGCAAGGCCAAGAAACCCTCCTCTCGGTTATCCTATATAGTGTTTTTCCACTATTTAGCTGGATACGAGTGGAAAGACACTAATAGGAATTTTTTTTTTCAAATTTTAAACTGGCTGCACTATTTGAAAAAAAGGAAATTGTTTTTCAAGGTATGAGGCAGTAACGCACCCTGAGCTGAATCCAACCGGCTATGGCTGCACACAGACTACAGGGCGAGCTGCGCTCACACAGAGACCGTGCAGACAGCCGTAAACGGCGCTGCAAGGCCAAAAAACCCTCCTCTAGGTTATCCTATATAGTGTTTTTCCACTATTTAGCTGGATACGAGTGGAAAGACACTAATAGGAATTTTTTTTTTCAAATTTTAAACAGGCTGCACTATTTGAAAAAAAGGAAAATTTTTCTCAAGGTATGAGCCAGTAACGAACCCTGAGCTGAATCCAACCGGCTATGGCTGCACACAGACTACAGGGCGAGCTGGGCTCACACGGAGACCGTGCAGACAGCCGTAAACGGCGCTGCAAGGCCAAAAAACCCTCCTCTCGGTTATCCTATATAGTGTTTTTCCACTATTTAGCTGGATACGAGTGGAAAGACACTAATAGGAATTTTTTTTTTCAGATTTTAAACAGGCTGCACTATTTGAAAAAAAGGAAAATTTTTCTCAAGGTATGAGCCAGTAACGAACCCTGAGCTGAATCCAACCGGCTATGGCTGCACACAGACTACAGGGCGAGCTGGGCTCACACGGAGACCGTGCAGACAGCCGTAAACGGCGCTGCAAGGCCCAAAAACCCCCCTCTAGGTTATCCTATGTAGTGTTTTTCCACAATAGAGCTGGAGACTGGTGGAAAAACACTAATAGGAAATTTGAGAAAAAATGTGCAGCAGGCTGCACTAAGAGCAAAAAAGAACAACTGTGTGAGGCAGTGTGAACCCCCCCTGAGCTGAATACAACCGGGTATATGGCTGCACACAGACTACAGAGTGAGCTGCACACACACACACACACAGAGACCTTGCAGAACGCTGTTAAAACAGCGCTGCAAGGCAAGAGCAAGGTGAACAGTGAAGAACACACAGCGTTTTGCTAAATTAGCCTTTGGAAAGGAAAATAAAGCAATTAGCTAGCTCGACTGGCCCTCAGTTAGAACACAGCGTCCTGTCCCTAACTGAAATCACAGCAGAGTGAGCGCAAAATGGCGGCAGCGCTTTTTTATAGTGCAGAGTGACATCATTTCAGCAGCCAATCCCAGCCTTGCCAGTACTTACATGCCCACCATGCTAAACAGGATGTGCCCACACTTTCATTCATTCCTCATTGGCTGCTGCGTTCAATTTGAATTCTGGGAACTTCCGATTCCGGTATCCGATACGCGGGAAGTATCGGAATTCAGTATCGGAATTCCGATACCGCAAATATCGGCCGATACCCGATACTTGCGGTATCGGAATGCTCAACACTACTTATCGGCACACACTCCAGAGGACCAGAAGGCGCCTGCGCAGAACATCCCTGAATGCAGCGCCCATAGAAGGGAGGTTGAGGTATGTATTCCTGAGGGAGTGCAGGACTGTAACTGACGCTGATAGGTGGGGTTAGTACCGTAATGAGGACAGGAGGCAGGGATTTCTTTCAGGTACCGCACGCCCCAGAGCCTGGAAGAAATCATTAGCATAAATATAGAATATAACATTTCTCTACAACAGGACCATTAATATGAGGCATACAGGTAGGACCAGTGTAATATTTCTATTACCTGTATGCCCATAATAAAAGGTCATACATGTCCCTTGGGGGTGGACAGATTAACTTTAATGGAAGGCCTCTTAAAGTGGACTGTTTTGTCCTTTTCACTGTGGATAATGAAATGGTATATAGGAATGAATTCTATGAAGACAACTTGTCACAAACTGTTTTTTTTCACTTTGCAAGTAACTTTGCAGTATTTTGCTTCAGTTACAATTACAAAATTAGGCCTCGTTCACACGAGCATAAAACACAGCTGACCGCTATGTGATAATTTATCGGATAGCACTCAGCTCATTGTTATACAATGAGCCAGTGTAGATCTTCGAATAATTTCTCATGATGTTATGTCAGCATGCTGCGATTGGCAGCGAGATTCAGCTCACTCGCATTCCCATGCAAGTCTATGGGTGCGTGTGAGACATCGGACTGCACTCGGATGTGATCCCACTGCAGTCTGGTATATGCCAAGACATGCAATGTGCGAGATGGAGAAATGACTATCTCAGTATCCTCTGCAGCTGTGCAGCTATGCTCTCATGCTGAGGATCGGAGCACAGGGCTCTGACACTCGGATCACACTCGCAGCAAAGCTGGAGCCGAGGGTCATTAGCATCTCGCTTTGAATGTTATACTGTAGTGTGACACCGGCCTTACATATAGTATAGGACCATCCCAATTTGAGAACATCTTGTCGTGGTGAGATAGCTTTTTCGCTTTTTTGATCAAAAACAGTGTTTACAAATTATCCTATGTTATTCCTATACACCATTATGTTTTACTTACGGCAGGGTAGCTGCTCATTTTGTTTCCCATCTTAGGTTTTGTCTGTTTAATGGCCGTTGTGAATATGCTCCTATACGTTGCTTGCATACTTATACTGTGGCTCATTTTTTTCAGTATCTGCAAGTAGTTGTAGTAAACTTGGTTGTTGTTGTACCTGTACAGTACACTTGGATCTGTTATTGCCTTTTTAGGTTAAAGGGGTTTTACCGGTTTTATAGGCAAATTTCTGTTGTCCACCTGTCCCTGCTGATTGCTGAATCGCAATACCGCGCTGTGCACACACTGTCACGATTCCTCTCCATTTCCAGCATAGTTAACACAATTGTACAATTCGCATAGTTGTGGTTAAATACCGACTGGAGTCTCCGCTGCTTCTCTAGTTGGCATTTGACCGCAATTGTAAAAATCGCATATCTGGGATCACTAGAACTCCCGCTCACGCTGGGAATAGACTGGAATCGTGACAGTGTATGAGTCATTGGTAATGTTTCCGAAAACCCCTTTATGGGTATGTGCACACAACATCTGGTCAACCAAGTTTTTCTAGGCAAAGATGCTTCAGAAAAATGCCAGTGCTCATTTTCCTAAAGCAGTTTCACTAGTGGCTTTGTCATAGTTTTCCGTGGTGGCCCCGCCGCCGGAGTCTTTTCTCTTTATTTTACACAATAGTGGGACAGTAACTTTAGCAAAAAAAATGAGCACATCACTTCTTTTAACCTATTCACAGTTTCTAAGCCCTGAAGCTGTGAAAAGAGGTAACCAAACACTAAACGTGCACAGCAATGTCGTTTATACATTGCTGTGCAGTATGTTCATTTTTTGTGGCGTTTTGCAGCTCTTTTTCAGGCGGAATCCACCCGAATAAGATATTACACTAAGTTTGGTTTTGACACCATATCTGTGTATTAGGGTTTTGGTTTTTCAGTGCTTCTATGTATGTGTATGTAGCCCACTCAATGGTGAATTTCAGACTGTAAACACTATAAGGATGGGCCGCTGTTCATGGGCCACTGCTGTCTGCTTGCCCCCCAGGCCAAAATTTGCCGGCAGCCAGCCCCTGATAATAAATAATTAAAGGAACAAAGTAAAATTGGTATGTTGGTTATAATTAGTGTTGAGCGATACCTTCCGATATCGGAAAGTATCGGTATCGGATAGGATCGACCGATATTCAAAAAATATCGGATATCGCCGATACCGATACCCGATCCCAATGCAAGTCAATGGGACCAAAATATCGGAATTAAAATAAACCCTTTCTTGCCTTGTAGGTTCATTCTACATGAAGGAAAACAACTAAGAATAATGTAGGATGTATTGTGGGAGGTGGCGGAGACATTAAAGGCAATGAGGTTTAGCCCAATCAAATAGAATAGCATGTTTTTGTTTTTTTTTTAAGATGTTCGGAGTGAAAAAGATATTGAGTATGTAAATTTTTTTTTATTTTGTCAGATATTGATGTTTCACTATTCCACGCCCTTCCCCTTCTTTTTTTTTCTTTTTTTTTTTTACTTTTCCCACACTTTCATCTTCATCATCATCATCATCTTTGACATCAACTTCTTCTTCACCTTATTCATCTTCTTCTTCATCTTCTACCTATTTTTTTTTTTTATTATATTCTTCATATTAATTTTATTCAACTATTATTATTCTTCCTATTCTACATATTCTTTTTATTCCACTGTTATTATTCTTCCTATTCTACTTCTTCATCATATTCTCATTTGTGTCATTTGTTATCTATAAAAGTTGGAAGATTACACCTTCCGTTCTGCCAGTCACAAAAGTTACATTTGTCCGCGTTCAGTTTGGCCTGCAGCATCAGGCTTTATCCAGGGGCACCACGAGGAGGAACGGACTCACCCCCATACACTGCTTAGTCTTCTTCTGCATATAATTTAGATAATATCTTTTGCTCTGATATTAAGTCTTATGCTTAATGTTCTTCTGCTCTTTGTTCTGCAGCCTCTTGTTCTTCTGCTTCTCGGTCTTCCATGTCGTCGTCTCCAGGGTCGTCGTCTCCAGTGTCGTCATCTCCGCCGTCGTCGTCTCAGCCGTCGTCGTCTCCGCCGTCGTCGTCGTCGTCATCGGGGTGGTCTTCCGGGTCGTCGTCGTCGTCATCGGGGTGGTCTTCCGGGTCGTCGACTTTACGGTCTTCAACTTGGAAATGTAGCAGAAGGTACAAGAAGGCTGAGAAAATGCCAAGAACCAGCTGATGGAACTGGAACTCGGATGGCTACCCGAAGGTTCAAGAGCCTATGGAACTACCGAGGACCAGCTGACGTTACTGGAACCCGGTTACTAAGCAGGAGGTACCCGTGCTAAAAAGCACTAACAAGGACCGCCTGACGTTGGCGGAACTCGGATACCCAGAAGGAGGCACCTAAGCCAAAGGCTCTGCCCGGAACCAGCTGACGGTACTGGAACCAGGATGGGGAGCAGAAGGTACAAGAGCAAAAGACACTGCCGAGAACCAGCTGACGGTACTGGAACCCGGATGGGTAGCCGAAGGTCCAAGAGCCAATGGAACTACCGAGGACCAGCTGACGTTACTGGAACCCGGTTACTAAGCAGGAGGTACCCGTGCCCGAAAGCACTACCAAGGACCACCTGACGTTGGTGGAACTTGGATACCCAGAAGGAGGCACCTAAGCCAAAGGCTCTGCCCGGAACCAGCTGACGGTACTGGAACCAGGATGAGGAGCAGAAGGTACAAGAGCAAAAGACACTGCCGAGAACCAGCTGACGGTGCTGGAACCAGGTGGTGGACCTGAAGGTCCAAAGGAGAGGAGAGAACAGCTAGGCCGCGAGGCAGCCGCAGTTACCGAACCCCAACAGTCCTACAGGGGGAGCTGGGCCTACTGGCACTACAGAACCAGCCTTGACTACCAGTTCACGCAGCCCACATAGGAAGCTCCTAAACTGGAGGCACCCTGGAGTTGGCTAACCCGACCGCACCACGACGGGGCAAGCATAGCCGTCTCAGTGAGCTTGACACAACCCGGAAACAGCTGGCGGTGCTGAAACCAGGCTTGGCACGAGGGAGTACCTGTGTCAAGAACACTGCCGAGAACCAGCTGGCGGTGCTGGAACCCAGATGCGTTGCCCCAGTGTGCAAGAGCCAATGGCACGACCGAGGACCAGCTGACGGTGCTGGAACACGGTTACTAAGCTGTAGGTGCCCGCGCTTAAAAGCACTACCAAGGACCGCCTGACGTTGGCGGAACTCGGATACCCAGGAGGAGGCACCTAAGCCAAAGGCTCGGCCCGGAACCAGCTGACGGTGCTGGAACCAGGTGGTGGACCCCAAGGCCCACAGGAGAGGAGAGAACAGCTAGGCCGCGAGGCAGCCGCAGTTACCGAACCCCAACAGTCCTACAGGGGGAGCTGGGCCTACTGGCACTACAGAACCAGCCTTGACTACCAGTTCACGCAGCCCACATAGGAAGCTCCTAAACTGGAGGCACCCTGGAGTTGGCTAACCCGACTGCAACACGACGGGGCAAACATAGGCGTCTCAGCGAGTTTGACACACCCCGGAAACAGCTGACGGTGCTGAAACCAGGTTTGGCACGAGGGAGTACCTGTGACAAAAACACTGCCGAGAACCAGCTGGCGGTGCTGGAACCCAGATGCGTTGCCCCAGTGTGCAAGAGCCAATGGCACGACCGAGGACCAGCTGACGGTGCTGGAACACGGTTACTAAGCTGTAGGTGCCCGCGCTTAAAAGCACTACCAAGGACCGCCTGACGTTGGCGGAACTCGGATACCCAGGAGGAGGCACCTAAGCCAAAGGCTCGGCCCGGAACCAGCTGACGGTGCTGGAACCAGGTGGTGGACCCCAAGGCCCACAGGAGAGGAGAGAACAGCTAGGCCGCGAGGCAGCCGCAGTTACCGAACCCCAACAGTCCTACAGGGGGAGCTGGGCCTACTGGCACTACAGAACCAGCCTTGACTACCAGTTCACGCAGCCCACATAGGAAGCTCCTAAACTGGAGGCACCCTGGAGTTGGCTAACCCGACCGCACCACGACGGGGCAAGCATAGGCGTCTCAGTGAGCTTGACACAACCCGGAAACAGCTGACGGTGCTGAAACCAGGCTTGGCACGAGGGAGTACCTGTGACAAGAACACTGCCGAGAACCAGCTGGCGGTGCTGGAACCCAGATGCGTTGCCCCAGTGTGCAAGAGCCAATGGCACGACCGAGGACCAGCTGGCGGTGCTGGAACCCGGTTACTAAGCTGTAGGTGCCCGCACTTAAAAGCACTACCAAGGACCGCCTGACGTTGGCGGAACTCGGATACCCAGGAGGCACCTAAGACAAAGGCTCGGCCCGGAACCAGCTGACGGTGCTGGAACCAGGTGGTGGACCCCAAGGCCCACAGGAGAGGAGAGAACAGCTAGGCCGCGAGGCAGCCGCAGTTACCGAACCCCAACAGTCCTACAGGGGGAGCTGGGCCTACTGGCACTACAGAACCAGCCTTGACTACCAGTTCACGCAGCCCACATAGGAAGCTCCTAAACTGGAGGCACCCTGGAGTTGGCTAACCCGACCGCACCACGACGGGGCAAGCATAGGCGTCTCAGTGAGCTTGACACAACCCGGAAACAGCTGACGGTGCTGAAACCAGGTTTGGCACGAGGGAGTACCTGTGACAAAAACACTGCCGAGAACCAGCTGGCGGTGCTGGAACCCAGATGCGTTGCCCCAGTGTGCAAGAGCCAATGGCACGACCGAGGACCAGCTGGCGGTGCTGGAACACGGTTACTAAGCTGTAGGTGCCCGCGCTTAAAAGCACTTCCAAGGACCGCCTGACGTTGGCGGAACTCGGATACCCAGGAGGAGGCACCTAAGCCAAAGGCTCGGCCCGGAACCAGCTGACGGTGCTGGAACCAGGTGGTGGACCCCAAGGCCCACAGGAGAGGAGAGAACAGCTAGGCCGCGAGGCAGCCGCAGTTACCGAACCCCAACAGTCCTACAGGGGGAGCTGGGCCTACTGGCACTACAGAACCAGCCTTGACTACCAGTTCACGCAGCCCACATAGGAAGCTCCTAAACTGGAGGCACCCTGGAGTTGGCTAACCCGACTGCAACACGACGGGGCAAACATAGGCGTCTCAGCGAGTTTGACACACCCCGGAAACAGCTGACGGTGCTGAAACCAGGTTTGGCACGAGGGAGTACCTGTGACAAAAACACTGCCGAGAACCAGCTGGCGGTGCTGGAACCCAGATGCGTTGCCCCAGTGTGCAAGAGCCAATGGCACGACCGAGGACCAGCTGGCGGTGCTGGAACACGGTTACTAAGCTGTAGGTGCCCGCGCTTAAAAGCACTACCAAGGACCGCCTGACGTTGGCGGAACTCGGATACCCAGGAGGAGGCACCTAAGCCAAAGGCTCGGCCCGGAACCAGCTGACGGTGCTGGAACCAGGTGGTGGACCCCAAGGCCCACAGGAGAGGAGAGAACAGCTAGGCCGCGAGGCAGCCGCAGTTACCGAACCCCAACAGTCCTACAGGGGGAGCTGGGCCTACTGGCACTACAGAACCAGCCTTGACTACCAGTTCACGCAGCCCACATAGGAAGCTCCTAAACTGGAGGCACCCTGGAGTTGGCTAACCCGACTGCAACACGACGGGGCAAACATAGGCGTCTCAGCGAGTTTGACACACCCCGGAAACAGCTGACGGTGCTGAAACCAGGTTTGGCACGAGGGAGTACCTGTGACAAAAACACTGCCGAGAACCAGCTGGCGATGCTGGAACCCAGATGCGTTGCCCCAGTGTGCAAGAGCCAATGGCACGACCGAGGACCAGCTGGCGGTGCTGGAACACGGTTACTAAGCTGTAGGTGCCCGCGCTTAAAAGCACTACCAAGGACCGCCTGACGTTGGCGGAACTCGGATACCCAGGAGGAGGCACCTAAGCCAAAGGCTCGGCCCGGAACCAGCTGACGGTGCTGGAACCAGGTGGTGGACCCCAAGGCCCACAGGAGAGGAGAGAACAGCTAGGCCGCGAGGCAGCCGCAGTTACCGAACCCCAACAGTCCTACAGGGGGAGCTGGGCCTACTGGCACTACAGAACCAGCCTTGACTACCAGTTCATGCAGCCCACATAGGAAGCTCCTAAACTGGAGGCACCCTGGAGTTGGCTAACCCGACCGCACCACGACGGGGCAAGCATAGGCGTCTCAGTGAGCTTGACACAACCCGGAAACAGCTGACGGTGCTGAAACCAGGCTTGGCACGAGGGAGTACCTGTGACAAGAACACTGCCGAGAACCAGCTGGCGGTGCTGGAACCCAGATGCGTTGCCCCAGTGTGCAAGAGCCAATGGCACGACCGAGGACCAGCTGGCGGTGCTGGAACCCGGTTACTAAGCTGTAGGTGCCCGCACTTAAAAGCACTACCAAGGACCGCCTGACGTTGGCGGAACTCGGATACCCAGGAGGAGGCACCTAAGCCAAAGGCTCGGCCCGGAACCAGTTGACAGTGCTGGAACCAGGTGGTGGACCCCAAGGCCCACAGGAGAGGAGAGAACAGCTAGGCCGCGAGGCAGCCGCAGTTACCGAACCCCAACAGTCCTACAGGGGGAGCTGGGCCTACTGGCACTACAGAACCAGCCTTGACTACCAGTTCACGCAGCCCACATAGGAAGCTCCTAAACTGGAGGCACCCTGGAGTTGGCTAACCCGACCGCACCACGACGGGGCAAGCATAGGCGTCTCAGTGAGCTTGACACAACCCGGAAACAGCTGACGGTGCTGAAACCAGGCTTGGCACGAGGGAGTACCTGTGACAAGAACACTGCCGAGAACCAGCTGGCGGTGCTGGAACCCAGATGCGTTGCCCCAGTGTGCAAGAGCCAATGGCACGACCGAGGACCAGCTGGCGGTGCTGGAACCCGGTTACTAAGCTGTAGGTGCCCGCGCTTAAAAGCACTACCACGGACCGCCTGACGTTGGCGGAACTCGGATACCCAGGAGGAGGCACCTAAGCCAAAGGCTCGGCCTGGAACCAGCTGACGGTGCTGGAACCAGGTGGTGGACCCCAAGGCCCACAGGAGAGGAGAGAACAGCTAGGCCGCGAGGCAGCCGCAGTTACCGAACCCCAACAGTCCTACAGGGGGAGCTGGGCCTACTGGCACTACAGAACCAGCCTTGACTACCAGTTCACGCAGCCCACATAGGAAGCTCCTAAACTGGAGGCACCCTGGAGTTGGCTAACCCGACCGCACCACGACGGGGCAAGCATAGGCGTCTCAGTGAGCTTGACACAACCCGGAAACAGCTGACGGTGCTGAAACCAGGCTTGGCACGAGGGAGTACCTGTGACAAGAACACTGCCGAGAACCAGCTGGCGGTGCTGGAACCCAGATGCGTTGCCTATTAAAGATTGTCTTCCTAGAGCCCCAACTAGCGGTGTTGGAGCTAAGGGTATGCAGGGGGAGCAGAGTGTAGGCCGAAGCCTGCACTGGAGGCAGCTTTGTGTCTGCGTTGCGTTTGCAGGACACTTTGCCGGCTACACAGTGGGGGAACAGCTGGCATTGCTGAACCCCACTAACACAATGGCGTGTGTTTTTCTCTGTGCAGCTAGCACTTGCGGTCAAAAACTAGCGATGTTAGAGCCCGTGTTGAAGCAGGAGGAGGAGGAGAGGAGCAGAGTGTAGGCCGAAGCCTATTTGAACCAATTTCAAAGGAAACCTTTAACCCCCCCTCAGGTGTTACAAAGTACAAGAGACACACCTTGTGCAGTATTAATGCTGCACAAGTGAAAGGTTGCTCTATTAATTTGTCTACTTGCACACGCTGAATGAAAGACGTACACAATTTAGCCCATTCTACAGTCAAACTGTAGTGGATGCGTGACTTGGCTTTTTAAGGAGACGCAGCACAGGTGTCCCAAATAACGCCTTGGTGCTTGGCGCAGCTTCCTGAGCGTTGTTATTTGCTGTACAGGAGTCTGCGCTCTTGTGTTATCCCTTGGCAATGCCCTGTTAGAGCTGCCCGTCTTATGACCTCATTTCATGTTGGCCGGTGCGGTTAACGATGGCCATAAATCCCAGACCCACAGTGCCTTTTCATAAAGTCACACTGCGGTGCTGTGATTCGTGGCCTTGAGCAGTAAATATTTTGGCCGCTCACACACGTCCTTACACCTGCTTCAGACTGGGCGGCCTCTGCTGATCCCTTCTCGCATGTCGCGGCCATGAGGCTGCACAGTCTGAAGAAGGCGGAAGGAGACGAGTTAAGACAGGTGAAGATATGCACTGCTCGTGCCCATCAATCACACCCTCGCAGTCAAAATAAGACAACGAGGAGCATTGTTTCAGGCAGGGCGGACGCACAGGCGCAACAAGCCAACCAATGATGTCAGAAGACGGGAAGCGCTACCAAGGGGGGTGCTGCATATCATTAGAAAGGAAAGTCACACCTCAGGGACAGTGGAATGGTCTCAATGAGACACATTTTGTACGTTTTGAGTTCCACGTGGGCAAGGACAAAAAGTCAGCCACCTTGTACAAATGCAGCAGTACTGCTGTACAAGGTGGCTGTTATATATAGAAACACCTGGGGGTGGGGGGCAGGCTCCCTTCAATTTCAGTTCATGTGCCTGCGTGGCGTTTGCAGGACACGTTGCCAGCTACACAGCAGGGGAACAGCTGGCGGTGCTGAACCCCACTAACACATTGGCTGGTGTTTTTCTCTGTGCAGCTAGCATGTCCGGGCAGAAACTGGCGTTGTTTGAGCCCAGGGTCAGCAGGAGGAGGAGAGGAGCAAAGTGTAGGCCGAAGCCTGCACTGGTGGCAGCTTTTGTTCAGTTGTGCCAGCGTGGCTTGTGCTGGACACGATGCCGACTACACAGCAGGGGAACAGCTGGCGGTGCTGAACCCCACTAACACATTGGCTGGTGTATTTCTCTGTGCAGCTAGCATGTCCGGGCAGAAACTGGCGTTGTTTGAGCCCAGGGTCAGCAGGAGGAGGAGAGGAGCAAAGTGTAGGCCGAAGCCTGCACTGGTGGCAGCTTTTGTTCTGTTGTGCCAGCGTGGCTTGTGCTGGACACGTTGCCGACTACACAGCAGGGGAACAGCTGGCGTTGCTGAACCCCACTAACACATTGACTGGTGTTTTTCTCTGTGCAGCTAGCAGTTCCGGGCAAAAACTAGCGGTGCTTGAGCCCAGGGTCAGCACGAGGAGTAGAGGAGCAGAGTGTAGGCCGAAACCTAGTTGAACCAATTTCAAAGGTTACCTTTAACCCCCCCCTCAGGTGTTGCAAGGTACAAGAGCCACACCTTGAACAGCATTAATGATGCACAAGTCAAAGGTTGCTCTATTTAATTTTGCTCCTTGCACACGCTGAATTAAACACGTACACTATTTAGCCCATTATACTGTCAAACAGTAGTGGAGGCGTGACTAGTCTACTAGTCTTTTTAAGGAGACGCAGCACAGGTGTACAAATTTACACCTAGGTGCTGTGCGCAGATTCCTTACCGTTGTTATTTGCAGTACAGGAAACTGCGCTCTTGTGTTATCCCTTGGCAATACCCTGTTAGTGCAGGCCGTCTCATGACCTCATTTCATGTTGGCCGTTGCGGTTAACGATGGCCATAAATCCCAGACCCACAGTGGCTTTTCCTAAAGTCACACTGCGGTGCTGGGATTCGTGGCCTTGTGCAGTAAATATGTTCGCCGCTCACACATGTCCTTACACCTGCTTCAGACTGGGCGGCCTCAGCTGATCCCTTATCGCATGCCGCGGCCATGAGGCCGCACAGTCAGAAGAAGGCGGAAGGAGGGGAGTGAAGACAGGGGAACATATGCACTGCTCGTGCCCATCAATCACACCCTCGCAGTCAAAATATATGAGACAACGGGGGGCGTTGTGTCGGGCAGGGGGGACGCACAGGCACAGCCAGCCAACCAATGATGTCAGGAGACGGGCAGCGCTAACAATGGGGGTGCTGCGTGTCATTAAAAAGGAAAGTCACACCTCAGGGACATTGTAATGGTCTGTAATGAGACACATTTTGTACTTGTTGAGTTCCACGTGTGCAAGGAGAAAAAGTCAGCCACCTTGTACAAATGCAGCAGTACTGCTGTACAAGGTGGCTGTTATACATAGAAACACCTGGGGGGGTGGGGGGCAGGCTCCCTTCAATTTCAGTTCATGTGCCTGCGTGTCGTTTGCAGGACACGTTGCCAGCTACACAGCAGGGGAACAGCTGGCGGTGCTGAACCCCACTAACACATTGGCTGGTGTTTTTCTCTGTGCAGCTAGCATGTCCGGGCAGAAACTGGCGTTGTTTGAGCCCAGGGTCAGCAGGAGGAGGAGAGGAGCAAAGTGTAGGCCGAAGCCTGCACTTGTGGCAGCTTTTGGTCAGTTGTGCCAGCGTGGCTTGTGCTGGACACGATGCCGACTACACAGCAGGGGAACAGCTGGCGGTGCTGAACCCCACTAACAAATTGACTGGTGTTTTTCTCTGTGCAGCTAGCATGTCCGGGCAGAAACTGGCGGTGTTTGAGCCCGGGGTCAGCAGGAGGAGGAGAGGAGCAGAGTGTAGGCCGAAGCCTGCACTGGTGGCAGCTTTTGGTCGGTTGTGCCAGCGTGGCTTGTGCTGGACACGATGCCAACTACACAGCAGGGGAACAGTTGGCGGTGCTGAACCCCACGAACACATTGACTGGTGTTTTTCTCTGTGCAGCTAGCAGTTCCGGGCAGAAACTAGCGGTGTTTGAGCCCAGGGTCAGCAGGAGGAGGAGAGGAGCAGAGTGTAGGCCGAAGCCTAGTTGAACCAATTTCAAAGGTTACCTTCAACCCCCCCCTCAGGTGTTGCAAGGTACAAGAGCCACACCTTGAACAGCATTAATGATGCACAAGTCAAAGGTTGCTCTATTTAATTTTGCTCCTTGCACACGCTGAATTAAACACGTACACTATTTAGCCCATTATACTGTCAAACAGTAGTGGAGGCGTGACTACTAGTCTTTTTAAGGAGACGCAGCACAGGTGTACAAATTTACACCTAGGTGCTGTGCGCAGATTCCTTACCGTTGTTATTTGCAGTACAGGAAACTGCGCTCTTGTGTTATCCCTTGGCAATACCCTGTTAGTGCAGGCCGTCTCATGACCTCATTTCATGTTGGCCGTTGCGGTTAACGATGGCCATAAATCCCAGACCCACAGTGGCTTTTCCTAAAGTCACACTGCGGTGCTGGGATTCGTGGCCTTGTGCAGTAAATATGTTCGCCGCTCACACATGTCCTTACACCTGCTTCAGACTGGGCGGCCTCAGCTGATCCCTTATCGCATGCCGCGGCCATGAGGCCGCACAGTCAGAAGAAGGCGGAAGGAGGGGAGTGAAGACAGGGGAACATATGCACTGCTCGTGCCCATCAATCACACCCTCGCAGTCAAAATATATGAGACAACGGGGGGCGTTGTGTCGGGCAGGGGGGACGCACAGGCACAGCCAGCCAACCAATGATGTCAGGAGACGGGCAGCGCTAACAATGGGGGTGCTGCGTGTCATTAAAAAGGAAAGTCACACCTCAGAGACATTGTAATGGTCTGTAATGAGACACATTTTGTACTTGTTGAGTTCCACGTGTGCAAGGAGAAAAAGTCAGCCACCTTGTACAAATGCAGCAGTACTGCTGTACAAGGTGGCTGTTATACATAGAAACACCTGGGGGGGTGGGGGGCAGGTTCCCTTCAATTTCAGTTCATGTGCCTGCGTGTCGTTTGCAGGACACGTTGCCAGCTACACAGCAGGGGAACAGCTGGCGGTGCTGAACCCCACTAACACATTGGCTGGTGTTTTTCTCTGTGCAGCTAGCATGTCCGGGCAGAAACTGGCGTTGTTTGAGCCCAGGGTCAGCAGGAGGAGGAGAGGAGCAAAGTGTAGGCCGAAGCCTGCACTGGTGGCAGCTTTTGGTCAGTTGTGCCAGCGTGGCTTGTGCTGGACACGATGCCGACTACACAGCAGGGGAACAGCTGGCGGTGCTGAACCCCACTAACACATTGGCTGGTGTTTTTCTCTGTGCAGCTAGCATGTCCGGGCAGAAACTGGCGTTGTTTGAGCCCAGGGTCAGCAGGAGGAGGAGAGGAGCAAAGTGTAGGCCGAAGCCTGCACTGGTGGCAGCTTTTGGTCAGTTGTGCCAGCGTGGCTTGTGCTGGACACGATGCCGACTACACAGCAAGGGAACAGCTGGCGGTGCTGAACCCCACTAACACATTGGCTGGTGTTTTTCTCTGTGCAGCTAGCATGTCCGGGCAGAAACTGGCGTTGTTTGAGCCCAGGGTCAGCAGGAGGAGGAGAGGAGCAGAGTGTAGGCCGAAGCCTAGTTGAACCAATTTCAAAGGTTACCTTTAACCCCCCCCTCAGGTGTTGCAAGGTACAAGAGCCACACCTTGAACAGCATTAATGATGCACAAGTCAAAGGTTGCTCTATTTAATTTTGCTCCTTGCACACGCTGAATAAAACACGTACACTATTTAGCCCATTATACTGTCAAACAGTAGTGGAGGCGTGACTACTAGTCTTTTTAAGGAGATGCAGCACAGGTGTCAAAATTTACACCTAGCTGCTGTGCGCAGATTCCTGAGCGTTGTTTTTTGCTGTACAGGAGTCTGCGCTATTGGGATCCCTTGGCCATGCGCTGTGAGCGCTTCCTGTCTTCTGACCTCATTTAATGTCGGCCGTTACGGTTAGCGATGGACATGAATCCCAGACCCACAGTGTGTTTTCAAAAAATCACACTGCGTGGCTGGGATTCGTGGCCTTGTTCAGTAAATATGTTTGACGCTCACACATGTCCTTACACCTGCTTCAGACTGGGCGGCCTCATCTGATCCCTTATCGCCTGCCGCGGCCATGAGGACACCCAGTCTGAAGAAGGCGGAAGGAGATGAGTGAACACAGGCAAACATATGCACTGCACATGCCCATCAATCACACCCTCGCTGTTCAAAAAAATAAGACACCGAGGGGCGTTGTTTCGAGCAGGGCAGACGCACAGGCGCAGCCAGCTAACCAATGATGTCAAAAGACGGGCAGCGCTAACAAGGGTGGTGCTGCGTATCATTAGAAAGGAAAGTCACACCTCAGGGACAGTGGAATGGTCTCAATGAGACACATTTTGTACTTGTTGAGTTCCACGTGTGCAAGGAGAAAAAGTCAGCCACCTTGTACAAATGCAGCAGTACTGCTGTACAAGGTGGCTGTTATACACAGAAACACCTGGGGGGGTGGGGGGCAGGCTCCCTTCAATTTCAGTTCATGTGCCTGCGTGGCGTTTGCAGGACACGTTGCCAGCTACACAGCAGGGGAACAGCTGGCGGTGCTGAACCCCACTAACACATTGGCTGGTGTTTTTCTCTGTGCAGCTAGCATGTCCAGGCAGAAACTGGCGTTGTTTGAGCCCAGGGTCAGCAGGAGGAGGAGAGGAGCAAAGTGTAGGCCGAAGCCTGCACTGGTGGCAGCTTTTGGTCAGTTGTGCCAGCGTGGCTTGTGCTGGACACGATGCCGACTACACAGCAGGGGAACAGCTGGCGGTGCTGAACCCCACTAACACATTGGCTGGTGTTTTTCTCTGTGCAGCTAGCATGTCCGGGCAGAAACTGGCGTTGTTTGAGCCCAGGGTCAGCAGGAGGAGGAGAGGAGCAAAGTGTAGGCCGAAGCCTGCACTGGTGGCAGCTTTTGGTCAGTTGTGCCAGCGTGGCTTGTGCTGGACACGATGCCGACTACTCAGCAGGGGAACAGCTGGCGGTGCTGAACCCCACTAACACATTGACTGGTGTTTTTCTCTGTGCAGCTAGCATGTCCGGGCAGAAACTGGCGTTGTTTGAGCCCAGGGTCAGCAGGAGGAGAAGAGGAGCAGAGTGTAGGCCGAAGCCTAGTTGAACCAATTTCAAAGGTTACCTTTAACCCCCCCCTCAGGTGTTGCAAGGTACAAGAGCCACACCTTGAACAGCATTAATGATGCACAAGTCAAAGGTTGCTCTATTTAATTTTGCTCCTTGCACACGCTGAATAAAACACGTACACTATTTAGCCCATTATACTGTCAAACAGTAGTGGAGGCGTGACTACTAGTCTTTTTAAGGAGATGCAGCACAGGTGTCAAAATTTACACCTAGCTGCTGTGCGCAGATTCCTGAGCGTTGTTATTTGCCGTACAGGAGTCTGCGCTATTGGGATCCCTTGGCCATGCGCTGTGAGCGCTTCCTGTCTTCTGACCTCATTTAATGTCGGCCGTTACGGTTAGCGATGGACATGAATCCCAGACCCACAGTGTGTTTTCAAAAAATCACACTGCGTGGCTGGGGTTCGTGGCCTTGTTCAGTAAATATGTTTGACGCTCACACATGTCCTTACACCTGCTTCAGACTGGGTGGCCTCATCTGATCCCTTATCGCCTGCCGCGGCCATGAGGACACCCAGTCTGAAGAAGGCGGAAGGAGATGAGTGAACACAGGCAAACATATGCACTGCACATGCCCATCAATCACACCCTCGCTGTTCAAAAAAATAAGACACCGAGGGGCGTTGTTTCGAGCAGGGCAGACGCACAGGCGCAGCCAGCTAACCAATGATGTCAAAAGACGGGCAGCGCTAACAAGGGTGGTGCTGCGTATCATTAGAAAGGAAAGTCACACCTCAGGGACAGTGGAATGGTCTCAATGAGACACATTTTGTACGTGTTGAGTTCCACGTGGGCAAGGAGAAAAAGTCAGCCACCTTGTACAAATGCAGCAGTACTGCTGTACAAGGTGGCTGTTTTACATAGAAACACCTGGGGGTGGGGGGCAGGCTCCCTTCAATTTCAGTTCATGTGCCTGCGTGTCGTTTGCAGGTCACGTTGCAAGCTACACAGCAGGGGAACAGCTGGCGGTGCTGAACCCCACTGACACATTGACTGGTGTATTTCTCTGTGCAGCTCGCATGTCCGGGCAAAAACTGGCGGTGTTAGAGCCCAGGGTCAGCAGGAGGAGGAGAGGAGCAGAGTGTAGGCCGAAGCCTGCACTGGTGGCAGCTTTTGGTCAGTTGTGCCAGCGTGGCTTGTGCTGGACACGATGCCGGCTACACAGCGGGGGAACAGCTGGTGGTGCTGAACCCCACTAACACATTGGCTGGTGTTTTTCTCTGTGCAGCTAGCACTTCCGGGCAGAAACTGGCGGTGTTTGAGCCCAGGGTCAACAGGAGGAGGAGAGGAGCAGAGTGTAGGCCGAAGCCTGCACTGGTGGCAGCTTTTGGTCAGTTGTGCCAGCGTGGCTTGTGCTGGACACGATGCCGACTACACAGCAGGGGAACAGCTGGCGGTGCTCAACCTCACTAACACATTGACTGGTGTTTTTCTCTGTGCAGCTAGCAGTTCCGGGCAAAAACTAGCGGTGTTTGAGCCCAGGGTCAGCAGGAGAGGAGCAGAGTGTAGGCCGAAGCCTAGTTGAACCAATTTCAAAGGTTACCTTTAACTCCCCTCAGGTGTTGCAAGGTACAAGAGCCACACCTTGTGCAGCATTAATGCTGCACAAGTAAAAGGTTGCTCTATTTGTTTTGCTCCTTGCACACGCTGACTAAAACACGTACACTATTTAGCCCATTATACTGTCAAACAGTTGTGGAGGCGTGACTTGTCTTTTTAAGGAGACGCAGCACAGGTGTCAAAATTTGCACCTTGGTACTGGGCGCAGATTCCTGAGCGTTGTTATTTGCTGTACAGGAGTCTGCGCTATTGTGATCCCTTGGCCATGCGCTGTGAGCGCTTCCTGTCTTCTGACCTCATTTCATTTCGGCCGTTGCGGTTAGCGATGGACATGAATCCCAGACCCACAGTGTGTTTTCAAAAAATCACACTGCGTGGCTGGGATTCGTGGCCTTGTGCAGTAAATAGGTTTGCCGCTTACACATGTCCTTACACCTGCTCCAGACTGGGCGGCCTCAGCTGATCCCTTATCGCCTACCACGGCCAGGAGGCCGCACAGTCTGAAGAAGGCGGAAGGAGATGAGTTAAGACAGGCGAACATATGCACTGCTCGTGCCCATAAACCACACCCTCGCTGACAAAATAAATATGACAACGAGGGGCGTTGTTTCTAGCAGGGCGGATGCACAGGCGCAGCCAGCTAACCATGATGACAAAAGACGGGAAACGCTACCTAGGGGGGTGCTGCGTATCATTAGAAAGGAAAGTCACACCTCAGGGACAGTGGAATGGTCTCAATGAGACACATTTTGTACGTGTTGAGTTCCACGTGGGCAAGGAGAAAAAGTCAGCCACCTTGTACAAATGCAGCAGTACTGCTGTACTAGGTGGCTGTTATACATAGAAACACCTGGGGGGGTGGGGCCAGGTTCCCTTTAATTTCAGTTCATGTGCCTGCGTGGCGTTTGCAGGTCACGTTGCCGGCTACACAGCAGGGGAACAGCTGGCGTTGCTGAACCCCACTAACACATTGGCTGGTGTTTTTCTCTGTGAAGCTAGCACTTCCGGGCAAAAACTAGCGGTGTTTGAGCCCAGGGTCAGCAGGAGGAGGAGAGGAGCAGAGTGTAGGCCGAAGCCTGCACTGGTGGCAGCTTTTGGTCAGTTGTGCCAGCGTGGCTTGTGCTGGACACGTTGCCGACTACACAGCAGGGGAACAGCTGGCGGTGCTGAACCCCACTGACACATCACCTAGTGTTTTTTCTGTGTAGACAACACTTCCAGGTGGCAACTGACAGTGTTGAAACCCAGGGAATCAAAGAGGAGCAGAGTGTAAGCCGAAGCCTGCAGTGGAGCAAGTTGAAAGGGAACCTTTAAACCCCCCCCCCCAGGCATTTGTTGCTGAAAGAGCCATCTTGTACAGCAGTAATACTGCACATGGAAAATGGTGGCTCCGAAAATTATGCTCCTTGCAAACGCTGAAGTACACACTCATATAATGTGTCCCCTCACACCGTCAAACCATCCCGGAAGTGGGACTTTCCTTTGTAATGTGACACAGCACAGCCGTCATTCCAACCCCCTTGGTGCCGGGCGCCACCTCCTCAACGTTGTTTGGTTCTGTCACGGAGCCCGCGCTGTAATGTTATCCCTTGGCCATGCACAGTTAGCGGTGCCCGTCTTCTGACATCATATAGGTGTCAGGCTGGCAGTGCCTGTGCGTCCAAGCTGCCCGAGATCCAACCTTGCAGTGTCATCTAATGTAGTCCCACTGCGGGCCAGGGATCCATGGGCATGCGCAGTGCATATACCATGCCCAATTAGCGCTGCCTGTCTTCTGACATAATTTGGTGTCAGGCTGTCAGTGCCTGTGCGTCCACGCTGCTCCAGATCCCACCTCGCAGTCTCGTCTAACGTAATCCCACTGCGGGCCTTGGAACCATGGGCATGCACAGTGCATAACCTCGACTCTCACTCCCCTCCTTCCCTCTTCTTCAGACTGTGCGGTGTCACGGCCGTGGCATGCTAGGGATCAGCTGACGGCGCACAGTCTAAAGAAGGCAGAGGGAAATGAGCGAGAGCCCGAGGGGAAGATATGCACTGCGCATGCCCATGGATCCCAGGCCCGCAGTGTGACTCAATCAGAAGACACTGCGAGGCGGGATCTCGGGCAGCGCGGCCGCACAGGCGCAGCCAGCCTGACACCAAATTATGTCAGAAGACAGGCAGCGCAAATAGGGCATGCCCAAGGGATAACAGAACAGCGCAGGCTCCGTGACAGCTTAAAACAACGCTGAGGAGGCAGCGCATGGCACCAAGGGGGTAGGAATGACGGCTGTGCTGCGTCACATTACGAAGGAAAGTCCCAGCTCCGGGACGGTATAACGGTATCAGTGAACACATTTTATAAGTGTTAAGTTCTGCGTGTGCAAAGAGCTAAAAAAAAAGAGCTACCTTTTCCTTGTGCAGCATTACTGCTGCACAAGATGGCTCTTTCAGTAACAAACGACGGGGGGGGGGGGGGACAGGTTCCCTTACATTTAGGTTGTTGTGCCAGCGTGGCGGTCGCAGGACACATTGCCGGCTACACAGCTGGGGATCAGCTGACGTTACTGAAACCCAATAACACTGGGTCATATGTTTTTACTGTGCAGCCTGCACTTCTGAGCCGCAACTGGCGGTGTTGGAGCCCAGGAATAGCAGTTCAGGTGGTAGAAAGATGAACACAGCAGGAGACCTGGATGACACCCAATTACTTAATCAGGCAGAGGAGTGGCAAATTCCTGCGAGATCCAGGCCTGGTTCATTTTCAGGAAAGTAAGCCGGTCAACGTTATCGGAGGATAGTCGCATGCGACGGTCTGTTAGTACACCACCTGCGGCACTAAAGACACGTTCCGATAAGACACTAGCCGCAGGGCAAGCCAGCACCTCCAATGCATACTGGCTTAGCTCTGGCCATGTATCCAGCTTAGAGACCCAAAACTTGAACGGGGAAGAGCCGTCTGGGAGTACAGTAAGAGGGCAAGCCATGTAGTCTGTCACCATCTGACGGAACCGTTGCCTCCTGCTGACTGGAGCCGCCGGTGATGGTGTAGACATTTGGGGCGGGCACACAAAAGTGTGCCAGAGTTGTGCCATACTGGGCTTGCCTTGGGCAGAGGCACTGCTTCTGCTCCCTCTTTGGGCAGAGCCTCCCCCACTGCCTCGACGCACTGAGCTGCTTTGTAAAGCACTAGCAGCACTCCTCTCAGTTGGACAGGAGAAGATGATGGAATTCACCAGTGTGTCGTGGTACTCCCGCAATTTACGCTCCCGGGTCAACGCAGGGATGAGGTTTTGGACGTTGTCCCGGTAGCGAGGATCGAGGAGGGTGAACACCCAATAATCAGGCATGTTGAGAATGTGGTCGATGCGGCGGTCGTTTCTCAGGCACTGCAGCATGAAATCCACCATGTGCTGCAGAGTGCCAACTGGCCCAGAAACGCTGTCCCCTGCTTGAGACATGATCTCTGCCCGCTCGTCATCACCCCACCCTCGCTGTACACACTGACCACTGGACAATTGTGTCGCTCCCTCCTCTGGACGGAGCTCTTCCTCCTCCATTGACTCCTCCTCATCCTCCTCACAAATTGGCCCCTGCGTACCCCTTTGTGAGGAACCACGTGGCGCTGACTCTCCAGAAGCTGATGGAAAAGGTGACTCCTCATCCTCCACCTCTTCCACCACATCATCCCTTAACCCTTGCAAAGTTTGCTGAAGCAGGCAGATAAGGGGGACAGTCATGCTGACTAGTGCATCATCTGCACTTGCCATCCGCGTGGAATAATCAAAAGGACGCAAAACCTGGCAGACGTCCTTCATAGTGGCCCACTCTGTGGTTGTGAAGTCTGATCGGCGCTGACTGCGACTTCTTTGCGCCTGATGCAGCTGGTACTCCATAACTGCTTGCTGCTGCTCACACAACCGCTCCAACATATGTAACGTGGAATTCCACCGGGTAGGTAGGTCACATATGATGCGGTGTTCCGGAAGGCGGAATCGGCGCTGCAGAGCAGCAATGCGGGATCTGGCCAAGCTGGAACGCCGCAAGTGAGCACACTCTAGGCGGACCTTGTGCAGCAGGGCATCAAGATCCGGATAGTCCCTCAGAAAACTCTGCACAACCAAATTGAGCACATGTGCCAGACATGGGATGTGAGTGAGGTTGCCAAGGGCCAAAGCTGCCACCAGATTTCGGCCATTGTCACACACTACCATGCCTGGCTGGAGATTCGCTGGCAGTAACCACACATCGCTCTCCTGCTTGATGGCATTCCAGAGCTCCTGCGCTGTGTGGCTTCGATGCCCCAATGAAACTAGTTTCAAGACGGCCTGCTGACGTTTGGCCACGGCTGTGCTCATGTCGGTCATAGGTAAACGTTCACGGGTCCATGTGGAGGTGGACTGTGACGGATCCTGCAGAGAGGAATCAGAAGAACTGGTGTAAGAGGAGGAGTCGATGCGTACAGACTGGATTCCTGCAATCCTTGGAGTGGGCAGGACACGTCCTGCGCCACTCGCACGATCTGTACCTGGCTCAACAACATTAACCCAATGGGCAGTGAGGGAAACATATCGCCCCTGTCCATGCTGACTGGTCCACGCATCGGTGGTGAGGTGGACCTTGCTACTGACGGCGTTCAGTAGCGCATGTTTTATGTTTGCCTCAACATGCCTGTGCAGGGCAGGGACAGCCTGCCTGCTGAAGTAAAAGCGGCTGGGCACCTTGTACTGTGGGACTGCCAATGTCATCAAGTCACGGAAGCTGTCAGTCTCCACCAGCCTGAACGAGAGCATTTCCAGGGACAACAGTTTGGCAATGCCTGCATTCAGAGCCTGTGCTCGGGGGTGGTTGGCCGAGAATGCCCGCCTTTTCTCCCATGCCTGGACTACCGATGGCTGTAGAGTAGACTGGGAGTGTGAGGATGACTGGGAAGGTGGTGCTGTGGGTGGAATTACACTAGGTCTCTGGACAACAGTGGAGGAAGAGGCAACACGAGATGAAGAGGTGGTAGCTGCCGCTGTTGGTTGGCCTACGTCTTCACTGTGTTTCTGTAACTCCACCGCGTGCCTGTTCCGCACATGTTTCCACATATTTGTGGTATTGAGGTTGCTGACACTTTTACCTCTTTTTACTTTCTGATGACACAGCTTGCATTTGACAAAACAAATGTCATCTGCAACTGTGTCAAAAAAGGACCAGGCACTGCAAGTCTTGGGAGCGCCCTTTTTGGCTTTGGAAAGAGACAGGCTCCTAACGGGTGCCAAAGTGGAGGCTACAGGCTCCGCAGTCTTCCCCCTCCCTCTCCCTCTTTGGCCCGTAAGGGGAAGCTCTTCCTCAGAGCTGCTCCCACCACCTTCCTGTTCCTCACGCCACGATGGGTCAAGGACCTCATCATCTCCACTACCCTCTGCCACCAACTGCTCCTCCTGGGTAGTCTCGGCAGCACAGTACGCATCAGAAAGCGGCACCTGAGTTTCATCATCAGATGCGTACTGCGCTGTGGTCACCGGAGGCACTGGCCCACCTGCCTCTTCAGAGTCAGAGAGAAAAAGGTGTTGGGCATCACTGCACACTGCCTCTTCTTCCATTTCTCCAATGCTGCTTGGCTGGCCCCCTGTTTCCAAGCCAAGAGATTCAGAGAACAGAAGTAGAGACGGCTCCTGTCCTGGGCTCTCTGACTGCCTGGCCAATTTGGCAGGTGGTGAAGAGACAGATGGCTGCTCTCCAGTGCTCTGTGCCTGAGAGGATGTGGCACTAACTGAAGTCGATGCCGAGGCGTTAGCTGCCATCCACCCGACAACGGCTTCAATTTGGTCTTCACGTAGCAGCGGTGCACGGCGCTCTCCGACAAAGCTGCGCATGAAGGACTGTTCCCTGCTGAAACTGAGTGACGACGAGTCACCAGCGCCCGCAGCAGGCACAGAATCACCACGTCCTCTCCCTGCTCCTCTCCCTGCTCCGCGCCCACGCCCACGTGCCTTACTCCCTGCCCTCTTCATCTTGGTTGACAGATAAAGATAAGCAGAAAAGTACTAAGGCCTTAGTGTGCTTATTCCTGAAATGCTCCTCCTAACAGGTGTAAGAAACACTAATGTTGTAAATTGTGGACTAAACTTTATTATTTTTCAAATGTGGCCTACACAAGTGTTAAGTTGTGTTTGGTGAACTTAACTTTTTTTTTGGTGCAGATCGGGCTACAGAGCTAGTTTAAATCACACGGAGACCGTGTAGACAGCCGTAAACGGCGCTGCAAGGCCAAAAAACCCTCCTCTCGGTTATCCTATATAGTGTTTTTCCACTATTTAGCTGGATACGAGTGGAAAGACACTAATAGGAATTTTTTTTTTCAAATTTTAAACTGGCTGCACTATTTGAAAAAAAGGAAATTGTTTTTCAAGGTATGAGGCAGTAACGCACCCTGAGCTGAATCCAACCGGCTATGGCTGCACACAGACTACAGGGCGAGCTGCGCTCACACAGAGACCGTGCAGACAGCCGTAAACGGCGCTGCAAGGCCAACAAACCCTCCTCTAGGTTATCCTATATAGTGTTTTTCCACTATTTAGCTGGATACGAGTTGAAAGACACTAATAGGAATTTTTTTTTTCAAATTTTAAACAGGCTGCACTATTTGAAAAAAAGTAAAATTTTTCTCAAGGTATGAGGCAGTAACGAACCCTGAGCTGAATCCAACCGGCTATGGCTGCACACAGACTACAGGGCGAGCTGGGCTCACACGGAGACCGTGCAGACAGCCGTAAACGGCGCTGCAAGGCCAAAAAAACCTCCTCTAGGTTATCCTATATAGTGTTTTTCCACTATTTAGCTGGATACGAGTGGAAAGACACTAATAGGAATTTTTGTTTTTCAAATTTTAAACAGGCTGCACTATTTGAAAAAAAGTAAAATTTTTCTCTAGGTATGAGCCAGTAACGAACCCTGAGCTGAATCCAACCGGCTATGGCTGCACACAGACTACAGGGCGAGCTGGGCTCACACGGAGACCGTGCAGACAGCCGTAAACGGCGCTGCAAGGCCAAAAAACCCTCCTCTAGGTTATCCTATATAGTGTTTTTCCACTATTTAGCTGAATACGAGTGGAAAGACACTAATAGGAATTTTTTTTTTTCAAATTTTAAACAGGCTGCACTATTTGAAAAAAAGTAAAATTTTTCTCAAGGTATGAGCCAGTAACGAACCCTGAGCTGAATCCAACCGGCTATGGCTGCACACAGACTACAGGGCGAGCTGGGCTCACACGGAGACCGTGCAGACAGCCGTAAACGGCGCTGCAAGGCCCAAAAACCCCCCTCTAGGTTATCCTATGTAGTGTTTTTCCACAATAGAGCTGGAGACTGGTGGAAAAACACTAATAGGAAATTTGAGAAAAAATGTGCAGCAGGCTGCACTAAGAGCAAAAAAGGACAACTGTGTGAGGCAGTGTGAACCCCCCCTGAGCTGAATACAACCGGGTATATGGCTGCACACAGACTACAGAGTGAGCTGCACACACACACACACACACAGAGACCTTGCAGAACGCTGTTAAAACAGCGCTGCAAGGCAAGAGCAAGGTGAACAGTGAAGAACACACAGCGTTTTGCTAAATTAGCCTTTGGAAAGGAAAATAAAGCAATTAGCTAGCTCGACTGGCCCTCAATTAGAACACAGCGTCCTGTCCCTAACTGAAATCACAGCAGAGTGAGCGCAAAATGGCGGCAGCGTTTTTTATAGTGCAGAGTGACATCATTTCAGCAGCCAATCCAAGCCTTGCCAGTACTTACATGCCCACCATGCTAAACAGGATGTGCCCACACTTCCAATCATTCCTCATTGGCTGCTGCGTTCAGTTTGAATTCTGGGAACTTCCGATTCCGGTATCCGATACGCGGGAAGTATCGGAATTCGGTATCGGAATTCCGATACCGCAAATATCGGCCGATACCCAATACTTGCGGTATCGGAATGCTCAACACTAGTTATAATAAATCCCGCAGCTACTGCTTGTTGTGAGGTACTGCTACAGAGAAGTAAATGCAGCATCCGAAATTAAAACAACCAGGTCTATATAATAATATGCAGTAAGTTAATCAATGGCCCTAATGAGTAAAATATACAAGTGTATATGGGCTCAACAGCCCCATTCAACTGTGAATAAACCAACACACATGCCCCCAAAAAAGGTGTCTGTGACCATTCCCTCAACGAAGTTGCTATTGCAAAATGTGCATCTGGTGTGGCGGGATATCACCCTTCACTTTGGTGTGTTAATATTATTTCTACTCTGTCGGGGCATGGTTGATTTATTTATTCATTATTCCATGTTACTGTGTACCTTTTTGGGGGGCATGTGTGTTGGTTTATTCACAGTTGATTGGGGCTATTGAGTTCATATACACCTGTATATTTTACTCTTTAGGGCCATTGACTATCATATACAGCACATTATTATATAGACCTGGTTGTTGTTTTATTATAGGATGCTGCATTTGCTTACTCTGCAGCAGTACCTTACATCCAGCAGTAGTGGGGATTTATTATATCTATTATTATAACCTATTTATCTACCAACCCATAGCACACAGCTGATATATATATACATATATATATAAATATATATATATATTTTTTTTTTTGTGTATATTCCCCCTGTTGTATATATTTATCCAGCTAGATGCCAATTATGCAGTCAATTATTCATTTATTTGGCTTGTGGTGATCCCCCCCCCCCCCCCGTTTTTTCAATACATGTGTTCTCCATTCTCATATGCGTCTTTCAGTATATGTGGTTTTACTTTTTATTAATAAAGTCTATATTGATTTTATTGGCTTGTATTTTCTCATGTTGGTGTTCTAAAAATATACTGTAGACAAAGCACACATGTAATCCGCACCCGAAAAAAAGGATGCAAAAATATATAACAAAAATGCTTAAAAATTGGTGTTTTAAACACATTGCTTTTTACAGCCAAGAGAGCAGGTTTTGGCTACAGAAAAAAACCACTGTGTGAACACAGCCTAAATCAATGGTGGTGATACTTTTCAGTGGAGGAAAGCTAGGTCAACAGAATTTTTAGTTCTCGGTCTGTTCTGCACAGTCGAGTCCGGCTGATGCTTCTTTTTTAATAACGTTTATTGCAGCAAATAACTGTGCTTGCCACGATAATGTTTGTCTAGGTCACAAAAGAGTACCGTAATTCAAAGGAAGAAGAAAAACAAGGAAGTGAGTGATAAGGAAGCATCTGTATTCTGCTTCATAAATAACTTAAGGACAAGCTCTGGTCACTGATTTCCCCGTTCCTCTTCCTTTACTAACCTGCTGCCACAGTGCTGTTTACTGTTCGAAAATACTAAGATGTGTGCAACCAATTAGTCTTTATTGATTGAGGAAGCATTTAATGTCCCCGGGGTAATGAGGGCATTATACTGTGTCTACATCAACTGCTTTGTGTCTTGCTGCCTGCTGCTCCCTGGGGGAATATGCTTGACCGTATTAATGGGATTGACAATATTTTGTAGGCCTGGGCCACAATTCAATAAACTGCTCGAGTTAATCCTAAAATAAGCCGGGAATGGGCAATTTGTACACGGGATGTAGTGACACGGATGTAGATGCATTTATTAAATTAAACCCTGAAAGCCAAGAGTGTCCAGATGTAACATAGTAACATAGTTAGTAAGGCCGAAAAAAGACATTTGTCCATCCAGTTCAGCCTATATTCCATCATAATAAATCCCCAGATCTACGTCCTTCTACAGAACCTAATAATTGTATGATACAATATTGTTCTGCTCCAGGAAGACATCCAGGCCTCTCTTGAACCCCTCGACTGAGTTCGCCATCACCACCTCCTCAGGCAAGCAATTCCAGATTCTCACTGCCCTAACAGTAAAGAATCCTCTTCTATGTTGGTGGAAAAACCTTCTCTCCTCCAGACGCAAAGAATGCCCCCTTGTGCCCGTCACCTTCCTTGGTATAAACAGATCCTCAGCGAGATATTTGTATTGTCCCCTTATATACTTATACATGGTGATCATCATAAATGTCAAGGCTATGGATCCTGAGGAGTCTGCCATATGGCAGTGATATGCGTGGTGACTCAAGCCAATGGGCGCATAGATCTTCACCATTCCACCCTGCCACGGCACTAAGTATCAATGCACGGCTTTTGGATGTCACACTATTTATAGCTTTGTTATCCTATTATACATAGGGATTATTTAGTCGCCTAAAAAACTTTTGTGAGTGCTTTGCCTTTGATTTAACCCCTGATATTATATGGTTATAACAGGGGACTGAATTTATGCTGTACATGTCAAAGTTTCATTTATTGATATAGTTTAAATTAAACCAATATATCGACCTTATGATTAGCTCTATGTCCTTTAAATGATTTAACCTTTTGCTTTTCTTATCTGGTGTTTAGTTTTTTATCATGATGGAATAAAGTCTTGTAATGTTCAAATGCCGATCTCCACTGTAACTTTATGTATAGCGTTTTTACAAATGGCGGCACTCCACTATTTTATAGGTTGTTTATAGATTATGGATACTTTCATAGTGTTCTTTGCACATGAGCATCTGGTATTCTTTCACAGTGTTGATTCATGTTTTATGTTTCAATATGTTTATTGTGTATGTAATATAATAATGTAATATATTTTTTGAATTACCTGGCGACTGTAGATGTACTAGATACTCATTAACGCTTTTTCATAATCTGGACACTATTTGCACTCTTTCACATCCATGAAAAAAACACACTCGGACCAATGTTATTCAATGGGGCAGCGCAGATGAGCAATTATTTTTTCACTGACTGAAATCTGTGTGAAAAAATCGCAGCGTGCACCAGATTCTTCTGTAAATCAGATGAAACTCACCTATTCAAGTCTATGGGTGCGTAAAAATATCAGATGCCATACTGAGACACAGTATAGACAATTTTACGGACACATTGTAATTCTGTAACATAGGAAACTGTAAATGGTTCTGTAAATGATTTATGCTGTAAAAAATGGGTTGCATATGAATGATAAAATAAAATTTGTCCCTAGTTCATCTGACATATTCGGCATATGTTTCTCAATATTAACGATTGTCTAAAGGGCCAAAAAGTGCATCAAGTCTAAATGAACTTATAGCTTCACGTGTACAATTTTCATGAATTAAAATATAAAATACATTGTGAAAAAAGGACATGCTAATTACATAGAAAAGAAAGGATGAGCGGCCTCTTGGATGTTCGGGTTCATCGGGTTCGACCGAACGGCAGTCCAAAGTTCAGTTCAAGTACCAGAACTCTACCTGAACTTGAACTCAAATCCCATAGAAGTCAATGGTGACCTGAACTTTGGTGCTGTAAAACGGTTGTACTAAGGGCTAGGGGGTTGGAAAAGGAAGCAAAATGGGGGTAAGAGCAGGACAAGTGACCTTGAAATAAATGTGGATAATGAAATTATATAAAGGGGGTTACCTGTGAACAAAGTTAATTTTAAAGGGAACCTGTCACCTGAATTTGGCACACATTTCTGTTAAATCTGTCGCTGCCTACAGGAGAAGATGCGTCCCAAACAGGAAGCAGCGACAGCCAACGAGGGAGGCGGGTGAGTATTTTCAGAACAGCGGGGGGGGGGAGCGCACAGGGGGGGGAGCGCACAGGGGGTGGGAGGGCGGGGGGCACATAGATCTTTATTTTAAACACTATTATTCATATCTTCTATGCAGCAAACGCTGCTGCAGGGAAGATATGAATCGCGGATTCAGCACGATGCAGGGGACAGCGCTAAACTTTAGCGCTGTCTCCTGCACGGTGCGTGTGGTACCCAGTGGGCACACGGGCGGCACATGTGTGCCACACGTGTGCCACCCTGATGTGCCACGTGAGCACATGGACACACGGACACGGATAACTCCAGCACCGATTTTATACGGTACTGGAATTATCTGGACGTGTGAAACGGCCTAAATATGTTTTTTTGTGGTAAAAAGTTATTATTTTTTCTTCACTGCCCAATGGTATAAATTCTGTGACACCCATGTGATGTCAATATGATCACTGCACCCTTAGATAAATTCATTGAGATGTGTAGTTTGTGAAATGGAATCACTAATAGTGCCACTTGTGGCACTTCAGGGTCTCTACCAATGTGACATGGCACCCTCAAACTAGTCCAGCAAAATCTTAACCCCCATATGGCGCTCCTTCCCTTCTGAGCTTTGCACTGAGCCTCAAAAGTATTTTGGACAGCATATGGGGTATTGGCGTACTCAGGAGAAATTGCACAAAAATTTTTGGGTCCATTTTCTTATGTTATCCTTGTGAAAATATAAAACAACATTTTTTGTGGGGAAAATGTGATTTTTTTATTTTAATGGCTCAACTTTGTAAACTTCTTTGAATCACCTGGGAGTTCAATGTACTTACCACACATATACAGGTGCTTCTCACAAAATTGCAATACCATCAAAAAGTTAATTTATTTCAGTTCTTCAATACAACAAGTGAAACTAGTATATTATATAGAGTCATTTCAAACAGAGTGATCTTTTTCAAGGTTTTTTTTCATGTTGATGTTTATGGCTTGCAGCCAATGATAACCCAAAAGTCATTATCATAAATTAGAATACTTTATAACCCCAGTTTGTAAAATTATTTTAAAATCCGAAATGTTGGCCTACTGAAATGTTCAGTAAATGCACTCGATTCTTGGTCAGGGCTCCTTTTGCATCACTTCCTGCATCAATGTGGTATAGCGTGGAGACGATCATCCTGTGGCACTTCTGAGGTGTTATGGAAGCCCAGGTTGCTTTGATAGGAGCCTTCAACTTGTTTGCATTGTTGGGTCTTGTGTCTCTCATCTTCCTCTTGACAATACTCCATAGATTTTCTATGGGGTTAAGTTTAGGTGAGTTTGCTGGCCAATCAAGCACAGTGATACTGTTGTTTTTAACCCAGGTATTGGTACTTTTGGCAGTGTGGACAGGTGCCAAGTCGTGCTGGAGAATGAAATTTCCATCTCCAAAAAGCTTGAGGGAAGAGTGAAGTGCTCTAAAATTTCCTGATAAACGGCTGTGCTGACTTTGGTCTTGATAAAACACAGTGTAACTACACCAGCAGATGTCATGGCTCCCCAAACCATCACGTGCTCCCAAATAGTAGTTTTCCTTCACATCTGGGGCATTGGTGTACTCAGGAGAAATTGCACACAAATTTTTTGGTCCATTTTCTCCTCTTACCCTTGTGAAAATAAAAAAAGGGTCTAAAATAATTTTTGTGGGGAAACTGATTTTTTTTTTAATTCACATGTCTCAACGTTCTAAACTTCTGTGAAGCAAATGGAGGTTCACGGTGCTCACCACACACCTAGATAAGTTCCCTGAGGGGTCTAGTTTCCAAAATGATGTCACTTTTGAGCAGTTTCCACTGTTTAGGCACATCAGGGGCTTTCCAAAAGCGACATAGAGTCTGCTAATTATTCCAGTAAATTTACATTCAAAAGTCAAATGGCACTCCTTCCCTTCTGAACACTACTGTTTGACCGAACAGTGGTTTTTCCCCCACATGTGGGGTATCGACATACTCAGGAGAAATTGCACAACAAATTTTGGAGTCCATTTTTTCCTGGCACCCTTGCAACCATAAAAAAATTGGTCCAAATAAAATTTTTGTGAAAAAAAGTTAAATGTTAATTTTTTCCTTCCACATTCCATTAATTCCTGTGAAGCACCTGAAGGGTTAATAAACTTCTTGAATGTTGTTTTTAGTACCTTGAGGGGTGCAGTTTTTAGAATGGTGACACTTTGGGGTATTTTCTGTTTGTAAAATTAAGAAATCCCTGGTCAACTTTTATCCCTCTAACTTCATAACAAAAAAAAATTATGTTTCAAAAATTGTGCTGATGTAAAGTAGACATGTGGGAAATGTTATTTATTGACTATTTTGTGTAACATACCTCTTGGATTTTTAGGGCAAGTAAATTTAAAGTTCAAAAATTATAAAATTTCCCAAATTTACAATATTTTTACAAGTGTATACAAATCATATAAAACATATTTTACCACTGTCATGAAGTACCATATGTCACAATAAAACAGTCTCAAAATTGGTGGGATGCGTTGAATTGTTCCAGAGTTATCACCACATAAAGTGATACTGGTCAGAATTCTAAAATTTGGCCTGGTCAGTAAGGTGAAAACAGGCTTTGGGGTGAAGGGGTTAATAATACAAAGTACAAATAAAAATATAAATGTAAAAAAATGATGGATAACATGTAGGAAATGAAAACCATACAGCATAAATTATAATCTATTAAAGGGTGCCAGTACTTTATGAAATAATTCATATTATATCCCAGAATCTACAATAACCATATTATTGGCTGTTAAGTTTGAGATTTGAATAGCAGTTAATTCATATTAGTGCTGGAATTTTTAAAGTATACGCTAGAAATGAAGCCAATTCCCACCAGGTTTTCCAATTTTGGAGCACTAATTTAATCGTGGATATTTAGTAAATTATTACAATGTGAAATGGCAGTGAAAAGCAGAGAACAGATTTAATGCAATAAGGAATATTTCTATTAAAAGGAGTTGGATGTGCTGCAAATTCACATAACATCATCTCATGTCGATACTTGTGGTATACTTCCTTTTTAACACCAATGTGGTTCAGATTGTCTGACATTAATTAACATCTGAAAGTACATCAGGAAATATAAGAGTCCTTAAGGCCCCGTCACACATAGCGACGCTTGAGCGATTCCGACAACGATACGACCTGTCAGGGATCGCTCAAGCGTCGCTATGTGGTCGTTGGTGAGATGTCACACAGTGCGATCTCCCCAACGACGCAGCAGCGATGCGGCGAACTGTAGCGACCTGTAGCGATCTGTAGAACGATGCTATTTCATGACGATTCAATGGGACGTCCTGTCAGCGAGGTCGTTGGTAAGGTGTCAAACACAGCGATGTGTGCTACCCAGCGGGACCTCAACGATCAAAAAATGGCCCAGGCCATTCCGACATGACCAGCGATCTCACAGCAGGGGCCTGATCGCTGCTACGTGTCACACATAGCGAGATCGCTACTGAGATCAATGTTGCGTCACAAAACTTGTGACTCAGCAGCGATCTCGCTAGCGATCTCGCTGTATGTGACGGGGGCTTTAGACTGATTTGTGTTAAATTCCAATATCACTCAATGACTACTGGCCGGTAGAATTTCTGTTCACACGTTTCTTTCCAAATAATTTGATTTTACACAAGTACAGTAGTGACTTCAAGAGAAATAACTATCAGAAAACAATATGTGAACGTCTTCTGAAGGAAAAAATATAAGACATAAGACTACACAATATTGTATAGTATTTATCTGATGCGCATTCATTATAAATAGTCTGTCTATGAATATACTGTTTGAGTCTTTTATCAGAACTGTTTTCCTGAAATGAGTATCTATCACAAATAATCTGTACTTCACAAATGTCTCATAACTGCAGTGCAAAAAATACATTGGGAACCTAAAATGTGGCAGCATTAACATTTCCTGGATTTACCATTTCTAAAGTTAACCTGCCCAAGACATGGACAACATGAATTAGCACCAGGTATATGTTTTTCTGAAATGCTCCAGCATTTTAGAGAATTTATAGTTTGAAGATCCAGCCAGGGACCATAGACGGAGACCAAACTAGTCTGGTGCGGCCCTAGGCTGGATACTCCCAGCATTGCTCTAGCTGATTGACCGGTCTCTTTCATGAGAGTACATCAGAAGAGACATTTCATTCTCCTGGATCCACACTGGGAAAAGCCAGCCAAGTGTGGCATCGGACGGACTAGTCAGGTTTCTCCTTATGGCACTCAGCCAGATCTTCAAATAATTCAAAGAAAAATATATTTGGCTGCAATCGAGCAGCCAGGCTCTGATTTATTCTGCCTTTGGTTTTGAAATCATGAATCAGGTGACAGGTTCCCTGTAACCCCTTCATGACCGTGGGATTTTTAGTTTTTTCGTGTTCGTTTTTCACTCCCCTCTTTCCCAGAGCCATAACTTTTTTATTTTTCCGTCAATTTGGCCATGTGAGGGCTTATTTTTTGCGGGACAAGTTGTACTTTTGAACGACATCATTGGTTTTACCATGTCATGTACTAGAAAACAAGAAAAAAATTCCAAGTGCGGTGAAATTGCAAACAAAGTGCAATCCCACACTTGTTTTTTGCTTGGCTTTTTTGCTAGGTTCACTAAATGCTAAAACTGACTGGTCATTATGATTCTCCAGGTCATTACGAGTTCATAGACACCTAACATGACTAGGTTATTTTTTACCTAAGTGGTGAAAAAAAATTCCAAACTTTGCTAAAAAAAAAAAAAATTGCGCCATTTTCCAATACTTGTAGCGTCTCCATTTTTCATGATCTGGGGTCGGTTGAGGGCTTATTTTTTGCGTGCCGAGCTGGCGTTTTTAATGATTTCAATTCAGTGCAGATACGTGCTTTTGATCGCCCGTTATTGCATTTTAATGCAATGTCGCCGCGACCAAAAAAACGTAATTCAGGCGTTTCGAATATTTTTCTCGTTACGCCGTTTAGCGATCAGGTTAATGCTTTTTTTTTCTTGATAGATCGGGCGATTCTGAACGTGGCGATACCTAATATGTGTAGATTTGATTTTTTTTTTATTGATTTATTTTGATTGGGGCGAAAGGGGGGGTGGGGGTGATTTAAACTTTTATATTTTTTTTATTTTTTTCAAATTTTTTTAACTTTTTTTTTTTAACTTTTGCCATGCTTCAATAGCCTCCATGGGAGGCTAGAAGCAGGCACAGCACGATCGCCTCTGCTACATAGCAGCGATCTGCTGTTCGCTGCTATGTAGCAGAATTTCAGGTGTGCTGTGAGCGCCGTCCACAGGGTGGTGCTCACAGCTACCGGCGATCAGTAACCATAGAGGTCTCAAGGACCTCAAGTTACAATGGAGAAGCATCTCCGACCCCCGATCATGTGACGGGGATCGGCGATGACGTCATTTCCGGCCGCCCAGCCGGATGCGGTAGTTAAATGCCGCTGTCTGCGTTTGACAGCGGCATTTAACTAGTTAATAGCAGCGGGTGAATCGCGATTTCACCCGCCGCTATTGTGGGCACATGTCAGCTGTTCAAAACAGCTGACATGTCCCGGCTTTGATGCGGGCTCACCGCGCAGCCCTGCATCAAAGCAGGGGAGCTGACATCGGACGTACTATACAGTCCGATGTCAGTAAGGGGTTAAAGAAATGTTTCTTTCAATTTGAATGGATATTTTTTTTTTAATATCTGATTGGTACATGAATTCAGAGCTGTAAAATGAAGCTTATGTTTTACTTTTTACATCCTTTTTGGCAAGGGTTGAATAATTTGGGTTGAAAATAATAATAAAAGGTAATTATAGTGTTGTACAAATTGTATGGTAAAAGTAAAAGTGGCACTGCCAATGGAAGTATAGAAATAAAAAGAAACATACCATAGCTAGCACACTTGGAAGCACCACTAGCAGCAGAAGCACCACCACTACTACTGGCATCTGCCATCCGAGGGATCGTACTTCTGAATGCAAGCCACAGTTTGTTTCCAGAAAAAATGACACATTACTCATCTCAGTCACAGCAGGGTGATATTACCTCGGACAATGACACCGTCAGTTTGCTTCAGTGTTCTGCAAAGAATGGTCTGCCTGATCATAAATTATTATGAGTGATATTTTTTTATTTAAAAATCAGCATGAAAAGTCTATCAAAATGTTGTACACATCTTTTAAGGGCAATTGGAGCACCTGCAATTCAAAAGTAATTGCCGAAAATAGAATTTTTGTGAAAATTTGCCGACCCTGACAAAATTAAAATTTAATAAGATTTGATGATTTTCACTAGTTATGTCTCAGGGCTGATGGCACAGGAAAAGACTTACAGCATTTCGGTCATGGCATGTTTCAGAAGGAGGGAAAAGAATAGGTAACTGCAGCATGCTTTCAGCAGCACGGCTCATTTAAGAGTTTTTTTAACCCATTCACAACATTCGCCGTACTTGTACAGAGCTGTGAGAGGTGCATTCCCACAAACCACTGTACAAAAACGGCATGATGATCATTCACTCTGAGCACCAGTGTGATCAAAGCAGGTGTCAGCGCTATATGAGTGCTGACACTTTGGGGCAATGCTCACAATTGGTGCTAGTGCCAATCGTTGGCATTTAACTCCCCTGATGCTGCTGTCAATGGTGAATAAAATAAATAATAATAATAATAATAAAAGCTTCAAGTCAGTCCACCAAAAAAGCAAGTCCCCACTCAGGTCCATTATCTGTCTTTGGAAATGTATAGGGCTTTCACTCTACTGGTAGTACAAAGGCTCTGGAAATTTTGTGCTCCCAAATCCAAATGCCCTCCTCCCTTCTGTTTCCCAAAGTGTGTCTAAATAGCAGTTATCATCAAAATTTTTTCATTTCTGTAGTGAATGGAGCCCACTTGATTTACGGGGCCATGTCTCCAGAAGCATGAGCTGAGCACAATGTATGGTCACTATAAAGAACGGGCACTAAAACATACGGGCACTATAATATAAGGCCACTACTATGGCAGCTTTGCAATTTTCACTCAGCAGGATTCATTGCTGCTTGTTTTTGGTAAACACCCTTGGAGTCAAAATTCTCATTGCAAATACCCATGGAGTCAAAATTCCCATGGGGGGTGTAATCTCCAAAATGGGATCACTTAAGGGGGAATTCTACTCTTCTGGCACTTAGTGGTTCTGTATATGGAGTCATGAAACTATTCTACGATAATTTGGTCTCTAAGGGTCAAATAACGCTCCTTCAATTCTGAATCACACAGTGTGGCTGGGCAGAACAGTACAGCCACATGTTGGGTATTGCCACACTAGCAGAACTTGTTTGAAAAATGTTAGTACAATTTTTGGAAAAATTTAAATGTTCGTTTTTTTCCTTCCACATTGCTTAATTTCTTTGAACCACTTAAAGTGTTAATAAACTTCTTGAATGTGGTTTTGAGCACTTTGAGTGGTGCAGTTTTTAAAATGGTTTCACTTTTGGGTATTTTTTGTCATGTAGGCTCATAGTTACTCCAAACGTGATGTGGTCCCTAAAAAAAGGGTTTTGTAAATTTTGTTGGAAAAATTAGAAATTGCTGATCAAATGTTAACCCTTCTAACCTCCTAACAAAAAAAAAGCTTTCTAAAATGATGCAGATGTAAAGTAGACATATGGGAAATATTATTTATAAATTATTTTTTACAGCGTGGCTTACTGGTTTATGGATATAAAAATTGAACGTTTGAAAATTGCAAAATGTTCTAGATTTACTTCTCCTTGTCTTACAAAGGGGTTTGGCTTTGATTACAAAGAAATGTGGCCTAAGGCTAGGTTCCCATTGCGTTAATGGGACGGCGCTAACGGACAGCGTTGCACAGCAAAATTAACACCGTGCAACGCGTCCGTTAGCGCGCCCATTAACAGCAATGGGGACGCGCATCACTAGCGCGTGCCATTTTCGGCACGCGCTAGCGATGTGCCGGTGTTTTGTGGCGCGCCGCGGACGCTGCTTGCAGCGTCCGAGGCGTGCCCGCGGTCCGTTCCCCGCTCTCGCAGATCAGAGATCTGCGAGAGCGGGGACGTTTAACGCGACCTCTTTACAACACATTGCGTTAGCGCAATCCGCTAGCGCTAGGCGCTAAACGGATTGCACTAACGCAATCTGAACCTAGCCTAATACACAGCAAAATGTGCTAAAGTAAGCACCATAGGTTTAGCACAAAATTAAGGAAACTAATAATAGATGGTGTAAGCCTAGCTAAACAGTCTAAAGATCCACAGGATTTATCCAACATCATAAACAACTAAGATAATTTTGACCCCTCTGACAATTTAGATACTGCCAAATTTGCATTGTCTAAAAAATTAGATAATATTGATGAATCTCACCCCCCATTGCTTGTATAAGTGTGAATACCTCTAGAGCTGTCAGTAGAACCACCGTTCACTCAGAATGTCCATGAGTTAGAAGGAAGAAATTGCAAGTCATGCTCAATTCCTTTTGTTGCACTGTAGCTCTTTTGTTGTATTGACAATGTGCCATTATTAAAAAATAATAAATGTTATTCCGTTCTCCTGTCTGTGGTTTTAATGGTATGGCTGACCTGTGTATACTCTGCTTCAGTTTCAATGGATGATTCAGTTCCACATAAGGATGATTAAAGATGTATTGTTGCTTTCTGTGAGAAATGAGTATATCCTCAAATTAGTTAGTACCATTTATGATTGCTATACAAGTAGTACATTTATTGCTGTGGTTACTGGTTTTATTTAGCCAGTAGTTGGCAGTAATATCACAATTAAATTTCTGATTTCTTATAATCTGTATGTAGAAACAAGAAGACTCTTTTCTCTGCATGAGTCATCATTAGAACTACAATTCTACTCACTGAAAAATCCCTAAAAGAGGGGAGAGAGTGAGCATAGGACAGTGTTCCCCAAGTCCGGTCCTCAAGAGCCACCAACAGGTCGTATTTTTAGTATTTCCTTAGTATTGCACAGGTGATAATTGCATCACCTGCACAGGCAATAATTCCATCACCTGTGCAATACTAAGGAAATCCTGAAAACATGACCTGTTGTTGGCTCTTGAGGACCGGACTTGGGGAACACTGGCATAGGATCTGGGTCAGCTGTTTAAGAGGAGGTGGAACTGGGCAGCTAGGGACTTTTGCAGTGATGACTCATGCCCAGAAGAGACTTCCTGTTTCTACATAGTGCTTAGTAGGATTCAGCTAGTCAGATTTTAATCATGTGATGTCATAGACCCAATAGAAAAGAGAAAAAAAGAGTAATATGATATGATTGCAATATCATTAAAATATATTAATAGGATAAAAATGGGACATACATGGTTCTACCACCGATTTTTTTGCATAAATAAGTTGCAGCTTTGTCGCATGTAGTTTTGTGCAAAAATCTGAGACATTTTGAGATTTCATATCGCTCTTAGGCTACTTTCACACTAGCGTTTTTTTTAAATCCGTCACAATGCGTCGTTTTTCAGAAAAAACGCATCCTGCAAAAGTGCTTGCAGGATGCGTTTTTTCCCCATACACTTCTATTGACGACGCATTTGCGACGGATTTGCACACTTCGCATCCGTCTTGCGACGAATGCGTCGTGCTTTGGCGGACCGTCGGGAGAAAAAAACCCTACATGTAACGTTTTTTTCTCCCGACGGACCGCCCCCACCTCCCCGCACCTTACAATGGGGCAGCGGATGCGCCGGAAAAATGCATCCGCTGCCTCCATTGTGCAATGCAGCAAACGCTAGCGTCGGAATCTCTCCCCGACGCATTGCGACGGGGAGATTCCAACGCTAGTGTGAAAGAAGCCTTACTGCTCTTAAAATATGGGTGGGAAAGTGGATATTGTTAGCTATGGAAATAAGGTTGTCAGATTTCTGAACTGTAACTTTTTTAAAAAGTTGACAAACCTTCTCCAGTTAGGGGAACATGGCATAAAAAAGTAGAAAAACTGCTCTAGTGTTATATATAGGGATTGTAAAGACATAAAAACATCTTGTAAAGACATTTTTAAACATCTTGATAAATTGATGCAAATAAAGGCAATGAAGTCACAGGAAAAACTAACTTAAAATATTAACCCCAAAGTATATTATAAAGTGGTAGTACTTTTCTGTCACAACTCAGCTGTCGGGTGACCCAGGACCAGGGACCCCTTCCCTGTCCCTACCACTAGGGGGTGCCCTATTTACTGGGATACTTTTGAAGGTGAAGATGCTGGGGCCGCCCCCCTTGCCATATCTCCTGAATCAGCCCTCTTTTTGTTCTCTTCCCCCTCCCAGGGACGAGGGGTGCTACTGTGCACCGCAGTACACCAACCCAACGAACAAGGCAACACAAACAAGAGTAAACTGAAAATACCAAGCACACTGATATTCCCTCACATATAACAGAGGAATGCATCAGGGAGTGGAGGATGAGGGAAAAACCAAAGTAAGAGGAGGGAAGGGAATTATCACACTTACATACCACAGAACAGTCACATATAACTCCTCCAAAACTCCTAATAGAAAACACCTCTCCTCCAAGCCATGCAGCATAAGCTAGCCCTAACATGGGTTTGAATCAGGACCCAGATTAAAAAAGTGATGGGAGTGGCTAACTGAGCTCAGCTGAGAGCTCGCACTCCCAGAGTTACCAACATAGCCGATTAACCAATTTCCTTCCAAAAGAAATAAACCATTTAAAAAGAAGTGCTTCTTTTTAGCATAGGAGTAGGAGCAATCAGATGCTGTGGTCTTCTGGCTCCTCTCTGTTGTGGTAACTCCATGACAGTCTTATTTATATTGATTATGGGAGCCATGCAAATTGCCGCTTGCCTGACGGCAACTGCAGCTCCTCTTCTGATTATCTGGACTGACCTGACATCAATTGTGCTGAAAACAGATATTATTATTATTATTATCATTATTATTATTAGACTTGTGTAGTTCCAACACATTTCACAGCGCTTTACAAATGTTATCATCACTGTTCCCAATGGGGCTTACAATCTGAATTCCCTATCAGTATGTCTTTGGAATGTGGGAGGAAGCCGGAGAACCCAGAGGAAACCTACGCAAACACGGGGAGGACATACAAACTCTTTACAGGTGTTATCCTTGGTGGGATTTTAATCCAGGACCCAAGCAATACAGAGCTAACCATTGAGCCACCATGTTGCCCATGTCAGTCACCAGATTTCTCATTACAAATGGTATGCTTTACCATTACTCTTAGAAGTGAAGAGACTGGTGAACTTCTTTTGAAAATCAGAATGGCTCTGAAATCTTGATATGATGATGATCATGTTATGAGTCAAGCTATTGAACAAAATACCTCATGAGTAAGTGTATTCAGTCTCCACCCAACCTGCATGACTGACAGATGCAGCTTGTGCTGAGCAGTGGGAGATTTCAGCAGCACCAAGAGGGACAGTGAGGAACTGTCAATCAGGCTAGATGTGCAGAGATCTTGTTTCCTAATTAACCCCTTAATCCCATATGACGTACTATCCCGTCCAGGTGACCTGGGACTTAATTCCCATGGACGGGATAGTACGTCATATGCGATCGGCCGCGCTCACGGGGGGAGCGCGGCCGATCGCGGCCGGGTGTCAGCTGCCTATCGCAGCTGACATCCGGCACTATGTGCCAGGAGCGGTCACGGACCGCTCCCGGCACATTAACCCCCGGCACACCGCGATCAAAGATGATCGCGGTGTGCCGGCGGTGCAGGGAAGCATCGCGCAGGGAGGGGGCTCCCTGCGGGCTTCCCTGAGACGATCGGTACACGGTGATGTGCTCACCGTGTACCGAGCGTCTTCTCCCTGCAGTCCCCGGATCCAAAATGGCCGCCGGGCTGCATCCGGGTCCTGCAGGGAGCACTTCCGGGTCAGGATCAGGCTGCAGCTGCAGCTCTAATCCTGCCCGGCTGTATGTCAGATCACCGATCTGATAGAGTGCTGTGCACACTGTCAGATCGGTGATCTGTGATGTCCCCCCCTGGGACAAAGTGAAAAAGTGAAAAAAAAAATTTCCACACTTGTAAAAAAAAAAATAAAAAAAAAATTCCTAAATAAAGCAGAAAAAAAAAAATATTATTCCCATAAATACATTTCTTTACATAAAAAAAAAACAAAAAAACAATAAAAGTACACATATTTAGTATCGCCGCGTCCGTAACGACCCGACCTATAAAACTGGCCCACTAGTTAACCCCTTCAGTGAACACCATAAGAAAAAAAAAAAAAAAAACGAGCCAAAAAACAACGCTTTATTATCATAACGCTGAACAAAAAGTGGAATAACACGCGATCAAAAAGACGGATATAAATAACCATGGTACCTCTGAAAACGTCATCTTGTCCCGCAAAAAACGAGCCGCCATATAGCATCATAACCAAAAAAATAAAAAAGTTATAGTCCGCAGAATAAAGCGATGCCAAAATAATTATTTTTTCTATAAAATAGCTTTTATCGTATAAAAGCGCCAAAACATAAAAAAAATGATATAAATGAGGTATCGCTGTAATCGTACTGACCCGAAGAATAAAACTGCTTCATCAATTTTACCAAACGCGGAACGGTATAAACGCCTCCCCCAAAAGAAATTCATGAATAGCTGGTTTTTGGTCATTCTGCCTCACAAAAAAATCGGAATAAAAAGCGATCAAAAACTGTCACGTGTCCGAAAATGTAACCGATAAAAACGTCAACTCGTCCCGCAAAAAACAAGACCTCACATGACTCTGTGGACCAAAATATGGAAAAATTATAGGTCTCAAAATGTGGAGACGCAAAAACTTTTTTGCTATAAAAAGCGTCTTTTAGTGTGTGACGGCTGCCAATCATAAAAATCCGCTAAAAAACTCGCTATAAAAGTAAATCAAACCCCCCTTCATCACCCCCTTAGTTAGGCTAGGTTCACATTGCGTTAATGGGTTAACGCTAACGGACAGCGTTGCACGGCGAAAATGTCACAATTAACGCCGTGCAACGGGTCCGTTAGCACAACCATTGACAGCAATGTGATTTTCAGGTGTAGCGCATCGCTAGAGCGTGCCATTTTCGGCTCGCGCTAGCAAGGTGCCATTCTTTTGTGGCGCGCCTCAGACGCTGCTTGCAGCGTCCGCGGCGCGCCCGAGGTCCGATCCCCGATCTTCCAGAGCGGGGACGTTAACGCGACCACTAAACACGACACCTAAAAAGACATTGTGTTAGCGCAATCCGCTAGTGCTAAACGGATTTCCCTAACGCAATGTGAACCTAGCCTTAGGGAAAAATAATAAAATTAAAAAAAAATGTATTTATTTCCATTTTCCGGTTAGGGTTAGGGTTAGGGTTAGGGCTAGGGTTGGGGCTAGGGTTAGGGTTTGGATTACATTTACGGTTGGGATTAGGGTTGGGATTAGAATTAGGGGTGTGTCTGGGTTAGGTGTGTGGTTAGGGTTACAGTTGGGATTAGGGTTAGTGGTGCGTTTGGATTAGGGTTTCATTTATAATTGGGGGGTTTCCACTGTTCAGGCACATCAGGGGCTCTCCAAACGCGACATGGCGTCCGATCTCAATTCCAGCCAATTCTGCATTGAAAAAGTAAAACAGTGCTCCTTCACTTCCGAGCTCTCCCGTGCGCCCAAACAGGGGTTTACCCCAACATATGGGGTATCAGCGTACTCGAGACAAATTGGACAACAACTTTTTGGGTCCAAGTTCTCTTGTTATCCTTGGGAAAATAAAAATTTGGGGGGCTAAAAATCATTTTTGTGGGAAAAAAAAGGATTTTTATTTTCACGGCTCTGCGTTGTAAACTGTAGTGAAACACTTGGGGGTTCAAAGTTTTCACAACACATCTAGATAAGTTCCATGGGAGGTCTAGTTTCCAATATGGGGTCACTTGTGGGTGGTTTCTATTGTTTGGGTACATCAGGGGCTCTGCAAATGCAACGTGACGCCTGCAGACCAATCCATCTAAGTCTGCATTCCAAATGGCGCTCCTTCCCTTCCGAGCTCTGCCATGAGCCCAAACAGTGGTTCCCCCCCACATATGGGGTATCAGCGTACTCAGGACAAATTGAACAACAACTTTTGGGGTCCAATTTATTCTGTTACCCTTGTAAAAATACAAAGCTGGGGGCTAAAAAATCATTTTTGTGAAAAAAAAAAGAATTTTTATTTTCACGGGTCTGCGTTATAAACTGTAGTGAAACACTTAGGGGTTCAAAGTTCTCACAACACATCTAGATAAGTTCCATGGGAGGTCTAGTTTCTAATATGGGGTCACTTGTGGGGGGTTTGTACTGTTTGGGTACATCAGGGGCTCTGCAAATGCAACGTGACTCCTGCAGACCAATCCATCTAAGTCTGCATTCCAAATGGCGCTCCTTCCCTTCCGAGCTCTGCCATGCGCCCAAACAGTGGTTCCCCCCCACATATGGGGTATCAGCGTACTCAGGACAAATTGGACAACAACTTTTGGGGTCCAATTTATTATGTTACCCTTGTGAAAATACAAAACTGGGGGCTAAAAAATTTTTGCGAAAAAAAAATAAATTTATTTTAACGGCTCTGCGTTATAAACTGTAGTGAAACACTTGGGGGTTCAAAGCTCTCAAAACACATCTAGATAAGTTCCTTAGAGGGTCTAGTTTCCAAAATGGTGTCACTTGTGGGGGTTTTTAATGTTTAGGCACATCAGGGGCTCTCCAAACCAACATGGCGTCCCATCTTAATTCCAGTCAATTTTGCATTGAAAAGTCAAATGGCGCTCCTTCCCTTCCGAGCTCTGCTATGCACCCAAAAAGTGGTTTACCCCCACATATGGGGTATCGTCGCACTCAGGACAAATTGCACAACAACTTTTGTGGTCTAATTTCTTCTCTTACCCTTGGGAAAATAAAAAATTGGGGGCGAAAAGATCATTTTTGTGAAAAAATAAGATTTTTTATTTTTACGGCTCTGCATTATAAACTTCTGTGAAGCACTTGTTGGGTCAAAGTGCTCACCACACATCTAGATAAGTTCCTTAAGGGGTCTACTTTTCAAAATGGTGTCACTTGTGAGGGGTTCCAATGTTTAGGCACATCAGGGGCTCTCCAAACGCAACATGGCGTCCCATCTCAATTCCAGTCAATTTTGCATTGAAAAGTCAAATGGCGCTCCTTTCCTTCCGAGCTCTGCCATGCGCCCAAACAGTGGTTTACCCCCACATATGGGGTATCGTCGCACTCAGGACAAATTGCACAACAACTTTTGTGGTCTAATTTCTTCTCTTACCCTTGGGAAAATAAAAAATTGGTGGCGAAAAGATTATTTTTGTGAAAAAATATGATTTTTTATTTTTACGGCTCTGCATTATAAACTTCTGTGAAGCACTTGTTGGGTCAAAGTGCTCACCACACCTCTAGATAAGTTCCTTAAGGGGTCTACTTTCCAAAATGGTGTCACTTGTGGGGATTTCAATGTTTAGGCACATCAGGGGCTCTCCAAACGCAACATGGCATCCCATCTCAATTCCAGTCAATTTTGCATTGAAAAGTAAAATGGCGCTCCTTCCCTTCCGAGCTCTGCCATACGCCCAAACAATGGTTTACACCCATATACGGGGTATCAGCGTACTCAGGACAAATTGGCCAACAATTTTTGAGGTTCAATTTCTTCTCTTACTCTTGGGAAAATAAAAAATTGGGGGCGAAAAGATCATTTTTGTGAAAAAATATGATTTTTTATTTTTACGGCTCTGCATTATAAACTTCTGTGAAGCAATTGGTGGGTCAAAGTGGTCACCACACATCTAGATAAGTTCCTTAGGGTGTCTACTTTCCAAAATGGTGTCACTTGTGGGGGGTTTCAATGTTTAGGCACATCAGTGGCTCTCCAAACGCAACATGGTGTCCCATCTCAATTCCTGTCAATTTTGCATTTAAAAGTCAAATGGCGCTCCTTCCCTTCCGAGCTCTGCCATGCGCCCAAACAGTGGTTTACCCCCACATATGGGGTATCAGCGTACTCAGTACAGATTGTACAACAATGTTTGGGGTCCATTTTATCCTGTTACCCTTGGTAAAATAAAACAAATTGGAGCTGAAATAAATTTTGTGTGAAAAAAAGTTAAATATTCATTTTTATTTAAACATTCCAAAAATTCCTGTGAAACCCCTGAAGGGTTAATAAACTTCTTGAATGTGGTTTTGAGCACCTTGAGGGGTGCAGTTTTTAGAATGGTGTCACACTTGGGTATTTTCTATCATATAGACCCCTCAAAATGACATCAAATGAGATGTGGTCCCTAAAAAAAAATGGTGTTGTAAAAATGAGAAATTGCTGGTCAACTTTGAACCCTTATAACTCCCTAACAAAAAAAAATTTTGGTTCCAAAATTGTGCTGATGTAAAGGAGACATGTGGGAAATGTTACTTATTAAGTATTTTGCGTGACATATCTCTGTGATTTAAGGGCATAAAAATTTAAAGTTGGAAAATTGCGAAATTTTCAAAATTTTCACCAAATTTCCGTTTTTTTCACAAATAAACGCAAGTTATATCGAATAAATGTTACTACTAAAATGAAGTACAATATGTCACGAGAAAACAATGTCAGAATCGCCAAGATCCGTTGAAGCGTTCCAGAGTTATAACCTCATAAAGGGACAGTGGTCAGAATTGTAAAAATTGGCCCGGTCATTAACGTGCAAACCACCCTCGGGGCTTAAGGGGTTAATTATACAGCCATTCTAACAAATCTTTAAAGTAAATAAAGAATTCTTATCAGGTCTAAGAGATATATTAAAGATCTTGTCCTCTACTTGGACAACTCTTTGTCATACCCCACGCTTGGCCTCAATAATATAAAACCTCTTATACCCACCGCACATGCTGGCGCTGTTCCCGCGGAGTCGGCACTCGCTCTCCATGGGGCTCTTGTGGATTTGTTGCAACACGTGGCCCTGGTGCCCAATCAGAGCTGGTTTCACCAATGATGGGGACAGTGACGTCAGCGCTGAATGGGCGCTGGGGTTACATGTGACAACAATCGCACGAGAGCGAGTGCAGACACCGCCAGAACGGCACTGTCACGGGACATGAGTATAAAAGTTTTATTTTTATCAGGGCCACGTGTGGGGTTTAAGAAGAGGTTGTCTTAGTGGTGGACATCCCCTTTAAGTAATGTATTCAGTTTGTCTTATGAAATCCGGTAACAAATCCGCTTTAGATATAGCTATTTCACCATTTCTCTGGTTAATGATTCATCCAGACAATGGTTAGAAACTAATTTTAATCTTATTTCCTATCTATGGAAGTATGATGATTTTCACAGATTAGCAGATTTGTGAATGTAATAGGTTAACAGCCACTAATTTCTATTCTTATCACATTGTGCTACAAATAGCTGAAGTTAGTTAATATTTAACCAGCCATTGCAGAATCCAAGGTGTCTTTATACCACTGAATGGGAAAAATTTAGAAATGTCAGCTAATGCATTGGACTTTGTAAATGCAAATTAAATGTTGTTAAAAATTCTGTTAAAATGCCATCATTTCTGCAATTTGTTTATGAATTTGATGGAATTCTACTTACACAGTATGATTGCAGAAAATAGATAAAAGCTACCGTAATTATACACATACATGCCCTGATTTGTTGGCCTAAAATGAAGTAAAAGTCGAACAGTGTAAATCCTCTATTTCCCATTGTTTCTTTTATTCCTTTGTGTAGTATTTGATACTTTTATTGTTTACCGCTTGTCTAGATCTCTATTAGATTTCTGTTACTCAAAAATTACATATTGTTCAAAATGAGAATGCTTGGTCTGGGGGAAAATGTGTGTAAATGGGTTAGTAACTGGCTTAGTGATAGAAAGCAGAGGGTGGTTATAAATGGTATAGTCTCTAACTGGGTCGCTGTGACCAGTGGGGTACCGCAGGGGTCAGTATTGGGACCTGTTCTCTTCAACATATTCATTAATGATCTGGTAGAAGGTTTACACAGTAAAATATCGATATTTGCAGATGATACAAAACTATGTAAAGCAGTTAATACAAGAGAAGATAGTATTCTGCTACAGATGGATCTGGATAAGTTGGAAACTTGGGCTGAAAGGTGGCAGATGAGGTTTAACAATGATAAATGTAAGGTTATACACATGGGAAGAGGGAATCAATATCACCATTACACACTGAACGGGAAACCACTGGGTAAATCTGACAGGGAGAAGGACTTGGGGATCCTAGTTAATGATAAACTTACCTGGAGCAGCCAGTGCCAGGCAGCAGCTGCCAAGGCAAACAGGATCATGGGGTGCATTAAAAGAGGTCTGGATACACATGATGAGAGCATTATACTGCCTCTGTACAAATCCCTAGTTCGACCGCACATGGAGTACTGTGTCCAGTTTTGGGCACCGGTGCTCATGAAGGATATAATGGAACTAGAGAGAGTACAAAGGAGGGCAACAAAATTAATAAAGGGGATGGGAGAACTACAATACCCAGATAGATTAGCGAAATTAGGATTATTTAGTCTAGAAAAAAGACGAATGAGGGGCGATCTAATAACCATGTATAAGTATATAAGGGGACAATACAAATATCTCGCTGAGGATCTGTTTATACCAAGGAAGGTGACGGGCACAAGGGGGCATTCTTTGCGTCTGGAGGAGAGAAGGTTTTTCCACCAACATAGAAGAGGATTCTTTACTGTTAGGGCAGTGAGAATCTGGAATTGCTTGCCTGAGGAGGTGGTGATGGCGAACTCAGTCGAGGGGTTCAAGAGAGGCCTGGATGTCTTCCTGGAGCAGAACAATATTGTATCATACAATTATTAGGTTCTGTAGAAGGACGTAGATCTGGGTATTTATTATGATGGAATATAGGCTGAACTGGATGGACAAATGTCTTTTTTCGGCCTTACTAACTATGTTACTATGTTACTATGTTACTATGTTCGATCTCTAACGTTACAAATTTTACCCATTTGCTCCTTGTGAACACAAATCAAATCAGAAAATTCTACTTTATCAGCCAATATCTCTACTTTCAGTATTTTTTTTAACAATTGCTATGGCCTAGTTTATATAGTGAAACTAGGTAAGAGGATCATGTTTGACTTTTTAGAGGCAAAGCCATTTTCTACTGATTACATTTTCAGACCATGTTCATGGCTAATGTATCAAATGATAAATTAAGTCTATAAGGTATTCTGAGAGTGGATGGTAGGCTTGTCTTCATCTAAGACAAAGACTAACGCCTCATTCAGATGTCTGTGTTGCATGTGCGTGTTCTACCCTTTATTTCACGGATACAACTCAAGCCCATTATAGTTTATGGGGCTGTTCACATGCTTGTGTTTTTTCACAGACTGTGTGTCCTTGGAAAGCTCACGGAGACATGTCTGTTTTATTCTGGTATCACAAGTGAAAAGTGCCAATACAACTCTATGGGTCTGTGAAAAACACGCCCAGCACATGGCTGGTATCAGTGTGTGATCTGTGTGCTGTTCATGCTTTATTTTGCAAAGGATAAGGGAAGCTTTGTAATTTATTTTCCATTTGTAAAAAACACTGATGACACTGATGGTAAAAACGGACACCCAAACCCAACACTGATGACACACTGATCCAACACACGTACCATTTTTCTTTTGTCTACGTGAAAATTATTGACATCTGTATTAGGCCTAAGGTTGTTGCCCTCTAACCTAAAACCTAGCTCAATGAGCTATTAGTGAAGGGAGTGTCTTATTAACAATCATGAGACATACCTTTTCACCTTAGATTTTCCCTTGGCTATTTCTTGAATAGAGCTGCAGTGTCAACCATTGCTAACTTTTTGTAGATATATCATTCAGTCTATACCTTTTGAAGAATTTCATTCTTTTCTGAAGAACTTTATTATCTTTAAATTGTAAGAGGAGGTTTATGTGTTCTGCTAAGCTCTTACCCAAAGAATAAATTGTCAATACTGAATAGTCAACATTTTGCTTTTTTATACTAGACAATGACTTGCTCACATTACAATCAACAACACATTGGCATTGGACTGTATGTCAAGGAAAAATTGTGATCCAGAAACATTTTAATTTTTATATTCGAAAATTATTGCCTTAAGTTTATAACTTTTATAAATTAAAATTCCTACTTTTTAAACTTAATTTTAAGATAGAAACAGGGAATGCAGGATTTTGATATCTGAAGAGACATACCTCTCAGATCCTGTAATCCTGTAAAAGCAAAATAATAATGTATTTCAAGTTTTAACATTAACTTCAGGGTGTAGGTTGATGAGCATGTTACAAGCATGAAATAATTCTATCTGGGGATTGTTGGGCGAACATTTTTACATAGTGAAATATTACTGTTTCCACCCTAAATCATGGATCCCAGGCACCCATAACCAAGTTCCAATTACATGAATATATTATTTTGCATGATATTATCCTGAAACTAAAGTAAATTCTATTAGATTTTACAAACTTCTTTTATGCTGGTTATACACAAACTTTTCAACAGAACCCAAATTGTTCAGGTCACACAATAACTATGTGTATGTGGCCGCCCTTGTTGAAAGATTTTGATCACAATAATTCAATATACTAATGCAGGGCAGAGGGGAACCTATCATCTGATTTATACTGCCGTAAATGCTTTTGCTTTTCATAGAGAATATAGTTTAGCGATATGGCCATAGCTGGAGACAAAACTAGTCTCTTTCCTTTAAACTTCTTTCTTGCATAAGTATATTGCAATATTGTATATTATATTGCATCATTATATTATACTAGATGGTGGCCCGATTCTAACGCATCAGGTATTCTAGAATATACATGTCCACATAGTATATTGCACAGCCACGTAGTATATTGCCCAGCCACGTAGTATATTGCCCAGTCACGTAGTATATTGCCCAGTCACGTAGTATATTGCCCAGCCACGTAGTATATTGTCCAGCCACGTAGTATATTGCACAGCCACGTAGTATATTGCCCAGTCACGTAGTATATTGCCCAGTCACGTAGTATATTGCCCAGTCACGTAGTATATTGCCCAGCCACGTAGTATATTGCACAGCCACGTAGTATATTGCACAGCCCACGTAGTATATTGCACAGCCCACATAGTATATTGCCCAGCCACATAGTATATTGCACAGCCACGTAGTATATTGCACAGCCCACGTAGTATATTGCACAGCCCATGTAGTATATTGCCCAGCCACGTAGTATATTGCCCAGCCACGTGGTATATTGCCCAGTCACGTAGTATATTGCCCAGCCACGTAGTATATTGCACAGCCACGTAGTATATTGCACAGCCCACGTAGTATATTGCACAGCCCATGTAGTATATTGCCCAGCCACGTAGTATATTGCCCAGCCACGTAGTATATTACCCAGTCACATAGTATATTGCCCAGCCACGTAGTATATTGCACAGCCACGTAGTATATTGCACAGCCACGTAGTATATTGCACAGCCCACGTAGTAGTAGTATATTGCCCAGCCACGTATGTCACAGGTTAAAAAATAAAAACTTAACATATACTGACCTTCCGAGGGCCCCTTGTAGTTCGGTCACATGACCGTGATGTCATGGCAGGTCCTTCTCGTGCAGGCGCGTAGGACCTGTGATGATCACATTACCGCAACGTCATCACAGGCACTGTGCGAGAAGGACCTGCCATGATGTCACAGTCATGTGACCGCGACGTCATCACAGGCTCTACGCGCCTGCGCAAGAAGGACCTGCCATGATGTCGCGGTCACATGACCATGACGTCATGGCAGGTCCTTCTCGCGCAGGCGTGAAGGGCCTGTGATGATGTCACGGTCACATGACCGTGACATCATGGCAGGTCCTTCTCCCATGCAATCCTTGGCACCAGAACCTGCCAGAGCGTCGCGAAAGGTGAGCATATAATGATTTTTTTTTTTAAATCATTTTTAACGTTAGATGTTTTTACTATTGACGCTGCTTAGGCAGCGTCAATAGTAAAAACTTGGTCACATTGGGTTAATAGCGGTGGTAACAGAGTGAGTTACCCGTGGCATAACGCGGTCCGTTACCGCTGGCATTAACCCTGTGTGAGCGGTGACTGCGGGGAGTATGGAGCAGGCACCGGACAGTGACTGCAGGGGAGGGACTAATCGGACTGTGGCCGTCGCTGATTGGTCGCGGCAGCCATGACAGGCAGCTGGCGAGACCAATCAGTGACATGGTGTTAGGGCTAGCGGAACGCACCAAGTAAATATAGATGTTTTATTGAAATTGATGCGTTCGCAGCCCGGGGTCCACCGTGCAGGAGAACCTGCTGCTAGCAAACGGTGAAACTATATGGCGGTATGAACTAACTCTGTTATTTCACAGAGTAGCCGTGAAAGCAAAGCACTGTGCCCTGTTAGACTTCACAGAGGCACAAGCTAACTACCCAACTGAGAGCAGTCAGTGGTCATGCATGCACACAAAACTCCTCGCCGGAGGTGCCAGCATTCTAGGGGCTTATTTCAGCCAGGTCCCTGAATACATACACACGCAATCACCTCGCCGGAGGTGCCAGCATTCTAGGGGTTTATTTCAGCTGGGTCCCTGAACACAAACTTACATGAGCACACTGGCGCAAAGTACATAACATAGAAAGATACTAGCGCATGGCCGTGCGGCCATGCGAGCCTTAAATAGTTGCAGCACGTACAGGACCTTCCTAGAAGGACCAATGAGAGGCTGCCACAGAGCCTGAGCACCTACAGGACCTTCCTGAAGGACCAATGGCTTTAGCTGCAGTATCTGAACATGTGACCCTCGATCTCCACTGAGAGATCTTACTCTGGGCATGCTCAGAACGAGAAAAGCAGGATTAGTCCCAGAAGCGTGTGCTCGCCGCTGCCCAGCACTGACTTCAATGGCAGAAGCTGGAAAAGCAGCAGTAACTCTTTGTACAAAGTCAGACTGAGCGAGACGCTGGGACTGACGTCTCCGCTGAGCAGGCTCCACTGCGGCAGGAGAAGAATGGGAGACCGCAGCGGAGATGGCCTGAGATTCCCCCTGTGCAGAGGCGGGAACTCGACCCCTCACACTTGGATTCCATGACAGACAGAGGCCGCGACCAATGAATATCCGTGACAGACAGACAGACAGAAGGACAGAAAGACGGAAGTGACCCTTAGACAATTATATAGTAGATATTGTGATCAAAACTTTTCTACAAGTCCCATAGACTATAATTTGGTATTGTGAAGATTTGAAGGTTATAAAGGCTATAGACACCGTTAACATGGAAAAAAATATTTTTTGCATATGTTGTTTGTTTGTAATTACTGAACGTGTGCACATAGCCTTACAGACACATATCACTGAATAAATCGCACAATAGAAGGGAATCTAACCTTACCATAACAATAAAGTCATTGTGTTATCTGTGTAAAGCTATAAACAAGCGTGAAGTTGTGTACAGGTATATTCTAGGGACCATAAAAGAGATTGTAGTGTTTGATACTACCTTAGGTCTGGTTGAATGCTCCATTTTAGAACAATGCTGACTTTCTGGTATAGAGAGTGCTGTTTGTGTATAGTGCAGTGTTCAGTTTGTACCGTACAGTCCGTGTATACTTATGGTAAATATCTTCCACTTCAGATGTGTCATTCCAGCAAGGTTATCTGGTTTTTTAATATGTTTGTAAACTTGCCATTAAGTCCTTGTAGTGAATGATTTTTCTAGTGTTTATTATCTTTTCTATCATTGCTTCCTATAACTCATGATATGCCAAAATTAGAGTAACAGGCTCCTGGGGAGCTCCAATTTTATCTGGAAATTAAGCTTACTAAGTTAGGTTTCTTCCAGATGACCTTTAAGATACTTTGGACAGAGAATGGTGACTATCTCTTCTGACTTACCCATGTACATACACATTCAGTTTGGCTCAGTGTACATGTGTTTTCATTGAGCAAAGGAGAGTAAGTCCCTGACGGACCCTTCCAGTAGCGGGTCCTCTTCCAGGGAAGCAAAATTATTGAGCATTTTAATTTACCATGACCATTTCTTCCCTCCCATGACATCTGTTGGAGGAGATACAGGCCCCTAAACACATTAGATTGGCAGATTGGTCCAACCTCATTCTAATGTGTATGAGAGCTTTACTTCAAGAAGCTCTCCTTCCATCAAAGTTTTTATCCTCTTAATATATAGCGAACATCATATTATATAACACTGAGTATTTACTATTGCTCATTTTGCCTTTCTAACCAGCTAATTCTTCTCTTTTCTCAGTGCTATGTTGAAACAAGAAGTCTCTTGTCCCTGCATTTATCATTCACCTTTTTAAGTCCTGGCCCAGCTGCTCTGCTCCTCCCCCCTGCCAAGGACTTTTGCAGTTACTTATGACTCTGACGGGGAAAACTGACCTCCTGTTTCTACATAGAATTTAGGAAGATTCAGCTAGTTTGTTTTCAATTACCGTATATACTCGTGTATAAGCCGAGATTTTCAGCCCAAATTTTTGGGCTGAAAGTGCCCCTCTCGGCTTATACTCGAGTCACGTTAGCGGTGGGGTCGGCGGGTGAGGGGAAGAGGGTGCTGAGGCATACTTACCTAGTCCCGGTGATCCTGGCGCTCCCCCTGCCCGTCCCACGGTCTTCGAGTGCTGCAGCTCTTCCCCTCTTCAGCGGTCACGTGTGACCGCTCATTAGAAAAATGAATATGGACTCCACTCCCATAGGGGTGGAGCCGCATATTCATTTCTGTAATCAGCGGTAACGGTGACCGCTGATAGAGGAAGAGGCTGCGGCACCGAAGACCAGCTGTTTGGGAGAAGGAGCGGGACGCCGGGAGCAGGTAAGTATGTGATATTTACCAATCCCCGTTCCACACGCCGGGCGTCGCTCCATCTTCCCGGCGTCGCTCCATCTTCCCGGTGTCTCTCTGCTCTGACGGTGCAGGTCAGAGGGCGCGATGACGCATATAGTGTGCGTGGCGCCCTCTGCCTGATCAGTCAGTGCAGAGAGACGCCGGGACCGGACGCCGGGAACTGCAAGCAAGAGAGGTGAGTATGTGTTTTTTTTTATTGCAGCAGCAGCAGCAATGGCACAGCTTTCTATGGTACATCAATGGGGCAATAATGAACGGTGCAGAGCACTATATGGCACAGCTATGGGGCAATAATGAACGGTGCAGGGCACTATATGGCACAGCTATGGGACAATAATGAACGGTGCAGAGCACTATATGGCACAGCTATGGGACAATAATGAACGGTGCAGAGCACTATATGGCACAGCTATGGGACAAGAATGAACGGTGCAGAGCACTATATGGCACAGCTATGGGGCAAGAATGAACGGTGCAGAGCACTATATGGCAGAGCTATGGGGCAAGAATGAATGGTGCAGTGCATTATATGGCACAGCTATGGGGCAATAATGAACGGTGCAGAGCACTATATGGCACAGCTATGGGACAAAAATGAACGGTGCAGAGCACTATATGGCACAGCTATGGGACAATAATGAACGGTGCAGAGCACTATATGGCACAGCTATGGGACAAGAATGAATGGTGCAGAGCATTGTATATGGGGCACAGCTTTATATGGAGCATCTATGGGGTAATAATGAACTGTATGGAGCATTATATGGGGCTCCTGATTCAATATGGATATTCAAAAACACTTAACCTACTGATGTCTCAATTAATTTTACTTTTATTGGTATCTAATTTTATTTTTGACAGTAACCGGTAGCTGCTCCATTTTCCACCCTAGGCTTATACTCGAGTCAATAAGTTTTCCCAGTTTTTTGTGGCAAAATTAGGTGGGTCGGCTTATACTCGGGTTGGCTTATACTCGAGTATATACGGTACATGATTTCATAGAACTAATGGAAAAGAGAAGAATTATCTGGGTAGGAAGGCAAAATGAGCAATTGTAAGGACACAGTGCTATATAATATGATGATTGTAATATATGCTGCTGCTCAAAAAAATAAAGGGAACACTAAAATCCCACATCCTAGATATCACTGAATGAAATATTCCAGTTGTAAATCTTTATTCATTACATAGTGGAATGTGTTGAGAACAATAAAACTTAAAAATGATCAACGTAAATCACAACTAATATCCCACGGAGGTCTGGAGTTGGAATGATGCTCAAAATCAAACTGGAAAATGAAGTTACAGGCTGATCCATCTTCAGTGGTAATGCCTCAAGACAAGGAAATGATGCTCAGTAGTTTGTGTGGCCTCCACGTGCTTGTATGTTCTCCCTACAACGCCTGGGCATGCTCCTGATGAGGCGCCGGATGGTCTCCTGAGGGATCTCCTCTCAGACCTGGACTAAAGCATCTCCCAACTCCTGGACCGCCTGTGGTGCAACGTGACGGGGGATGGAGCGAGACATGATGTCCCAGATGTGTTCAATCAGATTCAGGTCTGAGAAATGTGCGGGCCAATTCATAGCTTCAGTGCCTTCATCTTGCAGAAACTGCTGACACACTCCAACCACATGAGGTCTGGCATTGTCCTGCATTAGGAGGAACCCAGGGCCAACCGAACCAGCATATGGTCTCACAAGGGGTCTGAGGATCTCATCACGGTACCTAATAGCAGTCAGGCTATCTCTGGCGAGCATATGGAGGGCTGTGCAGCCCTCCAAAGAAATGCCACCCCACACCATTACTGACACACTGCCAAACCGGTCATGCTGAAGGATGCTGCAGGCAGCAAATCACTCTCCACGGCATCTCCAGACTCTGTCACGTCTGTAACATGTGCTCAGTGTGAACCTGGTTTCATCTGTGAAGAGCACAGGGCTTCAGTGGCGAATTTGCCAATCCTGGTGTTCTGTGGCAAATGCCAAGCATCCTGCATGGTGTTGGGCTGTGGGCACAACCCCCATCTGTGGACGTCAGGCACTCAAACTATCCTCATGGAGTCATTTTCTAACCATTTGTGCAGACACATGCACATTTATAGCCTGCTGGTGGCCATTTTGCAGGGCTCTTACAGTGCACCTCCTGTTCCTCCTTGCACAAAGGCTGAGGTAGCTGTCCTGCTGCTGGGTTGTTGCCCTCCAACGTCCCACTCCTCCAGCCTCTGGACACTACGCTGACAGACACAGCAAACCTTCCTGCAACAGCTCGCATTGATGTGCCATCCTGGATTAGCTGCACTACCTGAGCCACTTGTGTGGGTTGTAAAGTCCGTCTCATGCTACCACGAGTGTGAAATCACAACCAACATTCAAAAGTGATCAAAACATCAGCCAGAATACATTGGTACTGAGATGTGGTCTGTGGTCCCCACCTGCAGATCCACTCTTTTATTGAGTGTGTCTCGATAATTGTTAATAATTTCCATCCGTTGTCTATTCTGTTTGCACAACATCATGTAAAACTGATTGTCAAACAGTGTTGCTTCCTAAGTGGACAGTTTGATTTCATAGAAGTTTGATTTACTTGGAGTTATATTCTGTTGTGTAAGTGTTCCCTTTATTTTTTTGAGCAGTGGATTAAGAGGATAACAATTTTGGTGGTTGGAGTCCTTCTTTAACTTAATTTTAATATATATACACACACATATATATATATATATATATATATATATATATATATATATATATAATACAATGTGGATGCAATGTTGAAATTTTAAAAGTTCTACAACTCATTCTCATCTATACTTAGAATTAGGCTGAATTGTTAACACAATGACGAGAGCAGCGGTAGATGACTATATTAATACACTCACACTACATTGCATGTACATATACACACATTTAACCAATAAAAGAAGTTAGTGGGAGTGCTTCTTTGAAGGGAACCTCTCACCAGGTTTGGCCGATATGAGTTATGGCCACCTCCATTCAGGGCTTATCTGCAGCATTCTACAGTATATAGCTGTATACAACCACCTGATCTGACCTGTAAGAGAAGAAAAATAACTTTTATTATACTCACCTGCTGGGCAGTCCGGTCCGGTGCCTCCTATCTAATTACGATCCCAGTCCTCCATCCTCGGCCAAACCTGGTGACAGGTTCACTTTAAAGAAGACAATAAATGTACATTAGTAAGTGCCATTATATAGGTTTTCTCTACGTAGGTTCCCACTCTTGGTTTTGGCATACACCTACTGACGCAACATACTGGCCATATTATCAACATGTGAAAGTGCTTTTAACAATTGGTAAGCAACATTCAGCCCTTTTATTTCTGAGAACCAATGAAATACATACTGTACTGTGGTATTTTGCATTGCTGTGGTGTTGTATTACATTACTCAAATTTACTTTGGAGTACAGTAATTTTGTAAATGTCTTCTCTGTTGGCTGCCATCCACGTAAACTCCCCTCGAGCAAGAAAAAAAAAAGTACAGAGATGTTGTTCTCCATTGCTTTGCAGCCAGATCAGGATCGTCACTGTGCGGAGTAGATTCTCCGTCACTTACTACACAGTGATTGTGACCCGGACAAGTGGAGGCTAGGACGCTCCGCTGAAGGTAGTGGTGATATGTTTCTTTGTTGTGCTCTCGTAGACTGAAGGTATATGCTTCTTATTTTTTTTTAATTCTTTAGACTCTGATGAACAAGATGGACTGTTACTTGCTAATTAGACTTTTAGGAAGTGGATAAAAGCTTTAGTTTTGTCACAAACAGGAAAATACTACAGCTGTGTTACTGTCTGGAACTCCTTAAATAGTAGACGAGGGACATTAGTATTGTTTCCCAGGCGGTGAAGTTCTCATTGTTCTTCAAGGCTGGAGTAATGCTGTACATAACTTCCACCCCATGTTCCTTTGGACTTTAACTTCTATACCCTCACTGCCTGGATTATATAAAGATACATTATTAACTGATCGGGTCTGAGATTTCAGAGTATCGGAGCATGTGAATGTGGGTTCACTATCACTACGAGATACTGTAGGGTGTTTCATGGTCCCATAAAAAGTATTGACTATCCTTAGGACACAGGATTTCGAACATGTTGGACTACTTTTTCTACTACTTGATGTGCAATATATAACATTGGGTATGATTAGTTTGGGTATTTTTGGCATTAGATGAATAGCTAAAATTTGCTAAACTGATTACAACAATACTTTCAGTCCATTGCTGTTTTCTACTTGGTTTTCCATTCTTGCCTTTTCATCTGCTATAATACTTTTGCTTTACAAGAACTCCTTGGTTTAAAAAAAATAAATAAATAAATTTTAAAGTTCACCTATTACGTCGTCCCGCAACCTGTCTTTTGGTTATTCTGTGTTCATTCAGAAAACTGCCAATCATTGGTTAGGCGGTGTTATACAGGGCTCAGCATTCAGAGGACTGCTAGATCCGCAGCAGAGAAATCAGTGATTGTATTAAAATTACAGCAAGCAGCCAAGTAAGTGACGCAGCTATAGAATCAGGGTCTCTGCCCCTACCTCATGTTGCCCTCAATACTCTCGCTACAAATTACGTTTAAGTGAATGGTCTTTTTAAATTTAGTTGATCATGATAGTTTTAATATTATTGACTTAATTTAGAATTTTAACACTATTTTACTGTAGATGTATTCGATGAAAACGTAGTGCATCTGACTGCACTAAGCAAACTAAGGGGAATTCTCCTTCAAATCCTGTGGTGAATTTCCACTGCCTGTTTTATCTGGGTTCTCATTAGACACCGGCACGTCACTACCCGCAGGCTTATTGTCCTGGAGACCAGGAAGTCCCTTGTGCTGATAATTACCTCAGCACAGATTTGGAAGATCCCAAACATTTGTACATGTAAGCCGAGTAAATAACGTGTATTTCTGCTATAAATGCTTTGTACTCAGTGGGAATAATAGCTGCTGTGACCTGAAGATAACCCATTACCATGTACTGTCAGGCTATCAGCAGGTCACAGCAGCAGAGCTTCCTCCTGCACACCTTCACAGGCACCTGACGTATTACGGCCGTGTGCACACTTTGCAGATGTGGTGCATTTTTGGTGATTTTTTTCCTTGCAGATTTTCTAGATAAATCTGAAGCAGTCCTAATGCCAGCAAGTATCATGCAGATGTTGCTTATTTTTGACTTGCCGATATGGTGCATAAAATAATCTGCTGCAGGTCAATCCTCTGCCTTGCGTTTTAGACTGATTTGAGTGAAGTTAATGGTGAAAAATGCAAGGGAAATCACACAAACACGCGGGGAAAAATCAGCAAGCAAAAGCCAAAAGCTGCAGAAATGGTACAGAAATTTTACTAAGCAAATGTACATAGCAACGCTCTGGACAGGTTTCTGTCAGTGAGACAAGATAGCGGCCATTTTAATAAATTAAGGTGATTACCTCCCTTGATTTATAATGACATCTTTTCCTTATTTCTTTCCTTTCTCCCTTCCTACTTTGTTTTTGTTTCCTTTCTTTATTTTTCTTTGTTTCTCCCTTTTTTCCTTTTATTTTTTTCTTTCCTTCTTTCTTTCTTTATTTCTATTTCTTTTTTCTACTTCCTGTCTTTCTTTCTCCCTTTTTTTCCTTCTTTCTTTCTTTCTTTCTTTCTTTCTTTCTTTCTTTCTTTCTTTCTTTCTTTCTTTCTTTCTTTCTTTCTTTCTTTCTCCCTTTCTCTCTTTCTTTCTTTTTCTTTCTTTCTTTCTTTCTTTCTTTCTTTCTTTCTTTCTTTCTCCCTTTAAGTTCTCTCTTCACTTTTGTATTTGCCCCTCTGTATTTTCAGATCACTCTTGATGCCATTGGTGCATAATTATTTAAAACAATGGAGTGTATCTGTCTAGTTTTTGTAAATATATATATATATAATAACAAATAAGGCCAATGATTAGCAGAATGCTTGTTCCCATTCATTTCCCGTGTAAACATGCCCAATGATCAGATGACAAGCAAAAATTGTCTGGTGGCATCTTTTATATGGGCATAAAAAAACATTTATTGCTGGTAGGTAGCACATCCCCTGATGTAAATGGGATGTGCTTCTGATAATAGTGCCAAATTTCTAGGATGAGCTATGGTAGCAATACAGTACATACATATTGCGCAGTGTCATTGATCGCTCAATATAAGTGAAGCTAAACAAGCACTAATGGTCTTGTTGTTGTGTCATTCCTTTCAGGCAAGAATCGGGTATAGAGCTCATACCTGGAAGAGTTTTGTGCTATGAACCCCACCGCTTAGAGCAGTTATCTGTCTGTGTCTGGGCACTGTGATCATTGGTGATTTCCCTAAGTACATAAAGACTCTTTAGGGTCAAAATGTCTCTGTAAAAACCCCAAAAGTGATTATTTCCCTTAAGGTACCTTCACACTGAACAATTTAACAACGATATCGCTAGCGATCCGTGATGTTGCAGCGTCCTGGATAGCGATATCGTTGTGTTTGACACGCAGCAGCGATCTGGATTCTGCTGTGACATCTTTGGTTGGAGCAGAAAGTCCAGAACTTTATTTCGTCGCTGGATCTCTCGCAGACATCGCTGAATCGGCGTGTGTGACTCCGATTCAGCGATGTCTTCACTGGTAACCAGGGTAAACATTGGGTTACTAAGCGCAGGGCCACGCCTAGTAACCCGATATTTACCCTGGTTACCAGTGTAAATGTAAAAAAAAAAACACTACATACTTACATTCCGGTGTCTGACGCGTCCCTCGGCGTTCTGCTTCCCTGCACTGTCAGCTTCGGCTGGCCGTAAAGCAGAGCACAGCGGTGACGTCACCACTCTGCTTTACGGCCGGCGCTCACAGTCAGTGCAGGAAAGCAGAGCGCCGGGGGACACGACAGACACCGGAAATGTAAGTATGTAGTGTTTGGTATTTTTTACATTTACACTGGTAACCAGGGTAAACATCGGGTTACTAAGCGCGGCCCTGCGCTTAGTAACCCGATGTTTACCCTGGTTACCCGGGGACTTCGCATAATTGGTCGCTGGAGAGCTGTCTGTGTGGCAGCTCTCCAGCAACCACACAGGGATGCTGCAGCGATCGGCATCCTTGTCTAGATCGCTGCAGCGTCGCTAAATGTGACGGTACGTTTAGTCTAGGAAATAAAACAATGTATATTTGTAGTAGGCAGAATACGTCTAGAGATAAGTGTAAATCCTTACACTTGTGTTATCTCAGTTACATGCTTATCACGTCCTCAAGTTGCTATGCTTTACAGTATGTGGAGCTGACCTGCCTTCCGTTTTCACAGGATATCTGTAATTCCAGTGACATCTTTGAGGGAAATTCTTACTAAAGCCGATTTCACACGTCAGCTTTTTTGGTACATGTGCCATCCGTTATTCTTAAAGATAGCTAACACCATCAATGTGCCTTTTCATTTATCTTTTTTTTTTTCGAGGACTGAAAGTCTACCAAAAAGAGACATTCTCTACCTTGCTGTCTGTATTGTACTGTTTAGTGGGTCAGGGAAGTTATAAATCTTTTTTTTTTTACATGCAAGAAAATTGTATGCAATAATGATTGTAAACACTGGCTCAAGGGCCGAAAAGGGGTCCGGCACACGGAAAAGAACTAAAAAGACCTTGGACCATTTTTCACATATTAATAATTTTAGAAAAAACTGGTAATGTACAGTAAAATTACATTTTAAGATCATGGGTTAAGGCGTTATGGTAATATAGTACATGATACTATCCTTTATCCATATCAGTATGAATTAGACAAGTTCATTTCAAAGTATGAGATGCTTCCTAGTTGTTGGCACAGCTATGGAGTGCTTTTTACAGAACACTTTCCTTTAGGTGGCTGCTGAAATCCCTGGTTTCTCTACAGAGTTTATATTTTGTACTAATTGTGATGTTATATGGAGTTTGAGATAAATGAAAGGTAAATTGAGAAATATTTTTAATTATGCCATGGAATTTCACCATATATGTTGAGGCGTATGCAACATCTTGGTCTGCCTGGTGAGAGAGCAGCAGAAAAAGTCTGAGAAGCCTTGAATTAAAGTGGTTGTCCACTACTAGGACAACCCCTTCTTGATTAAAATTTTTGGGCCCAAATAAAATAATAAAGCTTGTACTCGTCTCCCATGCCGGCGCAGTTCCAGTGGTGTCGGCACTTGCTCTCCCCAAGACTCTCGTGTGGTGATGTGACACGTGACGCTAGTGCCCAGTCAGCGCTAGCATCACTGTCTCCTTCAGACAAATCAAACATGGAGAGGAAGTCCGGGCTACATCTGATCACTGGCTTCCACATCGTGGGAATGCCGCCGGCACGGGAGGTGAGAATAGGCTTTATTATTTTATTGGGGCTAAGCGAGGAGTATGACAAGAAGTTGTCCAAGTAGTGAACAACTTCTGTAACCTTTTGAAGATTTTGCCCATTGCAGTGTCGGGTGTTTTGTGTGGATGGTAATGGTAAATTCTCACACATCAGTTTTGGGGGCAAAGTTCTACATGTCTAGATGGAGTTGGTCCTACAGTTTATGTTTGGAAGATATATGGATCAGTTGCATAAATGTCTGAAATAAATTTGTGTTGTGTTAATTATATCTTAACAAGCAAGTAACACTGACCTATCTAAAGGTTCATATAGAAAACAGACCTCACAAGGTTAGCACAAGACCCAAAGTTAGAAAATGTGCACATTCACATAAATTATTTTACACACGGACCCACAGTCTGCGAAAATAAAAATAACAGTATGCACTGGTCTGATCCATTTTTTTGGAAGAGACAAGCCTACACACTTCAATGAGTGAGCAAAAAAACCCATATGTGATACGTACATCATCTATTTAGCAACCATTTTTGGCTGTTCCAATTAAAACATTTACAATAGTTTTACTGTAGCTTGCTTTGTACAATTTATAATTTGTATAAAAATGGATGTCTCACATTTGTCACACAGATGTCAAAAACATATGTACATATAGCATACAGACTGAATCCAGATGACAACGCAGATGAAAAAGTTGTTCATTTTTGTGGATGAAAATTGGGCAATTTTTTGTGAACTTAGCTTAAGGCCTCATTCAGGTGTCCATCTTGCACATACGTGTTGTATCCTTTTTTCACGGATATAAGTACCATTCACTGGCAGTTTGTCTGAGAAAAACACATGAAAACTTGTCTATTATTTTTTCCAGCAGCACAGATAAGATAAGCAAGGGCTTATACAAGTTTATAGATTGCTGAAAAACACGTATGTGTGCATGAGTGCGCTGTCTGTATTTAACATTGCAAAGTTTGCGAGAACCTTTGAAATTCAATTATTTCTTTGTCCATCTGTGAAAAACACTGATAGTAAAAATAGACACGTTGATGACGCAAAACACTGTTGATACTGGAAAGTGGACTCACACTCACATAAAACTTCTTCATCAAATTTGCAATTAAATCTGCATGCATATTTTGTCTTGGTGTGTACTTTAGCTGCAGACTTAACCATCCACATATAGTACATTGTACATGTTTGAGGATTTTCAGTGTAGAAATCAAAGTTCTGCAACAAGTACATAATCAAAGAAATATTCAAAATACATATAATGTTAGTTCTTTCTAGAGACATGTCTGTACCCATCTCCCCATTAATGATTATTTATATGTACAGTACAGACCAAAAGTTTGGACACACCTTCTCATTTAAAGATTTTTCTGTATTTTCATGCTAAGAAAATTGCACATTCACACTGAAGGCATCAAAACTATGAGTTAACACTTGTGGAATTATATGCTTAACAAAAAAGTGTGAAACAGCTGAAATTATGTCTTATATTCTAGGTTCTTCAAAGTAGCCACCTTTTGCTTTGATGACTGCTTTGCACACTCTTGGCATTCTCTTGATGAGCTTAAGAGGTAGTCACCGGGATTGGTCTTCCAACAATCTTGAAGGAGTTCCCAGAGATGCTTAGCACTTGTTGGCCCTTTTGCCTTCACTCTGCGCTCCAGCTCACCCCAAACCATCTCAATTGGGTTCAGGTCTGGTGACTGTGGAGGCCAGGTCATCTGGCGTAGCACCCCATCACTCTCCTTCTTGGTCAAATAGCTCTTACACAGCCTGGAGGTGTGTTTGGGATCATTGTGCTGTTGAAAAATAAATGATGGTCCAACCAAACACAAACCGGATGGAATAGCATGCCACTGCAAGATGCTGTGGTAGCCATGCTGGTTCAGTATGCCTTAAATCTACTATATAAAGCTGAATGTGTGTATGTGTGTATGTGTGTATGTATGTCCGGGATTGGCATCTGCACCGTCGCAGCTACAGCCACAAAATTTTGCACAGTCACACGTCTGGACCCCGAGAGCGTCATAGGCTATATTGTGAGGTGAAATTTTAACCCCGCGCGTTCCAATTCACCAAACAATTTTGCCCCTATCTACATAATGGGGAAAAAAGTGAAAGGAAAAGTGTTGGAGGCGTTGAAGCTACAGCCACAACATTTTGCACAGTCACACGTCTGGACCCCGAGAGCGTCATAGGCTATGTTGTGAGGTGAAATTTTAACCCCGCGCATTCCAATTCACCAAACAATTTTGCCCCTATCTACATAATGGGAAAAAATGAAAGGAAAAGTGTTGGAGGCAAATTGACAGCTGCCAGATGTGAACAAGGGGGACGTAGAGAGTGAGAGCGATGGCGCCAAAGAGTATATACCGTACAGTTGCTAAGGTGGGGCCCCGACATGAGATACTCACCACACACACGAACGCCTGGTCCACTCCCGTCTTACCCGCTATCTCTCAGATAACTCTCTTCTCGACCCTCTTCAATCTGGCTTCCGCTCTTTACACTCTACTGAAACTGCCCTCATTAAAGTCTCTAATGACCTACTAACAGCTAAATCTAATGGTCACTACTCCATGCTAATTCTCTTGGATCTCTCTGCAGCATTCGACACTGTGGATCATCAGCTCCTCCTCACTATGCTCCGCTCCATCGGCCTCAAGGACACCGTTCTCTCCTGGTTCTCCTCCTATCTCTCTGACCGATCCTTCACTGTATGTTTTGCTGGTTCCTCCTCCTCTCACCTTCCCCTTACTGTTGGGGTTCCTCAAGGATCAGTCCTAGGCCCCCTACTCTTCTCGTTGTATACTGCCCCTATTGGACAAACAATCAGTAGATTTGGTTTCCAGTATCATCTCTATGCTGACGACACCCAATTATACACTTCTGCTCCCGATATCACACCGACCTTTTTAGAAAACACCAGTGACTGTCTTACCGCTGTCTCTAACATCATGTCCTCCCTCTATCTGAAACTAAACCTGTCAAAAACTGAACTCCTCGTGTTCTCTCCCTCTACTAACCTACCTTTGCCTGACATTGCCATCTCCGTGTGCGGTTCCACCATTACTCCAAAGCAACATGCCCGCTGCCTTGGGGTCATCCTTGATTCTGACCTTTCATTCACCCCCTACATCCGATCACTGGCTCGCTCTTCTTACCTGCATCTCAAAAACATTTCTAGAATTCGCCCTTTTCTTACTTTCGACTCTGCAAAAACTCTTACTGTTTCACTTATTCATTCTCGTCTGGACTATTGTAACTCTCTACTAATCGGTCTCCCTCTTGCAAAACTCTCCCCGCTCCAATCTGTCCTGAATGCTGCAGCCAGGATCATATTCCTCACCAACCGTTACACCGATGCCTCTACCCTGTGCCAGTCATTACACTGGCTACCCATCCACTCCAGAATCCAGTACAAAACTACTACCCTCATCCACAAAGCACTCCATGGCTCAGCACCACCCTACATCTCCTCCCTGGTATCAGTCTACCACCCTACCCGTGCCCTCCGCTCCGCTAATGACCTCAGGTTAGCATCCTCAATAATCAGAACCTCCCACTCCCGTCTCCAAGACTTTACACGTGCTGCGCCGATTCTTTGGAATGCACTACCTAGGTTAATACGATTAATCCCCAATCCCCACAGTTTTAAGCGTGCCCTAAAAACTCATTTGCTCAGACTGGCCTACCGCCTCAATGCATTAACCTAACGATCCCTGTGTGGCCTATTTATAATAAAAAAAAAAAAATAAAAAAAAAAGGTTCCTCGCATCATGTTCTCATACACTTTATGCAGTATTAGCCCTCTGTGTCTGTACTGCTACATACTTAGGCAGGTAACTGGTTCATGCAGCTTTACATGAACACCTGAGCCTTACACTATAGCTGGTCCGAATAACTAAAGCAATTGTTACCATCCACCTCTCGTGTCTCCCCTTTTCCCCATAGTTTGTAAGCTTGCGAGCAGGGCCCTCACTCCTCCTGGTATCTGTTTTGAACTGTATTTCTGTTATGCTGTAATGTCTATTGTCTGTACAAGTCCCCTCTATAATTTGTAAAGCGCTGCGGAATATGTTGGCGCTATATAAATAAAAATTATTATTATTATTATATGAACACACACACAAAATGCACCACACACTTCCACGTGCTTGAACACATATCACCCTCAGCACACATTTCACCACACATTCTCCAACCTCGCCACATAAAAGTCGAAACACAAAAGTCGCCGCTCAAAACTCGCCACGCGCAGAACTCGCCACATGCAAAAACTAGGCTCTTGCAAAACTCGCCACAAGTGCAAAACTCACCTCATGGAAAACTCGCCACACGCAAAACTTGCACATGCGGAAAAATTGCCACATGCACAAAAGTTGCAACACATGCAAAATTTCTTCACACAAAACTTGCACATACTCAAAAGGCACCACACAAAACTCGCCACGTGCAAAACTCGCCATGCGCAAAACTTGCTGCACACAAGTTGCTACACTAATCTGTCACATGCAACTCGACACACAAAAAGTTGCTACACGCATGTTGCCACACGCAACTCATCTCACAAAAGTCGCTACATACATGTCGCCACACGCAACTCAACACACACAACTTGACAAATGAAACTCGCCCTAAAACACACACAAGTCTGGTCTTATCCTTCAAAAATAAAAATCTGATTAATAAGCAGACAAACTACAACAAATGTACCATAAAGGAAATACGGCAGCTGTCAGTCACATGACCTGTCTATTATGTGTATGTGTGAGCTAATATATACTGCCAGGGGGAGGGCTTCCTGCTGGCTGGGGATTTATCAGGCTGCCAATTTAGCTTACAAATACTGAGGTAAAAATACTGAGCAAATAACGTGTGAACGAGGTCTAATACAGGAGGAGATGACACACAGGTATATACTATATACAGGAGAGATGACACACAGGTATATACTATATAGAGGAGGAGATGACATACAGGTACATATATATACAGGAGGAGATGACATACAGGTATATACTATATACAGGAGGAGATGACACACAGGTATATACTATATACAGGAGCAGATGACCTACAGGTATATACTATATACAGGAGGAGATGACATACAGGTATATGCTATATATAGAAGATGACATGCAGGTATATACTATATACAGGAGGAGATGACACACAGATATATACTATATACAGGGGAGATGACACACAGGTATATACTATATACAGGAGGAGATGACATACAGGTATATACTATATATAGAAGGAGATGACATTCAGGTATATACTATATATAGGGGAGATGACACACAGCAGGTATATAATATATACAGGGGAGATGACATACAGGTATATACTATATACAGGAGATGACATACAGATGTATACTATATATAAGGGAGATGACAAACATGTATATACTGAGGTGATGAGGTGAAAATGAGAGGTGTGAGGTGAAAATGAAAAGGTGTGAGTGCAAAATGAGAGGAGTGAGGAAAAATAATGGAGTGATCAGAAAATGACAGATGTGAGGTTGAAATGACAAGTGTTAGGGGGGAATGAGAGGAGTGAGGGAGAAAATGAGAGATGTGAGGGAGAAAATGAGAGATGTGATTGGGAAATTGAGAGGCGGGATGGGAAAATAAGAGAAGTGACGTGCTATAACTAACCACAGATATTTACTATGCCCAGGCAACGCCGGGCTCTTCAGCTAGTTTTGAATAAATCCCCAACAGCGTCACCAGCAAATCACCCCCACACCATCACACCTCCTCCTCCATGCTTCACGGTGGGAACCAGGCATGTAGAGTCCATCCATTCACCTTTTCTGCGTCGCACAAAGACACGGTGGTTGGAACCAAAGATCTCAAATTTTGACTCATCTGACCAAAGCACAGATTTCCATTGGCATAATGTCCATTCCATGTGTTCTTTAGCCGAAACAAGTCTCTTCTGCTTGTTGCCTGTCCTGCTGTGGTTTCCTAGCAGCTATTTTACCATGAAGGCCTGCTGGACAAAGTCTCCTCTTAACAGTTGTTGTAGAGATATGTCTGCTGCTAGAACTCTATGTGGCATTGACCTGGTCACTAATCTGAGCTGCTGTTAACCTGCGATTTCTGAGGCTGGTGACTCGGATAAACTTATTTTCAGAAGCAGAGGTGACTCTTGGTCTTCCTTTCTTGGGGTAGTCCTCATGTGAGCCAGTTTCTTTGTAGCGCTTGATGGTTTTTGCCACTGCACTTGGGGACACTTTCAAAGTTTGCCCAATTTTTGGGATTGACTGACCTTCATTTCTTAAAGTAATGATGGCCATTCGTTTTTCTTTACTTAGCTGCTTTTTTCTTGCCATAATGCAAATACTAACAGTCTATTCAGTAGGACTATCAGCTGTGTATCCACCAGACTTCTGCACAACACAACTAATGGTCCCAAGTCCCAACACCATTTATAAGGCAAGAAATCGCACTTATTAAACCTGACAGGGCACACCTGTGAAGTGAAAACCATTCCCAGTGACTACCTATTGAAGCTCATCAAGAGAATGCCAAGAGTGTGCAAAGCAGTCATCAAAGCAAAAGGTGGCTACTTTGAAGAACCTAGACTATAAGACATAATTTCAGTTGTTTCACACTTTTTTGTTAAGTATATAATTCCACATGTGTACATTCATAGTTTTGATGCCTTCAGTGTGAATGTACAATTTCCATAGTCATGAAAATACAGAAAAATCTTTAAATGAGAAGGTGTGTCCAAACTTTTGGTCTGTACTGTATATGCAATGGATTAAATCATATATCACCTATATATTGATACAAGGTATCTATGAACCACTCACAGAAATGTATAATATCAATAAAGTTTTATTTAACATTTTTTTCTAAACATATCATATAGAAAGATGACATACGATATATGTGAAGTTTTTAGCACGGAGTATACTTCAAGTACAAAAAATGGTGGCGAGTCAAATGTAATTTGAGGCATAAGTGCCACATCAGATCAAATTGATCATAGAGAATTGATGCCAAATGGACATTAAGTGAGTATATCTATAATGGATTTCTGCATAGTCCAACTGGGCTATATAGATGAAACTATTGTCAAGCTAATGCTTATGTAAGGTTCTAGCAGGAACGCGGGATGCAGTGACCGGCAGGAGGCAGAGCAAGGGTTAACAAGTATAACAGCTACACTCGCTACACTCATCAGGAGGGCGTTAAACTAGAAGAAGAGGGGACGGGAAGAAAAACATTAGACTCGAACAAAGACGACCCAGGAAAACATACTCAGAAGGGAGGTAAGAACATTTCTAAAACAATCCACAGTGAGGAGATTGGAACAAAACAAAATCCTCTAAACTGCATGCTCGCAAACGCCAGAAGCCTGACAAACAAGATGGAAGAACTAGAAGCAGAAATATCTACAGGTAACTTTGACATAGTGGCAATAACCGAGACATGGTTAGATGAAAGCTATGACTGGGCAGTTAACTTACAGGGTTACAGTCTGTTTAGAAAGGATCGTAAAAATCGGAGAGGAGGAGGGGTTTGTCTCTATGTAAAGTCTTGTCTAAAGTCCACTTTAAGGGAGGATATTAGCGAAGGGAATGAGGATGTCGAGTCCATATGGGTTGAAATTCATGGAGGGAAAAATGGTAACAAAATTCTCACTGGGGTCTGTTACAAACCCCCAAATATAACAGAAAGCATGGAAAGTCTACTTCTAAAGCAGATAGATGAAGCTGCAACCCATAATGAGGTCCTGGTTATGGGGGACTTTAACTACCCGGATATTAACTGGGAAACAGAAACCTGTGAAACCCATAAAGGCAACAGGTTTCTGCTAATGACCAAGAAAAATTATCTTTCACAATTGGTGCAGAATCCAACCAGAGGAGCAGCACTTTTAGACCTAATACTATCTAATAGACCTGACAGAATAACAAATCTGCAGGTGGTTGGGCATTTAGGAAATAGCGACCACAATATTGTGCAGTTTCACCTGTCTTTCACTAGGGGGACTTGTCAGGGAGTCACAAAAACATTGAACTTTAGGAAGGCAAAGTTTGAACAGCTTAGAGATGCCCTTAATCTGGTAGACTGGGACAATATCCTCAGAAATGAGAATACAGATAATAAATGGGAAATGTTTAAGAACATCCTAAATAGGCAGTGTAAGCGGTTTATACCTTGTGGGAATAAAAGGACTAGAAATAGGAAAAACCCAATGTGGCTAAACAAAGAAGTAAGACAGGCAATTAACAGTAAAAAGAAAGCATTTGCACTACTAAAGCAGGATGGCACCATTGAAGCTCTAAAAAACTATAGGGAGAAAAATACTTTATCTAAAAAACTAATTAAAGCTGCCAAAAAGGAAACAGAGAAGCACATTGCTAAGGAGAGTAAAACTAATCCCAAACTGTTCTTCAACTATATCAATAGTAAAAGAATAAAAACTGAAAATGTAGGCCCCTTAAAAAATAGTGAGGAAAGAATGGTTGTAGATGACGAGGAAAAAGCTAACATATTAAACACCTTCTTCTTCACGGTATTCACGGTGGAAAATGAAATGCTAGGTGAAATCCCAAGAAACAATGAAAACCCTATATTAAGGGTCACCAATCTAACCCAAGAAGAGGTGCGAAACCGGCTAAATAAGATTAAAATAGATAAATCTCCGGGACCGGATGGCATACACCCACGAGTACTAAGAGAACTAAGTAATGTAATAGATAAACCATTATTTCTTATTTTTAGTGACTCTATAGCAACAGGGTCTGTTCCGCAGGACTGGCGCATAGCAAATGTGGTGCCAATATTCAAAAAGGGCTCTAAAAGTGAACCTGGAAATTATAGGCCAGTAAGTCTAACCTCTATTGTTGGTAAAATATTTGAAGGGTTTCTGAGGGATGTTATTCTGGATTATCTCAATGAGAATAACTGTTTAACTCCATATCAGCATGGGTTTATGAGAAATCGCTCCTGTCAAACCAATCTAATCAGTTTTTATGAAGAGGTAAGCTATAGACTGGACCACGGTGAGTCATTGGACGTGGTATATCTCGATTTTTCCAAAGCGTTTGATACCGTGCCGCACAAGAGGTTGGTACACAAAATGAGAATGCTTGGTCTGGGGGAAAATGTGTGTAAATGGGTTAGTAACTGGCTTAGTGATAGAAAGCAGAGGGTGGTTATAAATGGTATAGTCTCTAACTGGGTCGCTGTGACCAGTGGGGTACCGCAGGGGTCAGTATTGGGACCTGTTCTCTTCAACATATTCATTAATGATCTGGTAGAAGGTTTACACAGTAAAATATCGATATTTGCAGATGATACAAAACTATGTAAAGCAGTTAATACAAGAGAAGATAGTATTCTGCTACAGATGGATCTGGATAAGTTGGAAACTTGGGCTGAAAGGTGGCAGATGAGGTTTAACAATGATAAATGTAAGGTTATACACATGGGAAGAGGGAATCAATATCACCATTACACACTGAACGGGAAACCACTGGGTAAATCTGACAGGGAGAAGGACTTGGGGATCCTAGTTAATGATAAACTTACCTGGAGCAGCCAGTGCCAGGCAGCAGCTGCCAAGGCAAACAGGATCATGGGGTGCATTAAAAGAGGTCTGGATACACATGATGAGAGCATTATACTGCCTCTGTACAAATCCCTAGTTAGACCGCACATGGAGTACTGTGTCCAGTTTTGGGCACCGGTGCTCAGGAAGGATATAATGGAACTAGAGAGAGTACAAAGGAGGGCAACAAAATTAATAAAGGGGATGGGAGAACTACAATACCCAGATAGATTAGCGAAATTAGGATTATTTAGTCTAGAAAAAAGACGACTGAGGGGCGATTTAATAACCATGTATAAGTATATAAGGGGACAATACAAATATCTCGCTGAGGATCTGTTTATACCAAGGAAGGTGACGGGCACAAGGGGGCATTCTTTGCGTCTGGAGGAGAGAAGGTTTTTCCACCAACATAGAAGAGGATTCTTTACTGTTAGGGCAGTGAGAATCTGGAATTGCTTGCCTGAGGAGGTGGTGATGGCGAACTCAGTCGAGGGGTTCAAGAGAGGCCTGGATGTCTTCCTGGAGCAGAACAATATTGTATCATACAATTATTAGGTTCTGTAGAAGGACGTAGATCTGGGTATTTATTATGATGGAATATAGGCTGAACTGGATGGACAAATGTCTTTTTTCGGCCTTACTAACTATGTTACTATGTTACTAGCTTTTAATGTAATAGGGGAATACTCCACGCAGGGAGGCAATGGATTAAACAGGGAATTGAAACAAAATAAAAGGTAAAGGATATGGAGAGTGGAAGGACAACGGTTCAGACAACGGGAGTTCTGAAGAAAGTCAGTGGTTCCTAAGTCCATGAAATGGATAGCAGCAACAAGATCCGGCTCGGTATCTTTTCCAGGAAGGTCCTGTGGGCATCAATGCCCCATCTTCTGGTGGCAGCGGTCTGTCTCCGATACCTTCCTCTGAGCCTTAGTCCATATACTGATGTGGCTGGGGAAGCGTGGGCCATGACACTTTCTGAGCCCCACGTGGCACAGGCACGACTCTCATTACAGTGACTGTCAGTGGTGGCGGAGTTTGGGCGCAGGTCTATGCTGCACGGATGCTCTGGGACCGAAGTGCTCACTGGTCCCTGCTGTAGCATCTGACTAGGGTACGGGCCACAGTCCTGTACTAGCCCAACGTGGCTCGGCAAATCTATAATGGCACAGTCAGGGTGCAAGGGTCTGTCCTGTCCCAGGTCACCCTTATGGGGCATGTGTTGTTGTACTCACAGACATGGTGCATTTGGCACCTTGCTCTCTGGTAGTCACCAGTACACTGCTCCTCTCTTCGTAGTCATCAGGCACACACTGCGCATCACTCTCCCTTTCTAATCCCTGCTGCTGGCAGCAGGAGATGGCGGACACTGGCCTGCATGATGCTGGTGCTTCTCGAACAGAGCACTTCTCTATCTGGATGCTGCTAGATATGCAGCTCCCCTCAGCGCAGAAGTCCCTGTCCTTCCGGTCTGCTTGGTGTGCACAGCTGTGCTGTAAGTGCACGGCTCTGCTCTGTGTGCAGGGCTCTGCAAGGCTTTGCTCTGCACGGCTTTGCGCTACACAGCTCTGCTCTGCATGGCTCTGCTCTGCAGCGGTCCCTCTCTCCTGCTTGCTGCTGGGCACAAAACGTCCCTCAACGCAGCAGTCCCCATCCTTCAGGTCTGCTGCAGCATGGCCTGTCGAAGTCCTGGCACTTTCTGTAAGGGGAAGCAGAATGCACTGCTCACTGCTCTGCACTGGCACCACACTCACCTGCTTCTCGCGCTTTTTCCTTTTATCTCTCTGCTGCTGCGTGCCCTTTCTGGCTCTCCCCCTTCCTTGGTCAAGTGGAAGCTCCGTCCCACTCAAGCTCAAACAGTAGATGCAGCCTCTCAAGTTCCGGACCTGGTACGCAAGTACCCGCTGTCTCTTTGTCCCCCTTACCCATGATCTGATTATCAAGTCCTAGACATCACCGCAGCTACCCCGATGTGCTTGAGACTTAATGTCCATTTAGCAATCATCTATATATAATTGCCTAAGGATTTTTCCGTCTGTCTGTCTTTCTGTCTGTCTGTCTGTCTTTCTGTCTGTCTGTCTGTCCTGGAAATCCCACGTTTCTGATTGGTCGAGGCCGCCAGGCACAGCATCGACGTAAAAATCCCGCGTCTCTGATTGGTCGAGGCCGCCAATCAGCGACCGGCACAGCGACGATGATGTCATAAAGGACGTAGACATCCCGCGTCTCTGTAGACATCCCGCGCCTGGTGGCCTTGACCAATCAGCAACGGGCACAGCGACGATGATGTCATAATGGTTGCCATGGCGACGATGATGTCATAAAGGTTGCCTCGACCAATCAGCGACTGGCACAGTCTGCCGCGAATTCTGGAATCATCATTGTCCATATACTACGGGGACATGCATATTCTAGAATACCCGATGCGTTAGAATCGGGCCACAATCTAGTCTATATATATAATTGTCTAAGGGTTTTTCCATCTGTCTGTCTGTCTGTCTGTCCTGGAAATCCCACGTCCCTGATTGGTCGATGCTGCCAGGCCTCGACCAATCAGCGACGGGCACAGTATCGACGTAGAAATTCCGCGTCTCTGATTGGTCGAGGCCGCCAGGCCTCGACCAATCAGAGACAGGCACAGCGACGAAGATGTCATAATGGTTGCCTTGGCGACGATGATGTCATAAAGGTTGCCTCGATCAATCAGCGACGGACACAGTCTGCCGCGAATTCTGGAATCATCATTGTCCATATACTACAGGGACATGCATATTCTAGAATACCCGATGCTGCACGGATCTGTTTCTTGTACTGTGCCAGCGCCTCTCTCTGCTTCTAATTCTGCATGGGTTTTAATTATTGCACCCCGATACTTCATTGAGCTGGCTGCTTTGCTTCGGCAAAGATGGCTTTGAACTGTTTTTCAGGATGGAAGGAGGTAGCTCGTAAGGTTAGAAAAGAGTATATTCTAATTTAAATACAATTTTGCAATATATTTGCCTATACTATTGATTTATTTAAAGATTAGAAAGTTGAGGAAGGGTCCTACATGTCTGTCTTGAGAAATCTAATATTACAGGTTATGGGTACCAGATTCTGTGATGGGACATTAGTTCCCTGGATCAGTCTCATTGCTATATGTGGAGTTGGGAATAAGTCTTTTGTCTATGGGCACAGTCTGATGTCTGTATTACCTGTGCGAGGATCGCATCACAATCCTCATACTGGCCGTCGGCTACTGGCCGTCGGCTGACCTAACATGAGCACGACAGCAAGTATTTCGGTGAAGCTGTTCCGCTGAGGTCAGGAGAGCGGGCAACCAGTCTGAGGATTGAGTTGTGCTCCTCAAGCATTTTAAATGTCCATCTGTATTCTCCCTAAAATGGGGAATTTGGCATGTGCCCCATGGGGTTTTTGCCTTCTGGTCAACATACCGTATTCAGCTATAGCGTGAACTCGATGTACTTGTGTCTACCTTTAAAAACTATGGATTATTGAAACTGTGATCATTGGAAAATTTTGAGTAATGTTTTCTGTATGTTAGATTGTTATTCACCCCTGAAAAATGTATGTATAAACTGACAACTGGGTGTTACCATTTCCATTGCCAAAGAGCATGTCCCTACATTCTAACTCTGCCAGCATGGATTGGGCATAGTATGGATACACCCCTAAGGGCTTGCACCAACGGGCGTTAAAATTGGATGAGTGCTATCTGTCGTTTTCATGGAGAGCACTCGTCCCCATGTTATTACATGGACCATGCACAAGCCCGATTTAATTTTTGTTTATTTTTCCTCACAACATGCCCAAGTTCAATCCGAATATCAGATCAATCGGTGCGTGGAAAAACATCGGGCTGCACTTGGATGATATTTGAGTGCAGTCTGATTTTCACGCACTTACAAAATGGAGAATTTTTTTTTCTTTTCTCCATCTTCTCTTCATTTAAGCGAATCGGATCATGCTGTGCTCACTCTGTGCAAATGGCACTGATGAGAGTTTGATCAATCTGCCCTATTCTCTCGAATGAGAGAACCAATGGCCATCTGCACCTAGACCAACACCTAGTTGTTATATTATGAATATAGTTCCAATAGGAATAACAGTGGAATTACATAAAGCAGAGTTGTAAGATTTTGAATAGGCGCTTACTATCCACAGATTAGCAGCACATAGGAGATACATTAACGGGACAGCAATGAGATCATAACATTGTATGGCGTGTGCTAAATATTGGCTATATTCACATAGGGGCGAAGTCACAAGGAAGCACAAGAGGCCAAACACCAAGCCATTACCGATACGTCACAGGTCCTTCCTGTGTGCTGGGCACAGATGAGCAAAAAAACCAATTTATTCTCTGTCTATTGCAACAGCCACTTCTGTTTCAAGCAGATCTGTCACAAGTTTTGTAAACACTTGTATACCAATCATCAGAATAGATGATTGTATAATAAAATGATGTCAGTATACTGGTGCCTTTTTAATATTGAACAACGTGGGTAAGGTCAGATGATGTGGTCATGATATGGCCAATGTGGTTAGAAAAAATACATGTAGTTGATTATGCATTTTGCATAAGCAAACATGTTTTGACAGTGTGTTTTTTGACATATTTGGAATGTTTTTTCCACTAAGTATTTTTGTGATTAAAACATGCAGCATCTTACAGTTCCAGTAAAGTGTATGGAATTCCTATAAATCGCTTGCCCACTGTGCTGTTTTATTATGCTGCAGAAACGGACCTGCAGTCCGATTTCCGCAGCATCTCAGAGACTGGAGTAAGGTTTGTTGTGCACGGTACGCCACAGCTTACCATGAATTTATAGAGTGGCCGTTGTCACCCCCCATAGGGTACCCCCATCCCACTCAAGTTCCACCCATTTTAGCACACCAGGCCAAAACTGTTGTAAAAACAACAAAAGTCGCAACATTTTTGTGCAATTCCACGTTGCATAAAGCTTTGGTGGCGTTTCAACGCATTTTGTTAGAGGCATAATTGCTTGGATGAATCGGGGCCAAAATCTGCAAGCATAAAAAAAAGCAATAAAAATGCATGTTTTTTTTTTTAAAAAAAAGCTAATAGATTCATTATTTCTGATGTGTTTTTTTGTGCAAAAAATCAACTCCATTTAACAGTTCAAGCAAAGTGGTTGTGACTTCATGAAAAGTCATTCTCATGAATGGTGCAGATTGTCAATGTAGAATTCTTATGGGAGCACAAAGAAATTCTTTAAAAATACACAGTTCCTTTTAATAGTGCAGAATCTCAGTGTTTTTGCAGTAAAAAAAACAATAACCAGAGTAGATTACTCTTGCACATTTTGGGGTGGACAGCTGGAGAAAAGACGCAGCAGTAAAAAAAAAATAAGTCTCTACACTACGTGGGAACATGGTCTAATAGTCCAGTTCCATAAACATGGAACACTGTGAAAAACTGCATACAGTTTAAAAAAAAGTCATATACACTAAACCGCACATGGTTTCTTTTCGTCATGTCATGACTGCGTCACAACTGCGCTGTCTGGATTTTCTGTGATATTTCATATTGTCACTTATCTATAAGAAGTATGATGCATTATACTAAGGCTGCCGTCACACCAGCAGTATTTGGTCAGTATTTTACATCAGTATTTGTAAGCCAAAACCACGAGTGGAACAAATAGAGGAAAAGTATAATAGAAACATATGCACCACTTCTGCATTTATCACCCACTCCTGGTTTTGGATTACAAATACTGATGTAAAATACTGACCAAATACTGCTAGTGTGACGGCAGCCTAATACATTGTCCAGAATTCAGTACTAACTCCAGGTCTTTCTTTAGAGTCATCATGGACTCCAGGTCTTTCTTTAGAGTCATCATGGACTCCAGGTCTTTCTTTAGAGTCATCATGGACTCCAGGTCTTTCTTTAGACCCATCATGGACTCCAGGTCTTTCTTTAGACCTATCATGGACTCTAGGTCTTTCTTTAGACCCATCATGGACTCCAGGTCTTTCTTTAGACCCATCATGGACTCCAGGTCTTTCTTTAGACCCATCATGGACACCAGGTTTTTCTTTAGACTCATCATGAACTCCAGGTCTTTCTTTAGACCCATCATGAAACTCCAGGTCTTTCATTAGACCCATCATGATACAAGTGTCTTCATAGGAAGCTAAATGACTTTAACTTACCCACCTGAGCAGGGCTCAGGAATTCCTCATTTTATCAATTGGAAACACAGCAAGCACATGGCGTTTTAGTTTTTTCCGTCTGTCTGTCTGTCTGTCTTTCTGTCTGTCTGTCCTGGAAATCCCGCGTCTCTGATTGGTCGAGGCCGCCAGGCCTCGACCAATCAGCGACGGGCACAGCGACGATGATGTCATAAAGGACGTAGACATCCCGCGTCTCTGATTGGTCGAGGCCGCCAGGCCTCGACCAATCAGCAACGGGCACAGCGACGATGATGTCATAATGGTTGCCATGGCGACGATGATGTCATAAAGGTTGCCTCGATCAATCAGCAACGGGCACAGTCTGCCGCAAATTCTGGAATCATCATTGTCCATATACTACGGGGACATGCATATTCTAGAATACCCGATGCGTTAGAATCGGGCCACAATCTAGAATATGCATGTCCCCGTAGTATATGGACAATGATGATTCCAGAATTCGCGGCAGACTGTGCCCGTCGCTGATTGGTCGAGGCAACCTTTATGACATCATCATGTCATAATCCCGCGTCTCTGATTGGTCGAGGCTGCCAGCGATGGGCACGGTATCAACGTAGAAATCCCACGCCTCTGATTGGTCGAGGCTGCCAGGCCTCGACCAATCAGCGACGGGCACAGCGACGATGATGTCATAAAGGACGTAGAAATCCCACGTTTCTGATTCAGCGACGGGCACAGTATCAACGTAGATGTCATAATGGTTGCCATGGTGATGATGATGTCATAAAGGTTGCCTCGACCAATCAGCGACTGGCACAGTCTGCCGCGAATTCTGGAATCATCATTGTCCATATACTACGGGGACATGCATATTCTAGAATACCCGATGCGTTAGAATCGGGCCACAATCTAGTTCTCTATAATCATCTTAATCTGATGTGGCACTTATGCCTCAAATTACATTTGACTCACCACCATTTTTTTGCTTGAAGTACACTCCTTGCTAAAAACCTCACACATATGTCATCTTTCTGTATGAAATATGGTTTTAAAAAATGTTTAATAAAACTTTATTGCTTTCATACTTTTGTGTGAGTGGTTCATGTATATCTTGTATCCATATGTAGGTGAAACAAGTACAAAATGTCTGACTACATCCTCAGAGTAACTGCTGAATTGTATTAGAGGGATTTTCCTATGAACAAAGTTCATTTTAATCAATAGATCTTGGAATCAAAATAAGTTCCATAATTGAATGTGATTAAAAAATGTTCTTGTGCTAAGATAATGTTATAAATCTACCCCTGCTTTGTACTCTGTGCTTTGTGGCTGTGTCTTACCATATAGGAACATGGTTCCATCATACCACAGCTCCTGGGCTGGGAAGGATGCAGTAGAGTATACAGATAGGACAGCATGGGACCATGTGATGCTATTCACTGCTCACGGACAAGCCATGACGCTGGATAGTCTAGAGGTTCGAAGTGAAAACCAGGAGGGTGCGTAATAGACAGAGGGGTGAGACAAAGGCATAGTCAGGTCTCAGGCTAGGGTTAAAATTCCAAGAAGGTAGCAGATCATGACAAAAGGACTAGGAAAACGGATGGTCAAAGGCAAATCCAAGGTCAAACAACAGAATACAAGGCTAGAGGCACAGAGCAGACGCAAGCCGCTTTATCAAGGGTACACTTGACGTATGGGGTACACTTGACTCACCAGCGCCTCTGATACTATCCCCTTATTCTCAAATTCTTATCCATACCACCCCCACCCTATAGTAACATCAGTTGTAACACCCAAAAATGACATTACACCTGTTTTGGATTAAATGGCCACAGCAGCCTTTTATTAACAAACAATTACAAAATTAAATAAAAACCCAAACTAGGAAGAAGTGGTTCTCGAAGCCACAAATTAAGGATTTTCAATGTTGCTATTATAGATATTCCTTTTGGCCTCCAGGCTTAGTCTTACCCCCAGCCGCAAAGCACCAGCTCGGAGGCAGCTAATGACCAGCCCGGCCAAAACCAACCAATACCAATTCCCATAATTATCCATTCCACCAACTGATCGACCACATTTCCTCGTAAACTACTCCGGGGGAGTCCAGGACCAATAGAGATCCCCCCCCTGCAATCCACCATTGCCCTTTCCACCAACTTCGAGGACCTCCCTCCCCCGCCTTACTGCTATGACAGAAAATTAAAATTCACTATTTAACGCAAAACATAAACACCGTTAACAAACATAACAAATCAAATCCCGATTTTGGAAAATAAGGGAGGGTGGGTGGGAGCTTCGCTTGCTGGAAGACCGCAGGTAATTAAGTGCTCCAGCCGAATGCTGACTTGTCCTTTGGCAGTTTTCCAATAACTGCCCTGCAGTCTCTCAGCCCAAAGCTCCTTCACTCCGCCCTTCTGGGTCCCTCCCCCTCACCAATTCAAAAAAGAAAAAAAAAAAACTCCCCACAGCCCTAACCCTGCAATGCCCATTAACCCCCTGTGGCCCTGATTTTGCATGTGACCCTGTCATGGCGACCTCCCCTGATGGCCCGAGGGGCCAGTACGGCCTTTTTGGCAGAAATCTAAGGCAGAGAGCCAGCTAAATAGCCAGATAATAACTTCAAACAGGCGACACATTGAAGAAGCCCTGGCACGACTTTACGCTAATTGGACAGCTAAACTGTCACTCAAGACACTGACAGCTCAGCACAACTCAGCTCCAGTTTGGATGGCTGAGCTGTCCATCTCCTTACTGACAACTCAGCATGCCCCTGCCCTAGATTGGACTTCGGAACAGTCATTCACTGCGACCAGACACATTATTAGGTGGAATCGAGACAGGTCACAGATGATTATTTTTTTTAAGGTAAAGCATTTCACTGTTTTTTTTAAATGTTTTATCTCAAAGAAAGAGTAATTTCCCATCCCATGCTGTAATGTCTGTTTACTCTCTTGCTTCCTTCCCTGCCCAGGAGGTGTGGTATCATTAGTCCATATTCCTGCATGGTGAGACCCAGCCATTACACAGTACATAGCAGGGGCACATTCATAAGATTATCTCAGCACAGGAATATTTTTTTTTAATCACATCCAGTTGTGGAACTTAATATTATTTCAAGATCTATTGATTAAAATTAACTTTGCACTTGGTAAAACCCCTTTAACAGTTAGGATATATTCACATTTTTTACTTGTTTATTACAAATCCTTTACTTAAAGGGAAGATGCCATCAAAAAAAAATTTTTTTCAGAAATTGTAAAAATGTAAAGAATTAATGATTACATTTTCTTAAAAAATATTATCATTTGTTTATAATTCAGTAAAATATGAAAAATAATTTGAAAAGTTTTGGAATTTCCACTTTTAGACACTAGGGGGAGCAGCTGCTGAAATTTCAGAAAAACCTAGTGTACAACTAGCTCACATTACTGCACTGCAGTAATTATGGGCAAAGTCTGCTGACCTGTGTGATGTCTCCTCTCCTCCCCTTCTGGGTGTTTGCTAAGGGATTAGAGAGGATGATAGTCAGGAACCCAGTGAGCAGCCATTTTGTTGGTGACTGCAGAGTATGGTCAGTATTTTACATCAGTATTTGTAAGCCAAAACCAGGAGTAAAACAATTAGAGGAAAAGTATAATAGAAACATATTCACCACTTCTGTATTTATCGCCCACTCCTGGTTTTGGCTTACAAATACTGATGTAAAATACTGACCAAATACTGATAGTGTGAAGGCAGCCTTATACTGCCAAGTAGACAGTCACCGAGGATGGCAGGCAGCAAGGATTCTGGGAGATATGTGGTGGAGGGAGCAGGGTGACAGCAGCACAGAGTATTTCAGGAGAGCAGTGTGCTGGTCTATAGGGGCCCCCTGTTTGGTGCGCGGAGCAGCCAGGGATTGTACATAGAGCGCTGTCTTTTATATACATGGATGGACCATCTGCTTGTCTGCTCCACAGAAATCTAGGAAACATTTCTGCGGATTGATGGCCTGTTCTGATCCAGACTTTGCATGCAGACCCCATTCCCCTCCTCAGATCCTGTCTTCTCCATCCTGTCCTGGCAATGTGTGAAAGCGAGGCGATAGGCGCAGTCTGGGGTGAAGCTGGGAAGGAAATGTAGCCATATAGTAACGATAAAAATGAGACCCCTCTCTTCAGCTACCTCACCAGCCTTCCCCTGACTACACCTAACTGGAGGTCATGCTGCCCCCTCTATTACCCCAGACCCGCATGCAGGTGCTCAGCCAGAACCACCATAGAATGGGTCCGCTTTCTGAAGATAATACTGCCATAGTGTTCTCAAATAATACCGCCATATAGATCACACACAATACTATCAAATAGATCACAGAATACTGTCATACAGTTCTCACATAATACCACCATATAGATCACACATAATACCGCCAGTGTTCTCACATACCGCCATATAGATCACACATAATACCCAGTGTTCTCACATACCGCCATATAGATCACACATAATACCGCCAGTGTTCTCACATACCGCCATATAGATCACACATAATACCGCCAGTGTTCTCACATACCACCATATGCTTCTCACATAATACCGCCATATAGATCACCCATAATGCCGCCACATAGATCTCACATGTATTGTAAATACTCGGCCAGAATAAAGTCCTTTATTAATCTTTTTTAAACCATACCGAACGCATAATCCTAGACTCCCTCATCTCCCACAACAAAAATAATAAACCACAATGGGGAAAGACACGCAAGGGGGAGAGGAGTGCATAGGAGAGGATTAGATAATGACTGCTGAGCCGTGTATCTAATCCTGTCCTGTGTGATACTGTGCTGCGCCGTGTATCTAATCCTATCTTGTGTGATACTGTACACAGGACAGGATTAGCTACACAGGACTAGATTAGCTACACAGGACAGAGGTAGCAGTGGTAGATGGTATATAGAGGCAGGCAGCAGTGGTAGATGGTATATAGAGGCAGGCAGCAGTGGTAGATGGTATATAGAGGCAGGCAGCAGTGGTAGATGGTATATAGAGGCAGGCAGCAGTGGTAGATGGTATATAGAGGCAGGCAGTAGTGGTAGATGGTACATAGAGGCAGGCAGCAGTGGTAGTTGGTATATAGAGGCAGGCAGCAGTGGTAGATGGTATATAGAGGCAGGTAGCAGTTGTATATAGGGGCAGGCAGCAGTGGTATATAGGGGCAGGTAGCAGTGGTATATAGGGGCAGGTAGCAGTGGTATATAGGGGCAGGTAGCAGTGGTATATAGGGGCAGGTAGCAGTGGTATATAGGGGCAGATAGCAGTGGTATATAGGGGCTGGTAGCAGTGGTATATAGGAGCAGGTAGCAGTGGTTTATAGGGGCTGGTAGCAGTGGTATATAGGGGCTGGTAGCAGTGGTATATAGGAGCAGGTAGCAGTGGTATATAGGGGCTGGTAGCAGTGTTATATAGGGGCAGGTAGCAGTGGTATATAGGGGCTGGTAGCAGTGGTATATAGGGGCAGGTAGCAGTGGTATATAGGAGCAGGTAGCAGTGGTATATAGGGGCTGGTAGCAGTGGTATATAGGGGCAGGTAGCAGTGGTATATAGGGGCAGGTAGCAGTGGTATATAGGGGCAGGTAGCAGTGGTATATAGGGGCAGGTAGCAGTGGTATATAGAGGCAGGTAGCAGTGGTATATAGGGGCTGGTAGCAGTGGTATATAGGAGCAGGTAGCAGTGGTATATAGGGGCTGGTAGCAGTGGTATATAGGGGCAGGTAGCAGTGGTATATAGGGGCTGGTAGCAGTGGTATATAGGAGCAGGTAGCAGTGGTATATAGGGGCTGGTAGCAGTGGTATATAGGAGCATGTAGCGTGGATGTCTCACATTTGTCACACAGATGTCAAAAACATATGTACATATAGCATACAGACTGAATCCAGATGACAATGCAGATGAAAAAGTTGTTCATTTTTGTGGATGAAAATTGGGCAATTTTTTGTGAACTTAGCTTAAGGCCTCATTCAGGTGTCCATCTTGCACATACGTGTTGTATCCTTTTTTCACGGATATAAGTACCATTCACTGGCAGTTTGTCTGAGAAAAACACATGAACACTTGTCTATTATTTTTTCCAGCAGCACAGATAAGATAAGCAAGGGCTTATACAAGTTTATAGATTGCTGAAAAACACGTATGTGTGCATGAGTGCGCTGTCTGTATTTAACATTGCAAAGTTTGCGAGAACCTTTGAAATTCAATTATTTCTTTGTCCATTTGTGAAAAACACTGATAGTAAAAATAGACACGTTGATGATGCAAAACACTGTTGATACTGGAAAGTGGACTCACACTCACATAAAACTTCTTCATCAAATTTGCAATTAAATCTGCATGCATATTTTGTCTTGGTGTGTAATTTAGCTGCAGACTTAACCATCCACATATAGTACATTGTACATGTTTGAGGATTTTCAGTGTAGAAATCAAAGTTCTGCAACAAGTACATAATCAAAGAAATATTCAAAATACATATAATTTTAGTTCTTTCTAGAGACATGTCTGTACCCATCGCCCCATTAATGATTATTTATATGTACAGTACAGACCAAAAGTTTGGACACACCTTCTCATTTAAAGATTTTTCTGTATTTTCATGCTAAGAAAATTGTACATTCACACTGAAGGCATCAAAACTATGAATTAACACTTGTGGAATTATATGCTTAACAAGAAAAGTGTGAAACAGCTGAAATTATGTCTTATATTCTAGGTTCTTCAAAGTAGCCACCTTTTGCTTTGATGACTGCTTTGCACACTCTTGGCATTCTCTTGATGAGCTTAAGAAGTAGTCACCGGGATTGGTCTTCCAACAATCTTGAAGGAGTTCCCAGAGATGCTAAGCACTTGATGGCCCTTTTGCTTTCACTCTGCGCTCCAGCTCACCCCAAACCATCTCGATTGGGTTCAGGTGTGGTGACTGTGGAGGCCAGGTCATCTGGCGTAGCACCCCATCACTCTCCTTCTTGGTCAAATAGCTCTTACACAGCCTGGAGGTGTGTTTGGGATCATTGTCCTGTTGAAAAATAAATGATGGTCCAACTAAACGCAAACCGGATGGAATAGCATGCCACTGCAAGATGCTGTGGTAGCCATGCTGGTTCAGTATGCCTTAAATTTTGAATAAATCCCCAACAGCGTCACCAGCAAATCACCCCCACACCATCACACCTCCTCCATGCTTCACGGTGGGAACCAGGCATGTAGAGTCCATCCATTCACCTTTTCTGCGTCGCACAAAGACACGGTGGTTGGAACCAAAGACCTCAAATTTTGACTCATCAGACCAAAGCACAGATTTCCACTGGTATAATGTCCATTCCATGTGTTCTTTAGCCGAAACAAGTCTCTTCTGCTTGTTGCCTGTCCTGCTGTGGTTTCCTAGCAGCTATTTTACCATGAAGGCCTGCTGGACAAAGTCTCCTCTTAACAGTTGTTGTAGAGATATGTCTGCTGCTAGAACTCTGTGTAGCATTGACCTGGTCTCTAATCTGAGCTGCTGTTAACCTGCGATTTCTGAGGCTGGTGCCTCGGATAAACTTATTTTCAGAAACAGAGGTGACTCTTGATCTTCCTTTCCTGGGGCGTTCCTCATGTGAGCCAGTTTCTTTGTAGCGCTTGATGGTTTTTGCCACTGCACTTGGGGACACTTTCAAAGTTTGCCCAATTTTTGGGATTGACTGACCTTCATTTCTTAAAGTAATGAGGGCCACTTCTTTTTCTTTACTTAGCTGCTTTTTTCTTGCCATAATGCAAATTCTAACAGTCTATTCAGTAGGACTATCAGCTGTGTATCCACCAGACTTCTGCACAACACAACTAATGGTCCCAAGTCCCAACACCATTTATAACGCAAGAAATCGCACTTATTAAACCTGACAGGGCACACCTGTGAAGTGAAAACCATTCCCAGTGACTACCTATTGAAGCTCATGTGCAAAGCAGTCATCAAAGCAAAAGGTGGCTACTTTGAAGAACCTAGACTATAAGACATAATTTCAGTTGTTTCACACTTTTTTGTTAAGTATATAATTCCACATGTGTTCATTCATAGTTTTGATGCCTTCAGTGTGAATGTACAATTTCCATAGTCATGAAAATACAGAAAAATCTTTAAATGAGAAGGTGTGTCCAAACTTTTGGTCTGTACTGTATATGCAATGGATTAAATCATATATCACCTATATATTGATACAAGGTATCTATGAACCACTCACAGAAATGTATAATATCAATAAAGTTTTATTTAACATTTTTTTCTAAACATATCATATAGAAAGATGACATAAGATATATGTGAAGTTTTTAGCACGGAGTATACTTCAAGTACAAAAAATGGTGGCGAGTCAAATGTAATTTGAGGCATAAGTGCCACATCAGATCAAATTGATCATAGAGAATCGATGCCAAATGGACATTAAGTGAGTATATCTATAATGGATTTCTGCATAGTCCAACTGGGCTATATAGATGAAACTATTGTCAAGCTAATGCTTATGTAAGGTTCTAGCAGGAACGCGGGATGCAGTGACCGGCAGGAGGCAGAGCAAGGGTTAACAAGTATAACAGCTTTTAATGTAATAGGGGAATACTCCACACAGGGAGGCAATGGATTAAACAGGGAATTGAAACAGAATAAAAGGTAAAGGATATGGAGAGTGGAAGGACAACGGTTCAGACAACGGGAGTTCTGAAGAAAGTCAGTGGTTCCTAAGTCCATGAAATGGATAGCAGCAACAAGATCCGGCTCGGTATCTTTTCCAGGAAGGTCCTGTGGGCATCAATGCCCCATCTTCTGGTGGCAGCGGTCTGTCTCCGATACCTTCCTCTGAGCCTTAGTCCATATACTGATGTGGCTGGGGAAGCGTGGGCCATGACACTTTCTGAGCCCCACGTGGCACAGGCACGACTCTCATTACAGTGACTGTCAGTGGTGGCGGAGTTTGGGCGCAGGTCTATGCTGCACGGATGCACTGGGACCGAAGTGCTCACTGGTCTCTGATGTAGCATCTGACTAGGGTACGGGCCACAGTCCTGTACTAGCCCAACGTGGCTCGGCAAATCTATAATGGCACAGTCAGGGTGCAAGGGTCTGTCCTGTCCCAGGTCACCCTTATGGGGCATGTGTGTTGTACTCACAGACATGGTGCATTTGGCACCTTGCTCTCTGGTAGTCACCAGTACACTGCTGCTCTCTTCATAGTCATCAGGCACACACTGCGCATCACTCTCCTTTTCTAATCCCTGCTGCTGGCAGCAGGAGATGGCGGACACTGGCCTGCATGATGCTGGTGCTTCTCGAACGGAGCACTTCTCTATCTGGCTTCTGCTAGATATGCAGCTCCCCTCAGCGCAGAAGTCCCTGTCCCTCTGGTCTGCTTGGTGTGCACAGCTCTGCTGTATGTGCACGGCTCTGCTCGATGTGCAGGGCTCTGCAAGGCTTTGCTCTGCATGGCTTTGCACTACACAGCTCTGCTCTGCATAGCTCTGCTCTGCAGCAGTCCCTCTCTCCTGCTTGCTGCTGGGCACAAAACGTCCCTCAATGCAGCAGACCCCATCCTTCAGGTCTGCTGCAGCATGGCCTGTCGCAGCACTGGTCCTTTCCGTTAGAGAAGCAGAGTGCGCTGCTCACTGCTTTGCGCTGGCACCACACTCACCAGCTTCTCGCTCTTTTTCCTTTTATCTCTCTGCTGCTGCGTGCCCTTTCTGGCTCTCCCCGCCCCCCCCCCCCCTTGGTCAAGTGGAAGCTCCGACTCAAGCTCAAAGAGTGGATGCAGCCTCTCAAGTTCCGGACCTGGTACGCAAGTACCCGCTGTCTCTTTGTCCCCCTAACCCATGATCTGATTATCAAGTCCTAGACCTCACCGCAGCTACCCCGATGTGCGTTTCAAACAGGTGCTTTCTCTCCCCTTGAGACTTATTGTCCATTTGGCAATCATTCTCTATAATCATCTTAATCTGATGTGGCACTTATGCCTCAAATTACATTTGACTCACCACCATTTTTTTGCTTGAAGTACACTCCTTGCTAAAAACCTCACACATATGTCCTCTTTCTGTATGAAATATGTTTTTAAAAAATGTTTAATAAAACTTTATTGCTTTTATACTTTTGTGTGAGTGGTTCATGTATATCTTGTATCCATATGTAGGTGAAACAAGTACAAAATGTCTGACTACATCCTCAGAGTAACTGCTGAATTGTATTAAAGGGATTTTCCTATGAACAAAGTTCATTTTAATCAATAGATCTTGGAATGAAAATAAGTTCCACAATTGAATGTGATTGAAAAATGTTCTTGTGCTAAGATAATGTTATAAATCTACCCCTGCTTTGTACTTTGTGCTTTGTGGCTGTGTCTTGCCATATAGGACCATGGTTCCATCATACCACAGCTCCTGGGCTGGGAAGGATGCAGTAGAGTATACAGATAGGACAGCATGGGATCATGTGATGCTATTCACTGCTCACGGACAAGCCATGATGCTGGATAGTCTAGAGGTCCGAAGTGAAAAACCAGGAGGGTACGTAATAGACAGAGGGGTGAGACAAAGGCATAGTCAGGTCTCAGTCTAGGGTTAAAATTCCAAGAAGGTAGCAGATCATGACAAAAGGACTAGGAAAACGGATGGTCAAAGGCAAATCCAAGGTCAAACAACAAAATACAAGGCTAGAGGCACAGAGCAAACACAAGCCGCTTTAGCAAGGGTACATTTGGCAGAAATCTAAGGCAGAGAGCCAGCTAAATAGCCAGATAATAACTTCAAACAGGCGACACATTGAAGAAGCCCTGGCACGACTTTACGCTAATTGGACAGCTAAACTGTCACTCAAGACACTGACAGCTCAGCACAACTCAGCTCCAGTTTGGATGGCTGAGCTGTCCATCTCCTTACTGACAACTCAGCATGCCCCTGCCCTAGATTGGACTTCAGAACAGTCATTCACTGCGACCAGACACACTATTAGGTGGAATCGAGACAGATCACAGATGATTATTTTTTTAAGGTAAAGCATTTCACTGTTTTTGTTAAATGTTTTATCTCAAAGAAAGAGTAATTTCCCATCCCATGCTGTAATGTCTGTCTACTCTCTTGCTTCCTCCCCTGCCCAGGAGGTGTGGTATCATCAGTCCATATTCCTGCATGGTGAGACCCAGCCATTAAACACAGTACATAGCAGGGGCACATTCATAAGATTATCTCAGCACAGGAATATTTTTTTTAATCACATCCAGTTGTGGAACTTAATAATATTTCAAGATCTATTGATTAAAATTAACTTTGCACTTGGTAAAACCCCTTTAACAGTTAGGATATATTCACATTTTTTACTTGTTTATTACAAATCCGTTACTTAAAGGAAACCTGTGATGAGAAAAAAATGCTATTAACCTGCAGGTTAATTGTGTTAGTAATCTGCCTGGCAACTTCACTTAGTCCAGTGTTCCCCAACTCCTGTCCCCAAGAGCCACCAACAGGTCATGGTTTCAGGATTTCCTTAGTATTGCACAGGTGATGGAATTCTTGCCTGTCCAGGTGATGCAGTTATCACCTGTGCAATACTAAGGAAATCCTGAAAACATGACCTGTTGGTGGCTCTTGAGGACCAGAGTTGGGGAACACTGACTTACTCAAATGTTGTGAGTAGAAAATTAATCTTATTCTCCATGGCAGTATTCTGTTTCAGTCTCGGGGGCTGCACTCTGAGTATAAAGTCACCGCTCTGAGTACAAAGAGCTGCAGATGGAAAAACACCTCTGGCCCTGACTGACATTGGCTCTGTATTGGGACGGTCTGTCAGTCAGGGCCAGGGGGGTGGTTACAGCCGCCCTCTGTATTCTCAGAGCAGTGATTGAATCAATGCTGGTGCCGCCCCTGCACCTGAACCTGTCGGGGAATAAAGTTAATTTTTCCCCCACAGTACTCGGCTACGTGTAGACTCCGAGCAGGCTTCGGGCAGGTTAATAACTTTATTAACCTGCAGATTAAACCTACCGTATATACTTGAGTATAAGCTGACCCAAGTATAAGTCGAGGCCCCTAACTTTCCACCAAAAAACTGGGAAAACATATTGACTGGAGTATAAGCCTGGTATGCATTGTCTCCTCATCCCTACCCTTGTTTGCATGGCTCCTCATTCCTCTCCTGGTAAGCATGGCCTCATCCCCATCCTTATATACATGGCCCTCTCATCCCTATCCTGATATGCATGGCTCCTCATACCTATCCTTTTATGCATGGCTCCTCATCCCTATCCTGGTATGCACAGCCTCCTCATCCCTGTTCTGGTAAGCATGGCCCTCTCATCGCTATCCTGGTATGCATGGCTCCTCTTCCCTATCCTGGTATGCATGGGTCCTTACCCTATCCTTGTATGCATGGCTCCTCATTCCTATCCTGGTATGCATGGCTCCTCATTTCTATCCTTGTATGCATGGCTACTCATTCCTATCCTGGTATGCATGGCTCCTCATCCCTAACCTGGTCTGCATGGCTCCTCATCCTATCCTGGTATGCATGACTCACATCAGTAAAATGATAAAAAACTAAACCATCCTACTTACCATTCCTGCACTCCCTCGCAGCATCTTGTTCCAGTGCCAGCAGCTGCAGTGGTGGTGCAATCACATGTGCCCGCTACTTAAGTGAATGAATATTCACTGCCCTCCATGCCTATGGGCGTGGAGAGCAGGGAATATTCATTCCCTTAACCCCTTCATGACCCAGCCTATTTTGACCTTAAAGACCTTGCCGTTTTTTGCAATTCTGACCAGTGTCCCTTTATGAGGTAATAACTCAGGAACGCTTCAATGGATCCTAGCGGTTCTGAGATTGTTTTTTCGTGACATATTGGGCTTCATGTTAGTGGTAAATTTAGGTCAATAAATTCTGTGTTTATTTGTGATAAAAACGGAAATTTGGCGAAAATTTTGAAAATTTCGCAATTTTCACATTTTGAATTTTTATTCTGTTAAACCAGAGAGGTATGTGACACAAAATAGTTAATAAATAACATTTCCCACATGTCTACTTTACATCAGCACAATTTTGGAAACAAAATTTTTTTTTGCTAGGAAGTTATAAGGGTTAAAATTTGACCAGCGATTTCTCATTTTTACAACGAAATTTACAAAACCATTTTTTTTAGGGACCACCTCACATTTGAAGTCAGTTTGAGGGGTCTATATGGCTGAAAATACCCAAAAGTGACACCATTATAAAAACTGCACCCCTCAAGGTGCACAAAACCACATTCCAGAAGTTTATTAACCCTTCAGGTGCTTCACAGCAGCAGAAGCAACATGGAAGGAAAAAATGAACATTTAACTTTTTAGTCACAAAAATTATTTTTCAGCAACAATTTTTGTATTTTCCCAATGGTAAAAGGAGAAACTGAACCAAGAAAGTTGTTGTCCAATTTGTCCTGATTACGCTGATACCTCATATGTGGGGGTAAACTACTTTTTGGGCGCACGGCAGGGCTTGGAAGGGAAGGAGCGCCATTTGACTTTTTGAATGAAAAATTGGCTGCACTCTTTAGCGGACACCATGTCAAGTTTGGAGAGCCCCCGTGTGCCTAAAAATTGGAGCTCCCCCACAAGTGACCCCATTTTGGAAACTAGACGCCCCAAGGAACTTATCTAGATGCATAGTGAGCCCTTTAAACCCCCAGCTGCTTCACAAATTGATCCGTAAAAATGAAAAAGTACTATTTTTTCACAAAAAAAATTCTTTTAGCCTCAATTTTTTCATTTTCACATGGACAACAGGATAAAATGGATCCTAAAATTTGTTTGGCAATTTCTCCTGAGCACACCGATACCTCACATGTGGGGGTAAACCACTGTTTGGGCACATGGTAAGGCTCGGAAGGGAAGGAGCGCCATTTGACTTTTTGAATGAAAAATTATCTCCATCGTTAGCGGACACCATGTCGCGTTTGGAGAGACCCTGTGTGCTTAAACATTGGAGCTCCCCCACAAGTGACCCCATTTTGGAAACTGGACCCCCCAAGGAACTTATCTAGATGCCTAGTGAGCACTTTAAACCCCCAGGTGCTTCACAGAAGTTTATAATGCAGGGCCATGAAAATAAAAAATAATTTTTCTTTTCTCAAAAATGATTTTTTAGCCTGGAATTTCCTATTTTGCCAATGGTAATAGGAGAAACTGGACCACAAATTTTGTTGTCCAGTTTGTCCTGAGTACACAGATACCCCATATGTGGGGGTAAACCACTGTTTGGGCGCACGGCAGGGCTCAGAAGGGAAGGCACGCCATTTGGCTTTTTAAATGGAAAATTAGCTCCAATCATTAGCGGACACCATGTCGCGTTTGGAGAGCCCCTGTGTGCCTAAACATTAGAGATCCCCCACAAATGACCCCATTTTGGAAACTAGACCCCCAAAGGAACTAATCTAGATGTGTGGTGAGCACTTTGATCCCTCAAGTGCTTCACAGAAGTTTATAACGCAGAGCCATGAAAATAAAAAAAAAAAAATTCTTTTCTCAAAAATGATTTTTTAGCCCGCAATTTTTTATTTTCCCAAGGGTAACAGGAGAAATTTGACCCCAAAAGTTGTTGTCCAGTTTCTCCTGAGTACGCTGATACCCAATATGTGGGGGTAAACCACTGTTTAGGCACATGCTGGGGCTCGGAAGTGAAGTAGTGACGTTTTGAAATGCAGACTTTGATGGGATGCTCTGCGGGCATCACGTTGCGTTTGCAGAGCCCCTGATGTGGCTAAACAGTAGAAACCCCCCACAAGTGACCCCATTTTGGAAACTAGACCCCGAAAGGAACTTATCTAGATGTGAGGTGAGCACTTTGAACCCCCAAGTGCTTCACAGAAGTTCATAACACAGAGCAGTGAAAATAATAAATACGTTTTCTTTCCTGAAAAATAATTTTTTAGCCCAGAATTTTTTATTTTCCCAAGGGTTACAGGAGAAATTGGACCCCAAAAGTTGTTGTCCAGTTTCTCCTGAGTAAGCTGATACCCCATGTGTGGGGGTAAACCACTGTTTGGGCACACGTGGGGGCTCAGAAGGGAAGTAGTGACTTTTGAAATGCAGACTTTGATGGAATGGTCTGCGGGCGTCACGTTGCGTTTGCAGAGCCCCTGGTGTGCCTAAACAGTAGAAACCCCACACAAGAGACCCCATTTTGGAAACTAGACCCCCAAAGGAACTTATCTAGATATGTGGTGAGCACTTTCAACCCCCAAGTGCTTTACAGAAGTTTACAACACAGAGCCGTGAAAATAATAAATACGTTTTCTTTCCTCAAAAATAATTTTTAGCCCAGAATTTTTTATTTTACCAGGGGTTACAGGAGAAATTGGACCCCAAAAGTTGTTGGCCAGTTTCTCCTGAGTACGCTGATACCCCATGTGTGGGGGTAAACCACTGTTTGGGCACACGTCGGGGCTCAGAAGGGAAGTAGTGACTTTTGAAATGCAGACTTTGATGGAATGGTCTGCGGACGTCATGTTGCGTTTGCAGAGCCCCTGGTGTGCCTAAACAGTAGAAACCCCACACAAGTGACCCCATTTTGGAAACTAGACCCCCAAAGGAACTTATCTAGATATGTGGTGAGCACTTTCAACCCCCAAGTGCTTTACAGAAGTTTATAACACAGAGCCGTGAAAATAATAAATACGTTTTCTTTCCTCAAAAATAATTTTTTAGCCCAGAATTTTTTATTTTCCCAAGGGTTACAGGAGAAATTGGACCGCAAAAGTTGTTGTCCAGTTTCTCCTGAGTACGCTGATACCCCATGTGTGGGGGTAAACCACTGTTTGGGCACACGTCGGGGCTCAGAAGGGAAGTAGTGACTTTTGAAATGCAGACTTTGATGGAATGGTCTGCGGACGTCATGTTGCGTTTGCAGAGCCCCTGGTGTGCCTAAACAGTAGAAACCCCCCACAAGTGACCCCATTTTGGAAACTAGACCCCCCAAGGAACTTATCTAGATATGTGGTGAGCACTTTCAACCCCCAAGTGCTTCACAGACGTTTACAACGCAGAGCCGTGAAAATAAAAAATCATTTTTCTTTCCTCAAAAATGATGTTTTAGCAAGCAATTTTTTATTTTCTTAAGGGTAACAGGAGAAATTGGACCCCAGTAATTGTTGCGCAGTTTGTCCTGAGTATGCTGGTACCCCATATGTGGGGGTAAACCACTGTTTGGGCACATGTCGGGGCTCGGAAGTGAGGGAGCACCATTTGACTTTTTGAATACGAGATTGGCTGGAATCAATGGTGGCGCCATGTTGCGTTTGGAGACCCCCTGATGTGCCTAAACAGTGGAAACCCCTCAATTCTAACTCCAACACTAACCCCAACACACCCCTAACTCTAATCCCAACTGTAGCCATAACCCTAATCACAACCCTAACACCAACACACCCGTAACCCCAACACACCCCTAACCCTAACCACAACCCTAATTCCAACCCAACCCTAGCCCTAAGGCTATGTGCCACGTTGCGGATTCGTATGAGATTTTTCAGCACCATTTTTGAAAAATCCACAGGTAAAAGGCACTGCGTTTTACCTGCGGATTTCCAGTGTTTTTTGTCCGAATTTCACCTGCGGATTCCTATTGAGGAACAGGTGTAAAACGCTGCGGAATCCGCACAAAGAATTGACATGCTGCGGAAAATACAACGCAGCGTTCCCGCGCGGTATTTTCTGCACCATGGGCACAGCGGATTTGGCTTTCCATATGTTTACATGGTACTGTAAACCTGATGGAACTCTGCTGCGGATCCGCAGCGGCCAATCCGCACCGTGTGCACATAGCCTAATTCTAAAGGTATGTGCACACGCTGCGGAAAACGCTGCGGATGCGCAGCAGTTTCCCATGAGTTTACAGTTCAATGCAAACCTATGGGAAACAAAAATCGCTGTACACATGCTGCAGAAAAACTGCACGGAAACGCAGCGGTTTACATTCCGCAGCATGTCGCTTCTTTCTGCGGATTCCGCAGCGGTTTTACAACTGCTCAAATAGAAACTCGCTGTTGTAAAACCTCATTGAAATGCGCAGAAAAAACGCGGTAAATCCGCCATTAATCCGCAGCGGTTTAGCACTGCAGATTTATCAAATCCGCAGCGGAAAAATCCGCAGAGGACCAGAATACGTGTGCACATACCGAAACCCTAACCCTACCCCTAACCCTAACCCTACCCCTAACCCTACCCCTAACCCTACCCCTACCCCTAACCCTACCCCTAACTCTAACCCTACCCCTAACCCTAACCCTACCCCTAACCCTAACCCTAGTTCTTACCCCAACCTTAGTGGAAAAAAAAAAATATTTTTTTTATTGTCCCTACCTATGGGGGGTCATTTACTTTTTTATTTTGATCACTGAGATATAACCTATCTCAGTGATCAAAATTCACTCTGGAACGAATCTGCCGGCCGGCAGATTCGGCGGGCGCACTGCACATGCGCCCGCCATTTTGGAAGATGGCGGCGCCCAGGAAAGAAGACGGACGGTCCCCGGGAGGCCAGGTAAGTATAAGGGGGGAGATCAGGGCACGGGGGGGCGTTGGAGCACGGGGGGTGGATCGGAACACGGGGGGGTGGATTGGAGCACGGAGTGGGGGATCGCTGTGCGGGCGGGTGGATCGGAGCACGGGGGGGATCGCTGTGCGGGGGGTGGGATCGGAGTGCGGGGGGGTTTGTTTGGAGCACGGGGGGTGTGATTGGAGCACGGGGGAGCGGGCAGAAGGACGGGGGAGCAGAGCACAGGACCGAGGGGAGCGGACCACAGATCGGGGGGCTGGGGGGGCGATCGGAGGGGTGGGGTGGGTGCACATTAGTGTGTCCAGCCATGGCCGATGATATTGCAGCATCGGCCATGGCTGGATTGTAATATTTCACCATTTTTTTAGGTGAAATATTACAAATCGCTCTGATTGGCAGTTTCACTTTCAACAGCCAATCAGAGCGATCGTAGCCACGAGGGGGTGAAGCCACCCCCCCTGGGCTAAACTACCACTCCCCCTGTCCCTGCAGATCGGGTGAAATGGGAGTTAACCCTTTCACCCGATCTGCAGGGACGCGATCTTTCCATGACGCATATGCTGCGTCATGGGTCGGAATGGCACCGACTTTCATGACGCAGCGTATGCGTCAAAGGTCGGGAAGGGGTTAAGTAGTGGGCACACGTGACCTCCCGGCCTCGCAGGAAGCCATAGGCTGCAGCTGACAGCGCAGTGAATATTCATTTCTCTTTAGCAGTGGCCACAGGCTTTAGCCGCAGCAGCCGACTCCTGCCTCCTGTGACCCACTGCTCTGACGCTGCTGCTCCCCCTCCATCTTCAGGGACCCTCACTCGAGTATAAGCCGAGGGGGCTTTTTCAGTGCAAATAAAGTGGTGAAAAACTTGACTTATACTCAAGTATATACGTTATATCTGCAGACTAATTGTTTTTTTCTGGTGATAGGTTCCCTTTGAAGAGAATCTGTCACTAAATTTGTAATTTTAATAATTGGGTAAATGCTGCTGTACGTCTCATTTTAGCATTACTTTATTTTTTTCTGTGCTTTTCTGTTCATGAGATATGGCCCATCTTCCTTGCATATACAGTAAATCTAGTCATTATAGCTAACCAGGCAAGGTCCTAAACTCTTCTCTGTGGGAGAGGGGTCCATATCTCAGGAACAGAGAGGCTCATGAACAAAAAAATAAACAATGCCAGATTCAGGAGAACAGCAGCATTTAAACCAAGTGATAAATTATTTATTCATGGCAATTGAGAGATACCTTTTAATTACTTCATAATCTGTGGCAGAAATCTTTGACAAGTCAATTTCTGCTGCTGTTGTACAATCAGATCTGTGCAAGAGAAATCCTATTTAATAGGGCTAGTATGTCTGTGGCTAATCTGCCAGCTTTTCTGTTGGGAGTTTATTTTATCACCGCAGAAACAAAGTATGTGATTGGAATTAGGAAAACCCCAGACCTAAGTCAAATTGACTATTAGGACATTCGAATATTTTGCTGAAATGGAAATAGGAAAAATGTTCCCATCATTCCACGATTTATCCTGTGAGTCCTGTAGGTTTTCTGTTAGATCAGTATCTACACAAAATGACTGCAGTCATAAAAGTAGCACAATTGGAAACATTTTTATTCAGGTGAGATAATCAGTTTGATGGAATCTTTATTTCCCTTTCAAACAAAATGGAATTATATAGGGTAATCTGGCATTAACAGGAGGAAATTGTGCAAGATAGGTGCCCTTATATATGCACCCTTTTGGTTGAGGTTACCTTGGGTCATGAGCAGGGTCTAGATTGAGATGGTCAAAACAATCTTGAATATATGTGTAACACTCCTTTATGGCTACCATGGTACACTGGGTGTTATGGGGGGTCTCACCTCTCCAGGGTGCAGTGCCTCCACCGAGTCTTGATTGGAGCTTTTTCTCTGGGACTGCAGAAGGACTATTATCTTCTGCCAGGGGCTGACTCGGGAAGCCCCTGCCACACTCAGTACACACTCACAGGAATCAGGAGTAAAACAGTTTAACAGGTTTATTGCTAGACAGCATAAATGAGATGGATGTAAAGGAATAACATGCAATACAAGTAACTGTGCTCTGTAAAAGTCATATACACATCACACTCTAATTCTACCTCAACCCTGCAAGTCTAACGTAGCAGGATTTTTGTTTCTTCTCGTTTAACTCAGTCCAAACGTTGGGGCCCAGTTGCCGCGGATGTTGGCGCGCAAATTAAAACAGTTGGTGCACTTAGATGAATATTAATGGTGATAGTCTGGGCTGTAGTGTACTCACTGTAAATAGCACTGGTAGAACCACAAGTCTCAGAAGGGCACTCACTGCGCATCTCCAATGGTGGGATGGTTCTCTGGACACCAGCTGTGGGCAGCCGGATTCAGTCCTTTATACGGTGGGAGTGCCGGCAGAACAATCCAAGTTCTTGATGTAACTTGCTTCAGAGGGTAAAAGAAAGATGAGCTCTCTCCAGCAGCGCGGGTATATCTGAGGGGACAGCAACTCTGCAGCGTAGAGGGATGCAAATCCGCCATGCTCAGTCTCTCACAGCAAGTTGCCACGCTCTCTCCTTTCTTGCAACATTTGTTTTCACTTTCTGCCCAGTTCCTCCCTCCAAGTCCCTCCTCATCCAATCCAGGCTGTGTCATCTGACTGAAACAAGGGTCCCTGGGAATTGTGGTTCACTGCAGCTCAGGGGAAAATCTGCTAATGTCTGTAGGTCCCTGTTTAACAGCAGCTGCAAAGCTCTTCTTAGTGTCTGTAAGTCCCAGTATACCAGTAGCTGCCCTGACAGTTCCCAGTGCAGGTGTTACATTTTTCATTTTTCAACTGTTTCACTGGAAATATAAATCCAGAGCACCAGATTTTGCATGCACAATAAAAAAGCTAAAAATGAGAGTTTTTAAAGAGCACCTTTTAGACATGAGCCAATCGATTTGATGCAAATCAATTTTTTGTCTTATTTTAGCAAATTTGCAGGTCCTTGCAAGTTCAAGCAGCAAGAAAATGTCCACCAACATTGTGCACATTGTAGAAGATTGCATTAGTCCCAGGAGGATCACACTGCCTCTGGTGCAGACATGCAGGCTACCCCATAATGACTTTCAGCTATCGCTTCACATTTTAGGATGATTCAACATAACGAGGACACCAGAACTCACAGCTTGGCAAAAGTGGTAGAAAAAGAAAGCCCTAAATACTGGACAAATGCCCCAGACAATAACGTGTTGTACAGCTGCAGCATTAAACCCTTAATGACCGCCAATACCTCTTTTACCTGACCTGAGATATAAGAGAATAGCCTCCCCATACAGGTGACAATCCAGCAGCTGTCGGCTGGACACTATAGCTGACAACTTGCTGCATTAGCCATGATCAGTATTGACACCGTCCATATCTGTTTAACCCCTTAGATGCTGATGTCAATCTCGACTACATCATTATAAATGGTTAACAGAATGTGGGGGCTTCCTCTTTATCCCAATTGGTGCCCTCAGATCATGATTGTGTGGTCCTAATGTTTGCCATGGCAATTCACGACCAAATAGCGGCCTTAAAGTCTGACGGCTGTTTTAGCCTGTTTAGAAGTTAGCGGCATTTAGGTGGTAAAAATACACATTTTCATTTCTGTCATGCCACTTTGCATTAATTCCTGAAAAGCACCTGAAGGGTTAATAAACTACCTGACTGCAGTTTTCAATATGTCAGGGGGTGCTGTTTTTAAAATGGTATTACTTTTGGGGGTTTCCCAATATATGGGACCCCTAAAGGCACTTCAAACATGGATAGGTCCCTAAAAAATAAATTTTGTAAATTTCCTTGAAAAAATGAAAAATTACTTCAACATTTTTAAACCTCCTAAAATGCTAACAAAATAAAATAACATTTCACAAATGGTGCTGATGTAAAGCAGACATGTGGGAAATATTATTTATTAATGTTTTGCTGTGGTATGACTATCTGGATTAATGGGATAATCATTCAAAATTTGAAAAATGCTAATTTTTTAACATTTTTCTCAAGTTTTTGATGTTTATTATAAATAAACGCAAAACATATTGACCTAAGTTTACCATTATATAAAGTGTAATGTGTCATGAGAAAATATCCTCAAATCACTGGGATTTGTTGAAGTGTTCCAGAGTTATTACCACATAAAGTGACACTGGTCAGGTTTCAAAAATTTGGCTCCGTCACTAAGGGGTTAAATAAGATGAGTGTTGTAGTCTGTGAATAATAGAGAGATTCAATTAATAGTGGGAGAGACAGATAGTAGAGTCTCCAGCAGCAGCAGTGCCAGACTTAGTGTAATATGGTGTACTTGGCATTTGTCCTGCTGCGTTTGACTTAAGCTTTTTGTTCTGAATTTTAAAGCACTAGAAAGCTGCAGCATGCCTGCACAATATTATTTACAAAAACAAAATCTGAAATCTGTTTTAGGCAGAGAAGATGTGCTTGCTAGTCACAAGCGACAGAAAATGAGTTTTTACATTTCTTTTGCAATACTTTAGTTAAAGCGAACCTGTCTCGGATTTGACTGTTAGAAGATATGACCACCACCTTTCACGGCTGACTCTGTAATTCTGTATATAAGCCCCCAACCTGACCTTAAAGATAAGAAAAACAGCTTTTTTATACTTACCTGGGGATGGTCTTGGTTCTCCTTTTTTGCGTTGCCATCCTCCTTCTTGATTCGTGTGGATGAAGCGTCCCCACGTCATCCGCATAGTGTTCCCTGGCATTGTGCTCCTGTGCAAGTGTACTTCTCTTTCCTGACTAGGGCAGAGTAAAGTGCTGCATTGTGCATGCACCAGGGGTTCTTTGACCTTTCCCGGCACCTGCGCATTGCAGTACAGCTAAGCCATGCTTTTGTCAACGTCCATAAAACTCATTCAAATTGTATAGGGATGCAAATTGCATAACTGAATACAGAAAATAAGGACAATGCTGCCAAGTTATTAATTTTGTGAGATTTTCCACCTTTTTGACTTATGTTTCAATTTGCTAAAAATACCCAACAAACCTGTTGTCTGACATGTCTATTCTCAGCACATAAGATTAGTTTTACCTTTATGTTTACATTCTTTATCTCTTGATTCTTGATTGTCTGCATTTTTCAGCACTAATTCATCAACTCTGACAACATGTTTGGCATTTCCATACAGTTTAGAATGTCCGGAGTCTTATATATACATATTTATATTTTTTGCTTAAATTGCTTATATTGGTACATGCATGAGTATAATAGAAATGTGCAACTATTCTGCAATTAAAGAAAGCTCATTTTTACACTTGTAGCTTTCACAAATAAAGTTTGAATTATGACATTAAAAAGAAACCTGCAGAATCCAAATAGAATTTTTTTTCTATTTTTTTGGCGAATTGTGGAAATGCCACCTAACTCTTTAAGGAGCATCTTTATGAAATTTTACAAAAAAGCTTAAAGCTTAAAATAAACGTTCAAGATATGTAGTAAGGAGAATTGCAACTGCCTATCGTCTTACCTTCGCATTTGTAAAAAATCAAGGTTTTTATTTGACATAAACCATATTTTTCAGAACATAAGACGCACTTTTTTTTCCTCCAAATCTGGGGGGAAAATGGGAATGTGTCTTATAATTCGAATATATTTTACAGACTGTGGTTCAACGGGGTCCCAGGGTTGCTACTGATGGAGGCAGGAGTGGGGCCTCAGGCTGGGAGGAGGGGGTATTTGGAGGTGCATGGCCGCAGTTGATGGGTGGCACAGGGGCTCCACCGACATTTTGTTAAAGCCCGGCTTGCCTGCACTTCCATGGTTTACATTGTAGTGGACTCTGGGAAAATGGCTGCCAGGGACAGCTCATGCGCACATGGAGATCTTGGCGCTGAGATTTCGGGAGACTTAATCTCAGCACCGAGTTCTCCATCTGTGCATGCGCCACCCCCAGTGGCCATTTTGCCAGAGTCCATTGCAATGGAAACCTTGGAAGTGTGGTGGCTCCAAGCTTTAACAAAATGTTGGTGGAGCTCCAGCACCAATGAATACCCACAGCATCGCACCACCGAATACTCCTTCCTCACAGTCTGGGGTCAGCTGCATCATCCCACTTCACAGCAGCCACCACCCATGGTAAGCAATGAGATGCACGGATTATAAGAAGCACAACCATTTTATTAAAAAAAAAATTCCTACTTTTCTCTCCAAAATTTGGAATGTGTCTTATAATCCAGTGCGTCTTATAATCCACAAAATAAGGTACTTATAATAATTGTAATAATTACAGTTGATGTCTTTCAGTAGAGCCATTCCCAGGAGTCAAGAAATTATCTTCTTAAGTCAACAAGTTCTCCTTATTTTTCTGTTTATTACATATTTCTAAAATAGTCCGAAATGTTCTTAAAGGATTATTTCGAATTTTTAAAAATGGTTCAGTTTTTTCCAAAAACTGTGCCACTCTTGTACAATTGTTGTATAAGGTATTAAAATGAATGTGACGTGAGCTGCATTACATAAATTGTTTCTCCAGAGAGGAAGAAGACTAGAACTCTAGTAGCAATCCTAAAAATCAATATAGACTCTCTAACGGGCCTTGTGACATGACTTAGGATAAAAGCCAAAACCAAAATCTCAATTTGCAGACACAGTGTTTGTTTACTTTACATAGCCCAAAAACAGGAGTGGCACTGGTATTGGAAAAATAACCTGGTAGAACATTTTACTAACCCTAAATGAATTGGCTCCTTATAAAGATGGCATTAGTGCATGTGAAGGAGTCTGGATAAGACTGTAGTAAATGAATACAAATTTCAAAAACTGACCGTCACATCCAAACATAGACTAAGTGTGAACAGGTGTTGAACCTAGAGTCACCAACTCATATACAGTCAAATAAATAAGGCAGCACACTGCGGCGCTAAAACATGCAAACATGAAACATGAAAATTGAACTGCATTATTGCACTAGAAATATGAAAAAATGAGAGCGTTTAGCGCATAAATTGGCCAATTCATGTGTACCTGGTAGCTACATTAGGGCATCTCTCGCATATCAGGTCCTACATTTTCCTTTCCTCGCTGAGAATAAACATCTTCATCTGAATGGGTACCTGTGAAACCTCTTCTGAGACTTAATTTCTCTCTCTCTGTGGAGGGGTAATGGACCTGCTGTGATTAAAACACCTGTGGCTAAGAGGCAGACTGCTCAGTCAGAAGGCTAATGAATACAAATTTCAAAAAACTGACCGTCACATCCAAACATAGACTAAGTGTGAACAGGTGCTGAACCTAGAGTCACCAACTCATATACAGTCAAATAAATAAGGCAGCACACTGCGGCGCTAAAACATGCAAACATGAAACATGAAAATAGAACCTTAGTCAGCACCTGTTCACACTTAGTCTATGTTTGGATGTGACGGTCAGTTTTTTGAAATTTGTATTCACTAGCCTTCTGACTGAGCACTCCGCCTCTTAGCCACAGGTGTTTTAATTGCAGCAGGTCCATTACCCCTCCACAGAAAGAGAGAAATTTAGTCTCAGAAGAGGTTTCACAGGTACCCATTCAGATGAAGACGTTTATTCTCAGCGAGGAAAGGAAAGTGTAGGACCTGGTATACGAGAAATGCCCTAATGTGGCTACCAGGTACACATGAATTGGCCAATTTATGCGCTAAATGCTCTCATTTTTTCATATTTCTAGTGCAGTAATGCAGTTCAATTTTCATGTTTGCATGTTTTAGCGTTGCAGTGTGCTGCCTTATTTATTTGACTGTAGTAAATGAATGTCCCAGTAGATATAGGGAAAACGTGAGTGAATATAGTCTATTTCCATGTATATACAGTGTCGGTTTATGTGTGTCTGTGTCGTGTGTTCAGGAGCAGAACAGGCTTTGTTTTATAGTATTATGTTGTTTGGAAGAGAAGTGCTTAGCTCTTCATTTAAAGGTTATCAAGTTGTAATCTTGGAAAAGTTTCCTTACCCTCCAGTGACATTTGAAAAACAATACCCGCTTGGCACTGGGTTACAGGAAATTGTATATTTTTGTTTCAATATGATTTTGTGTCACTTGTCCAGATATACAAGAGACTGAATAACACAAGGGTAACTGCAGAGCTTTCATGGTATATTTAGTTGATTAATAAAAGAACCAAGCAAATGATGTGACTTCTTGCACTTTTGCACTTGCGTTCACTCTACTCTTCAGTGAATGACACCTTGACAGAATGAATTACAGGAATGTACTTGAGCAGGAATTACCAATGACCATGATCCCATTGCAACTAAAAACTAAAATTAGTATTTTGACCTCAAATATATTATTAATTGCTCTTAAGCGTGAATTGAATTTAGAGCTGAGAAAAAAATTGAAAAAAATTTGCAGAACCCTGATCCATTAGTCGGTCGTGGACATGTGGCCAGAGTACTGTGAACCTACAACTACATGCAGCATTCCTGGCTCCTCTTCTGATTAGATGAATGCTATCAAAATGTCTTCATATCAGAAGAGGCACCAGAGATACCACATGTAGCAGGAAGTTTGCAGTGCTCTGAACTGGCAGCCAAGAACGACCAATTTGGATACTGGCAAAGGTACTATGAGGTTTTTCTGCCCAACGCTAGTAAAATATGTAAATGTTTGCATGGTATACTGTAGTGTGCAATCAAAAGCTCATGAAATACAGTACATTCATTACATACGATAAATATCTGATTTGAAGGCTCTCAACATCTAAGACCGCCATGTATACAAGAACAGGAGTGTCCACACTCTAATTATAGGTTTTAATGAGCGCATTCAGCTTTTCTCCTAAAGCATAAAATGGCTTGGCATTACATTGAAAAAATGAATATGCTGTAATTGTGTTTTGTATGTTTTTTAGAAAAGTTATTTGCACAAGCCACTTTTACCCAATTACCACCTGCCAAATTTAGTACTATCCAAGTGGGCTAATTTTTATGATTTCTAATTGTCTTACAAAACTTAACCATTATGTTATTCTATCCATGAAAAGTCAACCGTAATTTCCAATATTGCTTGATGCAATTATGCAATTATACAAATATTACAATTAATTGCAGGCCTGGTCTTACAGTTAGGTCCGTATATATTTGGACAGAGACAACATTTTTCTAATTTTGGTTATAGACATTACCACAATGAATTTTAAACAAAACAATTCCGGTGCAGTTGAAGTTCAGACTTTCAGCTTTCATTTGAGGGTATCCACATTAAAATATGATGAAGGGTTTAGCTTCTTAACATGTGCCACCCTGTTTTTAAAAGGACCAAAAGTAATTGGACAGATTCAATAATTTTAAATAAAATGTTAATTTTTAGTACTTGGTTGAAAACCCTTTGTTGGCAATGACTGCCTGAAGTCTTGAACTCATGGACATCACCAGACGCTGTGTTTCCTCCTTTTGGATGCTCTGCCAGGCCTTCACTGCAGTGGTTTTCAGTTGCTGTTTGTTTGTGGGCCTTTCTGTCTGAAGTTTAGTCTTTAACAAGTGAAATGCATGCTCAATTGGTTTGAGATCAGGTGACTGACTTGGCCATTCAAGAATATTCCACTTCTTTGCTTTAATAAACTCCTGGGTTGCTTTGACTTTATGTTTTGGGTCATTGTCCATCTGTAGTATGAAACGATGACCAATCAGTTTGGCTGCATTTGGCTGGATCTGAGCACACAGTATGGCTCTGAATACCTCAGAATTCATTTGGCTGCTTCGGTCCTGTGTCACATCATCAATAAACACTAGTGACCCACTGCCACTGGCAGCCATGCATGCCCAAGCCATCACACTGCCTCCGCCGTGTTTTACAGATGATGTGGTATGCTTTGGATCATGAGCTGTACCACGCCTTCACCATACTTTTCTCTTTCCATCATTCTGGTAGAGGTTGATCTTGGCTTCATCTGTCCAAAGAATGTTCTTCCAGAACTGTGTTGGCTTTTTTAGATTTTTTTTAGCAAAGTCCAGTCTAGTCTTTTTATTCTTGATGCTTATGAGTGGCTTGCACCATGCAGTGAACCCTCTGTATTTACTTTCATGCAGTCTTCTCTTTAAGGTAGATTTGGATATTGATACGCCGACCTTCTGGAGAGTGTTGGTCACTTGGTTGGCTGTTGTGAAGGGGTTTCTCTTCACCATGGAGATTATTCTGCGATCATCCACCACTGTTGTCTTCCGTGGGCACCCAGGTCTTTTTGCATTGAATAGTTCCCCAGTGCTTTCTTTCTTTCTCAGGATGTACCAAACTGTAGATTTTGCCACTCCTAATATTGTAGCAATTTCTCAGAAGGGTTTTTTCTGTTCTTTCGCAGCGTAAGGATGGCTTGTTTCACATGCATGGAGAGCTCCTTTGACCGCATGTTTACTTTTCTGCAAAACCTTCCAAATGCAAGCACCACACCTCAAATCAACTCCAGGCCTTTTATCTGCTTAATTGAGAATGACATAGCGAAGGGATTGCCCACACCTGTCCATGAAATAGCCTTGGAGTCAATTGTCCAATTACTTTTGGTCCCTTTAAAAACAGGGTGGCACATGTTAAGGAGCTGAAACTCCTAAACCCTTCATCCAATTTTAATGTGCATACCCTCAAATGAAAGCTGAAAGTCTGATCTTCAACTGCATCTGAATTGTTTTGTTTAAAATTCATTGTGGTAATGTCTATAACCAAAACTAGAAAAATGTTGTCTCTGTCCAAATATATATGGACCTAACTGTATGTGTCAAGGGTGTTTTCCAATCTTATATAACTACTTTATTATTTTTCCGACAGCACCAATTGCTTTAGTTTCTGCTGAACTTATTGTACATTGTTGAAACCATTGTACATTTGCAGATCAAGTTTAGCTAATCACTCAGCAATGAATTTCTTAATAGTACAAAAATGTAATTGAAGCCTAAGATTTCCAATACTTGCGTTCAGCAGGAGTAAGTGAAAACTGATGAAAGCTTGTAACTATAATGAGTTCAGAACAAGAAGAGAAATCCAGACCAGCTTTTTGGACCTCTAAGCTTGGGAACAAAAAATAATTAGAAGAGGGACATGTAACCCTTTCTCTACTTGACCTTGTGGGCTGTTCATATATAACAAGATAGCCAAGTAGGACACAACAGCATTCCTTTAATGCTTAAATACTGTAATTACCATTATTGTCTAAATTATATACATGACAAACATATACAAGGGAGGTGCATCAGATCTGGTGTATTTACATTAAACAAACTGTGTTGGCTGCTCTTAGCAATGGTTCTATGGTAGAAAAAGGATAATAGACCGTTCTGGTCACTTACTTTAACTTTTCAAGGTCAAAAGACAAAAAATATCTACCAGATCCTAGTCTTTCCAGGTAGTCGACGCAAAGATTTTTACTTTTTCTACATGTATAAAATTTAATGTTTGTGGTATTTTAATATACAATTTCCACACATTGCATGCATTCTCCATCCTTTTTTTAAATTAAAGTACATTTCCTTTTCATGTAGAAGACTGTTGACTTGCCATTTTATACATCCATATTGTAAAACTCCCAAACATAGTTTTATTTAGAAAATTAAATGTGCAAATTTTGAAGGTGTATAAAGAGAGTCTGAATCCCAAGAACCAGATCACGAATACACAGAAAAATATACTGCTAGGGTTTAACTTTATGAGTTCTTTTCTATCAGTGTATATGGAAATCCTTATATCCAGGCTACTAAAACAAATCAAGTTGTTGCAAAATACTACATAAGATTGACTACTATTAAAATAAGTCTTACATAACACAACAGTGCCCAATCTGATGAATTCCTGTAAGGTTCCATCTTGTTCAGAAGGATACATTTAAAATCGTGGTTGAGGATTCCGCTTTAAATATACAATTGCAGATGAGAGCTGTTATACAGAAGACATTACTTTATTTCTTGTAATTTTTCAACTAGTTCATGGCTTACACTTATGGTTAGACTAGCTGGATGATTGTAATACTCAATGGCACTATAAGGCTTGACTGTTGCTACTTATAGCTAAGTACTGGAATGTTCTAGATTTAACTTTACCAATGCTATAAATGTACAGGTCAATATTAACTTACACAAATATAAAGTAGGAGGGTTATTTAGGCCTTATTGTTAAGAACCCTTTCTTAACTGACACGTCCTACTCCTCCTGTTTAGTCAACTAAAACAACAGGGCTAAATAGTCCAGGTCACTTTATTTGCTTCGAGGTAGTCAATCTCCAGCTACACGATGGCCATGATTCCTTCCCAAGCTGACATCGCACACAGCTCCTACTAGGATCCAGTGGTAACCTCACTAGGGGAAATAAATGAATTTCAACATCCCAAACTACAGTGTCTTTCTTCTAGACTGATATCTATCATATCTTCAAGGAAAATCTCCAGAATTGACTCCTCATAAGGTTGACAGTACATCAATCCTACACTGCTTCAACAAAAACCCTAACCTATGCCTATATGTTATCCCTTCTTGTGACTAGAATATTCCAGCCCATTATTTTAAATTGCAACAATTCTCTGTTGGGTCAGCTTTTGCACCAGACCTTGCTAGATGCTTTCTCAAAGGTACCTCTTATTTATAGATCTCAAAAAGTGCACCAAGTGTTCCATTATCTAGGTTTTCCACAAGTTTCCTGTTACTTACACCAGCCTTCACCTCTTTGCCTCTCTTTTAAGATAAATAAGCTCACCAAAGCTCTTTCATGAAAAAACTGTCATGGTTACAGACAGAATTCCCTTTCCTGTCATCTCAGGGTCAATTTTGCATGACCTCCTTTTGGTTTGGGGAGGGCTATATTTACTCGCCTCTGTCTGGGATCCTTGTCAGTGATACATTCCTTCTTGACTGTGTGTCTGACTCCTGGTGTGCTTGCATACTGTTTCGTCCATTTGCCTTTTAGTGTATAATCTGGTCTGTTTTCTTGTCTGTTCATTTGTCTAGTGATTCTGTCCTTGCTACCCATTTCTGGCTCTGACTCTTGGCTTGGTGTTCTCTCTTCCCATCTGCCTGCTCCGTCTGTACTGCGTCACTATCTCCGACTGTCTGACCTCCTGGTACATCCTGACCACCCTTTACGTCTCACCCTTTTGTACTGCGCTGTCATCCAGGATTTTTTTTAGTACTTTATTTTGTACTCGGCTTCTGGCTCTGCCTCCAGTCACTCCTTGGTGGTCACATGTTTCAGGTCCTGCACGCTGGCAGGTAACCTTGCCGCAGCTCTCCTCACACACTCTCTGTCCTTTTGGAACACATGCACAGACTCCTGCTATAAGTCTGCAGCTGGGTTCCTGATATATCTACCAGTACTTCTTCCTTCTCTGGTGTGCGGGTTTTTGTTTTGCTATGGACCTGTTGCATGCACTTTCTGAGCAAGTGAGTAATCTCACTCAAATGATGCAAAAACTGTCCAGGGAACAGAGAACCCTGGTTCAATCACATCAACAGGTTCAGAACCGTTCAGGAAAGAGTTGCTGATGCCATTCAGGGGTCTTTTTCTCCTGGGGCTCGGGATGAGGATGCCACAGATGTTTCCTTAGTTCCCCCGAACCACCTTTAATTTACCCAACACCTTTTCTGGGGATAAAAAATTATTTAGGATGTTCAGAGAGGGGTGTAAACTGTTATTTTTTCTCTACAACCATCGCCTCTGGAAATGAAAGCCAGAGGGTGGAGATTATTATTTCTTTATTAAGGGGGCTCCACAGGCTTGGGCTTTCTCTCTCTTGCCGCTCTGGAACGTATGTCTGTGGATCTGTTTTTTGAGGCTCTTGAGCATATTTATGATGAGCCTGATAGAGTGCATCTGGCTGAGATTTTGGTGATGAGTGTGACACAGGGAAAGCACTCAGCGGAATGGTTTTGTTCCGAGTTCAGATGCTGGGCAGCTGAGATTTCATGGAATGATGCCTCTCTACGAGGGTTGTTCCGCAGGGGCCTGTCCAACTGTTTGCAGGATGCACTGGCGTTGCATCCTCCCCTGGATACCCTGGAGGATGCTATGACTCAGGCTGCCGTATGAACACTAAGCTCTGTGCCAAAGGGGTGATGCAGCAGGAAACCCCTTTATACTTCAGCCCAGGGGAAACCCCATCAACTACAGAACCCATGGAGGTGGGAGCCATGTGGGTCAAGGAGAGAGAGAGGAGAAGCCATAGACATAACCAGCAGAGACTCAGGACACTGGAAAAAAACTGTCCTTCTTGTTCCTCTATCTAAGATGTCGGGAAACGCCTATGTCTCGGTAAGGATTGAGGAGGTTGCCCAGACTCCCAGGTACAGTTTTCCTCATTTGCTAAAATCCTTCTCCAGGTGGAGTTGGAGGTTGTTGCTGGCCCATTTTTGACTACCGATATTGTTGACTCTGGATCTACCATCAATTTAATTGACTCAGAAGGTGCAAAAAGTGTCAGAGAACCTCCAAAAGCAGATGAGTGGAAGCATGTGACCAAAAGAAGCAAGAAGACCATGGAGAAATCACCAACCACACAACTGAAGAACCGATATCAAATCTTTGTAGAGGATGAAGATGGCACACCTAAGAATGAAGCAATACCAGCAAGCAAAAAAGAAAAGGGCACACAGCAACAAGTGACAGCAAAAAGTACAGCCAAGAAGCAACGAAGAGTGGTGGTGGTGGGAGACTCACTACTGAGAGGCACCGAAGCAGCCATCTGCAGACCGGACATAACTGCAAGAGAAGTATGCTGCCTTCCAGGTGCGATGATCAAGGATGTGACCGATAGGATACCAAAGCTCTTCAGCTCCAAGGACGTCCACCCATTTCTTCTGATACATGTTGGCACCAATGACACGGCAAGGAAGGACCTACCGACAATCTGCAAGGACTTTGAAGAGTTGGGGAAGAAAGTAAAGGAACTGGATGCACAGGTAGTTTTTTCTTCTATCCTTCCAGTAGACGGGCATGGCACCAGGAGATGGAACAGGATCCTTGATGCAAACAACTGGCTAAGACGATGGTGCAGACAACAAGGATTTGGATTCCTGGACCACGGTGTGAATTACTGGTATGATGGACTCCTCGCCAGAGACGGACTACACCTCAACAAACCTGGGAAACACACATTCGCCAGAAGACTCGCTACACTCATCAGGAGGGCGTTAAACTAGAAGAAGAGGGGACGGGAAGAAAAACATTAGACTCGAACAAAGACGACCCAGGAAAACATACTCAGAAGGGAGGTAAGAACATTTCTAAAACAATCCACAGTGAGGAGATTGGAACAAAACAAAATCCTCTAAACTGCATGCTCGCAAACGCCAGAAGCCTGACAAACAAGATGGAAGAACTAGAAGCAGAAATATCTACAGGTAACTTTGACATAGTGGGAATAACCGAGACATGGTTAGATGAAAGCTATGACTGGGCAGTTAACTTACAGGGTTACAGTCTGTTTAGAAAGGATCGTAAAAATCGGAGAGGAGGAGGGGTTTGTCTCTATGTAAAGTCTTGTCTAAAGTCCACTTTAAGGGAGGATATTAGCGAAGGGAATGAGGATGTCGAGTCCATATGGGTCGAAATTCATGGAGGGAAAAATGGTAACAAAATTCTCATTGGGGTCTGTTACAAACCCCCAAATATAACAGAAACCATGGAAAGTCTACTTCTAAAGCAGATAGATGAAGCTGCAACCCATAATGAGGTCCTGGTTATGGGGGACTTTAACTACCCGGATATTAACTGGGAAACAGAAACCTGTGAAACCCATAAAGGCAACAGGTTTCTGCTAATAACCAAGAAAAATTATCTTTCACAATTGGTGCAGAATCCAACCAGAGGAGCAGCACTTTTAGACCTAATACTATCTAATAGACCTGACAGAATAACAAATCTGCAGGTGGTTGGGCATTTAGGAAATAGCGACCACAATATTGTGCAGTTTCACCTGTCTTTCACTAGGGGGACTTGTCAGGGAGTCACAAAAACATTGAACTTTAGGAAGGCAAAGTTTGAACAGCTTAGAGATGCCCTTAATCTGGTAGACTGGGACAATATCCTCAGAAATGAGAATACAGATAATAAATGGGAAATGTTTAAGAACATCCTAAATAGGCAGTGTAAGCGGTTTATACCTTGTGGGAATAAAAGGACTAGAAATAGGAAAAACCCAATGTGGCTAAACAAAGAAGTAAGACAGGCAATTAACAGTAAAAAGAAAGCATTTGCACTACTAAAGCAGGATGGCACCATTGAAGCTCTAAAAAACTATAGGGAGAAAAATACTTTATCTAAAAAACTAATTAAAGCTGCCAAAAAGGAAACAGAGAAGCACATTGCTAAGGAGAGTAAAACTAATCCCAAACTGTTCTTCAACTATATCAATAGTAAAAGAATAAAAACTGAAAATGTAGGCCCCTTAAAAAATAGTGAGGAAAGAATGGTTGTAGATGACGAGGAAAAAGCTAACATATTAAACACCTTCTTCTCCACGGTATTCACGGTGGAAAATGAAATGCTAGGTGAAATCCCAAGAAACAATGAAAACCCTATATTAAGGGTCACCAATCTAACCCAAGAAGAGGTGCGAAACCGGCTAAATAAGATTAAAATAGATAAATCTCCGGGTCCGGATGGCATACACCCACGAGTACTAAGAGAACTAAGTAATGTAATAGATAAACCATTATTTCTTATTTTTAGTGACTCTATAGCAACAGGGTCTGTTCCGCAGGACTGGCGCATAGCAAATGTGGTGCCAATATTCAAAAAGGGCTCTAAAAGTGAACCTGGAAATTATAGGCCAGTAAGTCTAACCTCTATTGTTGGTAAAATATTTGAAGGGTTTCTGAGGGATGTTATTCTGGATTATCTCAATGAGAATAACTGTGTAACTCCATATCAGCATGGGTTTATGAGAAATCGCTCCTGTCAAACCAATCTAATCAGTTTTTATGAAGAGGTAAGCTATAGACTGGACCACGGTGAGTCATTGGACGTGGTATATCTCGATTTTTCCAAAGCGTTTGATACCGTGCCGCACAAGAGGTTGGTACACAAAATGAGAATGCTTGGTCTGGGGGAAAATGTGTGTAAATGGGTTAGTAACTGGCTTAGTGATAGAAAGCAGAGGGTGGTTATAAATGGTATAGTCTCTAACTGGGTCGCTGTGACCAGTGGGGTACCGCAGGGGTCAGTATTGGGACCTGTTCTCTTCAACATATTCATTAATGATCTGGTAGAAGGTTTACACAGTAAAATATCGATATTTGCAGATGATACAAAACTATGTAAAGCAGTTAATACAAGAGAAGATAGTATTCTGCTACAGATGGATCTGGATAAGTTGGAAACTTGGGCTGAAAGGTGGCAGATGAGGTTTAACAATGATAAATGTAAGGTTATACACATGGGAAGAGGGAATCAATATCACCATTACACACTGAACGGGAAACCACTGGGTAAATCTGACAGGGAGAAGGACTTGGGGATCCTAGTTAATGATAAACTTACCTGGAGCAGCCAGTGCCAGGCAGCAGCTGCCAAGGCAAACAGGATCATGGGGTGCATTAAAAGAGGTCTGGATACACATGATGAGAGCATTATACTGCCTCTGTACAAATCCCTAGTTAGACCGCACATGGAGTACTGTGTCCAGTTTTGGGCACCGGTGCTCAGGAAGGATATAATGGAACTAGAGAGAGTACAAAGGAGGGCAACAAAATTAATAAAGGGGATGGGAGAACTACAATACCCAGATAGATTAGCGAAATTAGGATTATTTAGTCTAGAAAAAAGACGACTGAGGGGCGATCTAATAACCATGTATAAGTATATAAGGGGACAATACAAATATCTCGCTGAGGATCTGTTTATACCAAGGAAGGTGACGGGCACAAGGGGGCATTCTTTGCGTCTGGAGGAGAGAAGGTTTTTCCACCAACATAGAAGAGGATTCTTTACTGTTAGGGCAGTGAGAATCTGGAATTGCTTGCCTGAGGAGGTGGTGATGGCGAACTCAGTCGAGGGGTTCAAGAGAGGCCTGGATGTCTTCCTGGAGCAGAACAATATTGTATCATACAATTATTAGGTTCTGTAGAAGGACGTAGATCTGGGGATTTATTATGATGGAATATAGGCTGAACTGGATGGACAAATGTCTTTTTTCGGCCTTACTAACTATGTTACTATGTTACTATGTTACTATGACTCTCATATTGTGACTCTTTATAAGATAAGGACAGTTAGGCTTGAGTGGGAATCTGTTTTGTGTCTGAGGTCTTGTCAATAAGAGTGGGCGCTGCTCATGTGGAAAACATATGCTGTTTTGTTTTGAATAATTTGCCTGCGGGTCTTGTTTTAGGTATGCCCTGGCTTCAACACCATAACCCTGTTATTGATTGGGTATCTGGGGAAATTGTCCAATAGGGTCCAATTGTTCCTGTCTGTGTTGCAATTCTGTGCCATTGTCCACCCCTTTAAAATCTGTATCTGTGTTGTTTGTTTAATTTGTCTGGGCCTGAACGCCAAGCCATCAAGGAATATATTGCAGAGAGTCTCCGCAAGAGGAATATTCACCCTTCTGTCTCACCTGTAGCTGCTGGGTTTTTCTTCATTAAGAAAAATTATGGTGGTTTGCAGTCGTGCCTAGACTTTTGGGAACTCAACAAGATTACCGTGAGAAACACGCAACCACTCCCCCTCATACCAGATCTGTGTAAGGAACTTTCTGGGGCCAAATGGTTTTCCAAGCTTGATTTACAGGGAGCCTATAACCTGATAAGGGTTTGTGAAGGGGATGAGTGGAAAACTGTTTTTCTCACGTCGGAAGGACTGTTTCAGAACCTGGTCATGCCCTTCAGGCTGCCTAATGCTCCTGCTGTTTTTCAAAACTTTATTAATGTCATTTTTCTGACCTGATTGGGTGCTTTGTTGTCATTTATCTTGATGACATTTTAGCATACTCCTCTAATAATCAAAACCACTTGCACCATCTGCGTACTGTTCTTCTGGGACTTAGAGAAAACCAGTTGTATGCTAAATTGGAGAAGTATTCATTTTTTGTACAGGAATTATCTTTTTTGGCTTTGATTGTTTCTTGTGAGGCTTTTCGTATGGATCCTAAGAAGGTCCAGGCTATTACTGATTGGGTTCAACCTCATGATTTAAAGGGTTTGCAATGCTTCCTAGGCTTTGCAAACTACTATCAGAAGTTCAATAAGGGATTTTCACAGGTGGTGAAGCCCTTGACTGATCTCACACTCAAGGGGGCTGATGTTAGGAATTGGTCAGCTTCTGGGAAAAATTATTTTCTGACTTTAAAAGACTGTTTTATTTCCGCCCCAGTGTTTGTCCAGCCAGATTCATCAAGACCTTTTATCATCGAGGTGGATGATTTTGAGGTGGGACTGGGGGCAGTATTGTCTCAGGGTCCTGTACTCTGACCAACCTCAACAGCCTTCTTTTCCAGAAAGTTCTCATTTGCTGAGAGAAATTATGATGTGGGTAATAGGGAGCTCCTGGCTATTAATTTGACCTTTGAAGAATGGAAGCATTTTTTGGAAGGAGCTGTTCATCCTATCACCATGGTCACCGATCACAAAAACTTAGCTTACATCGAGTCTGCCAAAAGGTTTACCCCCAGGAAAGCCTGGTTATTGCTTTTTTTTTCCTGATTTCAATTTTCCATCACCTTCCATCCAGGGTGAAAAAATGTTAAAGCAGATGCTTTGTCCCGAAGCTTTGATCCAGTGTCTCCTCCTGAACCTCCATCCTCCATTCTTCAATCTGGGGTGGTGGTGGCCGAAATCTCCTCTGATTTGTTGAGAGAGATATTTGAGGCCCAAGCTCTGGCTCTCAGTAATAAACCTGATGGTAAGTTGTTTGTCCCAGAACATTTCCATCTTATACTCCTGTGGGAGTTTCATGAGTCTGTGATGAGTGCTCATCCTGGGATTTTGGCCACACGGGAGGCAATTACTAGGATTTTCTGGTAGCACTCTTTGGTTGCGGATGTTAAAAGGTTTGTGTCTGCATGTGGAGTTTGTGCCCATTCCAAGAGTTCTCATTGCTGGCCGGCCAGGGAATTGGTGCTTTTGCCAGTTCCGGATAGACCATGGACACATTTGTCCATGGACTTTATCACTAATCTCCCTCCATCCAGGGGTAACTCCGTGGTGTGGGTGGTTGTAGATAGATTTTCCAAACAGGCTCATTTTGTACTTCTGCCCGCTTTGCTGTCTGTGGAAACCTCTGCCAGGTTGTTTATGCAGCATGTGGTTTAGCTGCATGGGGTGCCTATGAATGTGGTGTCTGACAGACGAGTGCAGTTTGTGGCCAAGTTTTGGAAGACCTTTTGTAAAAAGTTGTGAATTACACTGTCTTTTTCCTTACCAGCCAGATTCTAATGGGCAAACCGAGCGTATGAACCAGTCCCTGGAGAAAATTTTCAGATGTTTGGCTTCTTCCAGACAGGATGACTGGTGTGATGCATTGCCAGTGGCAGAATTTGCTTTCAATGGTCATGTTAGTCAGTCCTCGGGAATGTCTCCCTTCCTGGTCAACTATGGGTTTTACCCGCATTTTGGGGAGTTTTCACGCATGGACTTAGGTTGTCCAGTGGCGGAGGTGACGGTGTGATGCTTAAAGACCCTGTTGTGGGGAGGTTCAATGAAACATCATCAAAGCCAAGGAAAGGTACAAATTTTTTGTGGACAAGAGAAGATGGTCGGGTCCTGTGTTCCTAGTGGACGAGAAGGTATGGTTATCCACTCACAATCTTAAGCTCAAAGACCCTTCAGCCAAACTGAGTCCTAAGTTCATTGGCCCAGAGGTGGAGGTTGTCAATCCGATGACCTACAGGTTGCAGCTTCCCGCCTCCTTCAAGATATCCAATGTTTTCCACAAGTCTCTTTTGAAACCATTGGAAACGGTCAAGGAATTCTGGAAACTGCAGTATTTGATGCATTGGAAGGGGTATGGTCCGGAAGATTGGTTTTGGGTCTCGGCCATTTCAGTGCATGCCTATCAGTTGGTTCGAGCTTTTCATGCCGGGCATCCTGAGAAGCCAGGGGGTCCAGTGGCCTCCCGTTAAGAGGGGGGTACTGTCATGGTTGCAGACAGGATTCACTTTCCTGTCCTCTCAGGGTTAATTTTGCATGGCCTCCTTTTGGTTTGGGGAGGGCTATATTTACCTGCCTTCTCTGGGATCCTTGTCAGTGAAACATTCGTTCTTGACTGTGTGTCTGACCCTTGGTGTGCTTACATACTGTTTCATCTGCTTGCCCTTTAGTGTATGATCCGGTCTGTTTTCTTGTCTGTGCAGTTGCCTAGTGACTTTGTCCTTGTTACCCATTTCAGGCTCTAAATCTTGGCTTTGTGTTCTCTCTTCACGTCTGCCCTGTTTGTACTGCGTCACTATCTCCGGTTGTCTGACCTCTTGCTACATCCTGACCACCGTTTATGTCTCACCCTTTTGTACTACGCTGTACTCCCGACTTTACTTCAGTACTTTCTGACTACTTTCCGGCATCTACAGCCACCACCGCCACTCAGTGTCTGGCTCCGCCTCCGGTCACTCCCTGGTGGTCACGTGTTTCAGGTCCTGCACACCGGCTGTTAAGCTTGCCGCAGCTCTCCGCACACACTCTCGGTCCTTTTGGAACATGTGCGCAGACTCTAAGTCTGCAGCTGGGTTCCTGATATTATCACTGATCTACCAGTACTTCTTCCTTCTCTAGCATTGGAGGGTAGCATCCCAATGTTAAGACCCTGTATATTTTATACCAAAGTTGTCTGAATTTGGCCATGATCAGCTAACAGTCATTCCCCAAACAGTCTGGCATCAACTTTCTCTGCATTTTACTTTGAAAACACATGAGTGTGAAGCTGAGCTGAAATATCTTCTGTATGGGGGAGGAGGCCAACATGGCTACTGAATAATGGATGTTGATAGTTGTGTTGGTAATTGATTGATGGATGCTTAACTGAGCAAAGTTTGCCTGACAGAGATCTAAGTTGTATTGGGGCCTTTTTGCAGATAAATTACTAGTTTTAAAAGGATTTTTTGCAACTACCTGATCTCTTTTTCTTTGATATATCATGCAAACATGCTTACATCAGTCTGTCATTTTTCTGTGCATTTAGACTAGGACTGAAATAGGTCGCATCACAATGCATGGATGGCAGCTCCCATTTTCCATCTTTGCTCAGGTCTACAGGACAGATCCAAAGTATGTGCAGTAGCCCTGACCTCATTCTATAGGCCTGTTGTTAGGTATTCAGGCCAGTGGACTCTCCTGGTTTTTTTTTGCAAACATTTTCACAATGTGAAAAGACAGTGTTTCTGCTCAGGACCTGGAAATGAACTGTCGGGGACGACATACGATTCAGTGGTTAAAAGAAGAGTTCCTTAACTATTATCCTACAGGAACATAAGGTTCTATAACTTAATGACTGCTTTGTGTCATCCATTGGCCGTGTGTGCCTAAGTTACCGGCATAAGCATTGTATTTTCAAATAAAATCAGTCAGGCAGAGAAAGAGTGATATATTTCCATTTTGTGGATGGATGGATGGACATATTTAGTTCCTTGTTATTGATGTAATGTATACAGCATGACATGGAATAGCAATACACATAAACATGATGTAATGATTTCTGGGGTGGCATATCTTGATGATGGAACTGTTAATATTTACTTTTCAGGTAGAGATTTTTATGCAAGCATATAAATTATACTGATGATTCATTTCTTCATTAGTTCCAGAAATGCCTTCCTGATTCCTGAGCTCTACAAAATCATAGCCATGAAGTCACCATGTTTGTTTTCTATTTTGTATCGTAAAGCGTATTTAGGCCTTGTGCTAAACTGTGACTAGTAATCAGTCATACATAAAGTTCACACATAAGTGTATTTGTAACTCAGCCATGCATAAAGTATTATTCAGAGAAGTTTATATATCATAAGCGTGTGCATATAAGGGATCTTACATATATGGTGGATTTGTTCTATAAGACCATTTTAAGGGGTGCCTTCATGTGATCAATCTTTTTGGGAACACCCTCTAAGTGAAGATGTTTTTTTTCCTCAATTGTTGTTCAGTATCCCTACAGAACAAAGTGATATACAGTGGCATGCAAAAGTTTGAATACCCCTGGTCAAAATTACTGTTATTGTGAACAGTTAAACAAACTGAAGATGAAATGATCCCTAAGGCTAGGGTCACATTGCGTTAGTGCAATCCGTTTAGCGCTAGCGGATTGCGCTAACGCAATGTTTTTAAAGGGTCGCGTTTCGGGGTCGCGTTAACGTCCCCGCTCTCGCAGATCCCCGATCTGCGAGAGCGGGGAACGGACCTCGGGCGCGCCGCGGACGCTGCAAGCAGCGTCCGAGGCGCGCTACAAAGGACCGGCGCGTCGCTAGCGCGTGCCGAAAATGACACGCGCTAGCAATGCGCTGGTACATTGCGGGCAATGGGAGCGCTAACGGACGCGTTGCATGGCGTTAATGTCGCCGTGCAACGCTGTCCGTTAGCGCTCTGACCAAAACGCAATGTGACCCCAGCCTAAAAGACCTTAAGTTAAAGATGACACATTTCCTTTGTGTGTTAGACAAAATAAATATATATATTCATCTTTTACATTTTAAAAATTACAAAAAGGAAAATGGGCCAATGCAACATTTTGGGAACCCTGGTTAGTAGCTAGTAGCACACCCTTTTGAAAGTATCACAGCTTGTAAACACTTTTTCTTGTTTGAGACATTTTCATCCATTCTTCCTTGGAAAGTTCTTCCAGTTCTGAGAGATTCCTGAATCGTCTTTCATATACTGCTATTTTAATATCTACTTACAGATTTTCAACGATGTTCATATTAGAGGACTGTGAGGGCCATTGCAAAACCTTATGCCTTTTGAGGTAGTCTATAGTGGATTTTGACGTGTGTTTAGGATCATTATCCATTTGTAGAAGCCATCCTCTTTTCAACTTCAACTTTTTTACAGATGGTGTTATGTTTGCATCAATAATTTGCTGAGATTTCATTGAAACCATTCTTCCCTTTACCCTTGAAGTGTTCCTCGTGCCATTAGTTGCAACACAACTCTAAAACATGATTTATCCACCACTATGCTTAAGAATTGGTGAGATGTTCTCTTCCTGAAATTCTTTGGTCTTTTTCTTCACACATACCTTTGATCATTGTCTCCAAAGAGTTCTATTTTACCTCATCGATATCGGTCCACAGGACTTGTTTCCAAGATGCATCAGAATTGTTTAAATGTTTTTTTGCTTACTTCTGAAGGTGAATGTTACAGTGAGGATGAGGATTTCTTCTGATGACTCTTCCATGAAGGCTATATTTGTGCAGGTCTCTCTGAACAGTAGAACAATGTACCACAACTCCAGAGTCTGCTAAATCTTTCTGAAGGTCTTTTGCAATAAAATGGAGGTTCTGATTTGCCTCTCTAGCAATCTTACATGCAGTTTTCACTAAAATTTTGATTGGTCTTCCAGATCTTATCTTGACCTCCACTGTTCCTGCTAACTGTCATTTTTTAATTTCATCTCGAATTGAAGAAAAGGCAACTTGAAAATGCTTTGCTATCATCTAATATATACCATCTTAATTTTCAGAGTGCTATATAGCTGTTTAGAAGAACCAATGGCTGCTATTTTTGGCACAAGATTAGAGGAGGCTGGGTTTTTATAAAGGTGGGAACTTTGTATCACCTCGCCTTTCTTAACAATGACTGTCAACAAGCCATTACACTAACAGGCTAATCAAGGTCTGAAATCTTGGTCAAAATTATCTGAGCACACAAATCTCCAAGTGTGCCCAAACTTTGGCAACAGGCCATTTTCCTTTTTGTAATTTTTAAAATGTAAAAAATGACTATATATAATTTTTTGGCCTAAAATACAAATAAAATATGTCATCTATAACTTGAGGCCTTTTACAGATCATTTAATTTTCATCTTGCTTAACTGTTCACAATAACAATAATTTTGACCAGGGGTACCCAAACTTTTACATGCCACTGTATACTGTTGAAATTAGAAGTTTACATACTCTATATAAAAAGACACATATGCATATTTTTCTCAATATCTGACATGAAATCAGAATATACTTTTCTTATTTTAGGTCAATTAGGATTACCATAATTATTAATATTTGCCAAATGCCAGAATAATGAGAGATAGAGAATGCTTTAAGGCATTTTTATTACTTAATGCCAAATCCAAACTTTACATACATTTCATCAGTATTTAGTACCATTGCCCGCAAACTGAATGACTTGGGAGATTCTTCCACAAGCTTCTCACCATAGTTGGTCAGAATATGGGCCCATTCCTCCTGACAAAACTGGTGCAACTGATCCAGGTTTGTAGGTCGCCTTGCTCGCACATGCTTTTTCAGCTTTGCCCATAAATTTTCAATAGGATTGAGATCAGGGCCTTGTGATAGTCACTCCAAAACATTGACTTTGTTATCCTGAAGCCACTTTGTTACCATTTTGGAGGTATGTGTTAGAGGTCGAGTTCCCGCTTCTGCACAGGGGGAATCTCGAGCCATCTCCACTGCGGTCTCCCATTCTGTTCCAGCCGCAGTGGAGTCTGCTCAGCAAAGGCATCGGTCCCAGCGTCTTGCTCAATCTCACTCTGTTCTAAGAGTTACTGCTGCTTCTCCAGCTTCTGCCATTAAAGCCAGTACTGGTCAGCAGCAAGCGGACTTCTCTGGGGCTAAGTCCTTGTCTGCACATACTGAGCATGCCCAGGGCAAAATCTCCCGTTGGAGATCGAGGGTCAGGTGCTCAGGCTCTGCGGCACATCCCATTGGTCCTCTTGGCAGGTCTTGGAAGGGCAAAAGTTCTGTAGCCACTTCCTGTGCTGCAACTATATAAACTGCGCATGACCGCACGGCCATGTGCTAGTATTGTCTCATAATTATATATGTGTGTGTGTAGATGGATGTATGTCGATGGATGAAAGCTCCTAAATATCCCTCCCTAGAGTTGTTGTCTGCTCGCGGATGTTGGTAGCTATCTAGCGCCCGACTAACCATCTGCACGATACACACATTACAGCGTCCTCTTGCTGTGTTCGCCTGTACGGCGCCGTGCGCTTGCCTAGCGCTTTCCATACACAAGCCTGTGTGGTTGGTGGCGTCCGTCAGTGCGGCATTGCTCGCACTCCTGTGCATTTATATATTTCTAATTAGTTTCCTTACACACCCAGTTGCGGTGTAGTGCCAGCAAGGTTCTAATCGGACTTCAATCCCAGTTGGGGTTAAGTACGCTGACTGCTTGCTCGCGCTTTAGGTGCGGTACCGCGGTCCTGTGACGCAACAGGATTGCTTCCTTCACGCTGGGTGAGGTTGAACCCACGTGTGTTTACTTTAGTGTACCGCCATATAGTCTGCAATTTACTAGCAGCGGGTTTTCACCTGCACGGTGGACCTCGGACTGCGAACGCATCTATATCATCTTTCTGGGTGCGTTCCGCCAGTCCTAACATAATACTAGCGCCAAGGTCTGGCTAGTAAATGGCGGACGATCAGCGTTTACAGCGGTACATCCAGCAGCTGGAGGGAAGGTTGGCGGCTCTGGAGCGTTCAACTTCAGCTGTGTATGTTACTGCTGTCGCTGTTCAGGCTGCAAGTGTGGCTGCAGCTACCTTGTCCACTGCTGCCCCTGTACCGACGCTATCTCGCCTCCCGCTACCAGAGAAATTTTCTGGTGACAGTAAGTCCTGTAGGGGTTTCGTGAGTCAGTGCTCAATACATCTCGAGCTTCTGGCCTCTCGTTTCCCTACAGAGCGGGCTAAGGTGGGCTTTATCATTTCCTTATTGTCGGACAGGGCGTTGCAGTGGGCTACGCCGCTGTGGGAGCGTGACGATCTTGTGGTGCAGAGTGCTCCGTTATTCTTGAGCACTCTGAAACAGGTCTTTTTAGGACCTCGTGTCACCCATGATACGGCGCTCCAACTGTTGGCATTGACTCAGGGCTCGTCCTTGGTCAGCCTTTTTGCCGTCCACTTCCGCACTCTAGCATCTGAGCTGGAGTGGTCGGATAAAGCCCTTATCCCTATATTTTGGAGGGGGCTGGCTGACCACGTTAAGGACGGCCTGGCCACTAGGGAGATTCCCGCCACACTGGAGGAATTAATAACTATATCTACTCGTATTGACCTCCGTTTTCACGAGCGGAGGTTAGAGCGAGCCCAGTGTAGGCAGAGGTTTCGGTTGGCTCCCACCTTCGCCAAACCTTTAGAATTTCCAGTCCAGGCTCCTGAGCCCCATGATATATCTACCAGTACTTCTTCCTTCTCTGGTGTGCGGGTTTTTGTTTTGCTATGGACCTGTTGCATGCACTTTCTGAGCAAGTGAGTAATCTCACTCAAATGATGCAAAAACTGTCCAGGGAACAGAGAACCCTGGTTCAATCACATCAACAGGTTCAGAACCATTCAGGAAAGAGTTGCTGATGCCATTCAGGGGTCTTTTTCTCCTGGGGCTCGGGATGAGGATGCCACAGATGTTTCCTTAGTTCCCCCGAACCACCTTTAATTTACCCAACACCTTTTCTGGGGATAAAAAATTATTTAGGATGTTCAGAGAGGGGTGTAAACTGTTATTTTTTCTCTACAACCATCGCCTCTGGAAATGAAAGCCAGAGGGTGGAGATTATTATTTCTTTATTAAGGGGGCTCCACAGGCTTGGGCTTTCTCTCTCTTGCCGCTCTGGAACGTATGTCTGTGGATCTGTTTTTTGAGGCTCTTGAGCATATTTATGATGAGCCTGATAGAGTGCATCTGGCTGAGATTTTGGTGATGAGTGTGACACAGGGAAAGCACTCAGCGGAATGGTTTTGTTCCGAGTTCAGATGCTGGGCAGCTGAGATTTCATGGAATGATGCCTCTCTACGAGGGTTGTTCCGCAGGGGCCTGTCCAACTGTTTGCAGGATGCACTGGTGTTGCATCCTCCCCTGGATACCCTGGAGGATGCTATGACTCAGGCTGCCGTATGAACACTAAGCTCTGTGCCAAAGGGGTGATGCAGCAGGAAACCCCTTTATACTTCAGCCCAGGGGAAACCCCATCAACTACAGAACCCATGGAGGTGGGAGCCATGTGGGTCAAGGAGAGAGAGAGGAGAAGCCATAGACATAACCAGCAGAGACTCAGGACACTGGAAAAAAACTGTCCTTCTTGTTCCTCTATCTAAGATGTCGGGAAACGCCTATGTCTCGGTAAGGATTGAGGAGGTTGCCCAGACTCCCAGGTACAGTTTTCCTCATTTGCTAAAATCCTTCTCCAGGTGGAGTTGGAGGTTGTTGGTGGCCCATTTTTGACTACCGATATTGTTGACTCTGGATCTACCATCAATTTAATTGACTCTCATATTGTGACTCTTTATAAGATAAGGACAGTTAGGCTTGAGTGGGAATCTGTTTTGTGTCTGAGGTCTTGTCAATAAGAGTGGGCTCTGCTCATGTGGAAAACATATGCTGTTTTGTTTTGAATAATTTGCCTGCGGGTCTTGTTTTAGGTATGCCCTGGCTTCAACACCATAACCCTGTTATTGATTGGGTATCTGGGGAAATTGTCCAATAGGGTCCAATTGTTCCTGTCTGTGTTGCAATTCTGTGCCATTGTCCACCCCTTTAAAATCTGTATCTGTGTTGTTTGTTTAATTTGTCTGGGCCTGAACGCCAAGCCATCAAGGAATATATTGCAGAGAGTCTCCGCAAGAGGAATATTCGCCCTTCTGTCTCACCTGTAGCTGCTGGGTTTTTCTTCATTAAGAAAAATTATGGTGGTTTGCAGTCGTGCCTAGACTTTTGGGAACTCAACAAGATTACCGTGAGAAACACGCAACCACTCCCCCTCATACCAGATCTGTGTAAGGAACTTTCTGGGGCCAAATGGTTTTCCAAGCTTGATTTACAGGGAGCCTATAACCTGATAAGGGTTTGTGAAGGGGATGAGTGGAAAACTGTTTTTCTCACGTCGGATGGACTGTTTCAGAACCTGGTCATGCCCTTCAGGCTGCCTAATGCTCCTGCTGTTTTTCAAAACTTTATTAATGTCATTTTTCTGACCTGATTGGGCGCTTTGTTGTCATTTATCTTGATGACATTTTAGCATACTCCTCTAATAATCAAAACCACTTGCACCATCTGCGTACTGTTCTTCTGGGACTTAGAGAAAACCAGTTGTATGCTAAATTGGAGAAGTATTCATTTTTTGTACAGGAATTATCTTTTTTGGCTTTGATTGTTTCTTGTGAGGCTTTTCGTATGGATCCTAAGAAGGTCCAGGCTATTACTGATTGGGTTCAACCTCATGATTTAAAGGGTTTGCAATGCTTCCTAGGCTTTGCAAACTACTATCAGAAGTTCAATAAGGGATTTTCACAGGTGGTGAAGCCCTTGACTGATCTCACACTCAAGGGGGCTGATGTTAGGAATTGGTCAGCTTCTGGGAAAAATTATTTTCTGACTTTAAAAGACTGTTTTATTTCCGCCCCAGTGTTTGTCCAGCCAGATTCATCAAGACCTTTTATCATCGAGGTGGATGATTTTGAGGTGGGACTGGGGGCAGTATTGTCTCAGGGTCCTGTACTCTGACCAACCTCAACAGCCTTCTTTTCCAGAAAGTTCTCATTTGCTGAGAGAAATTATGATGTGGGTAATAGGGAGCTCCTGGCTATTAATTTGACCTTTGAAGAATGGAAGCATTTTTTGGAAGGGGCTGTTCATCCTATCACCATGGTCACCGATCACAAAAACTTAGCTTACATCGAGTCTGCCAAAAGGTTTACCCCCAGGAAAGCCTGGTTATTGCTTTTTTTTTCCTGATTTCAATTTTCCATCACCTTCCATCCAGGGTGAAAGAATGTTAAAGCAGATGCTTTGTCCCGAAGCTTTGATCCAGTGTCTCCTCCTGAACCTCCATCCTCCATTCTTCAATCTGGGGTGGTGGTGGCCGAAATCTCTTCTGATTTGTTGAGAGAGATATTTGAGGCCCAAGCTCTGGCTCTCAGTAATAAACCTGATGGTAAGTTGTTTGTCCCAGGACATTTCCATCTTATACTCCTGTGGGAGTTTCATGAGTCTGTGATGAGTGCTCATCCTGGGATTTTGGCCACACGGGAGGCAATTACTAGGATTTTCTGGTAGCACTCTTTGGTTGCGGATGTTAAAAGGTTTGTGTCTGCATGTGGAGTTTGTGCCCATTCCAAGAGTTCTCATTGCTGGCCGGCCAGGGAATTGGTGCTTTTGCCAGTTCCGGATAGACCATGGACACATTTGTCCATGGACTTTATCACTAATCTCCCTCCATCCAGGGGTAACTCCGTGGTGTGGGTGGTTGTAGATAGATTTTCCAAACAGGCTCATTTTGTACTTCTGCCCGCTTTGCTGTCTGTGGAAACCTCTGCCAGGTTGTTTATGCAGCATGTGGTTTAGCTGCATGGGGTGCCTATGAATGTGGTGTCTGACAGACGTGTGCAGTTTGTGGCCAAGTTTTGGAAGACCTTTTGTAAAAAGTTGTGAATTACACTGTCTTTTTCCTTACCAGCCAGATTCTAATGGGCAAACCGAGCGTATGAACCAGTCCCTGGAGAAAATTTTCAGATGTTTGGCTTCTTCCAGACAGGATGACTGGTGTGATGCATTGCCAGTGGCAGAATTTGCTTTCAATGGTCATGTTAGTCAGTCCTCGGGAATGTCTCCCTTCCTGGTCAACTATGGGTTTTACCCGCATTTTGGGGAGTTTTCACGCATGGACTTAGGTTGTCCAGTGGCGGAGGTGACGGTGTGATGCTTAAAGACCCTGTTGTGGGGAGGTTCAATGAAACATCATCAAAGCCAAGGAAAGGTACAAATTTTTTGTGGACAAGAGAAGATGGTCGGGTCCTGTGTTCCTAGTGGACGAGAAGGTATGGTTATCCACTCACAATCTTAAGCTCAAAGACCCTTCAGCCAAACTGAGTCCTAAGTTCATTGGCCCAGAGATGGAGGTTGTCAATCCGATGACCTACAGGTTGCAGCTTCCCGCCTCCTTCAAGATATCCAATGTTTTCCACAGGTCTCTTTTGAAACCATTGGAAACTGTCAAGGAATTCTGGAAACTGCAGTATTTGATGCATTGGAAGGGGTATGGTCCGGAGGATTGGTTTTGGGTCTCGGCCATTTCAGTGCATGCCTATCAGTTGGTTCGAGCTTTTCATGCCGAGCATCCTGAGAAGCCTGGGGGTCCAGTGGCCTCCCGTTAAGAGGGGGGTACTGTCATGGTTGCAGACAGGATTCACTTTCCTGTCCTCTCAGGGTTAATTTTGCATGGCCTCCTTTTGGTTTGGGGAGGGCTATATTTACCTGCCTTCTCTGGGATCCTTGTCAGTGAAACATTCGTTCTTGACTGTGTGTCTGACCCTTGGTGTGCTTGCATACTGTTTCATCTGTTTGCCCTTTAGTGTATGATCCGGTCTGTTTTCTTGTCTGTGCAGTTGCCTAGTGACTTTGTCCTTGTTACCCATTTCAGGCTCTAAATCTTGGCTTTGTGTTCTCTCTTCATGTCTGCCCTGTTTGTACTGCGTCACTATCTCCGGTTGTCTGACCTCTTGCTACATCCTGACCACCGTTTATGTCTCACCCTTTTGTACTACGCTGTACTCCCGACTTTACTTCAGTACTTTCTGACTACTTTCCGGCATCTACAGCCACCACCGCCACTCAGTGTCTGGCTCCGCCTCCGGTCACTCCCTGGTGGTCACGTGTTTCAGGTCCTGCACACCGGCTGTTAAGCTTGCCGCAGCTCTCCGCACACACTCTCGGTCCTTTTGGAACATGTGCGCAGACTCTAAGTCTGCAGCTGGGTTCCTGATATTATCACTGATCTACCAGTACTTCTTCCTTCTCTAGCATTGGAGGGTAGCATCCCAATGTTAAGACCCTGTATATTTTATACCAAAGTTGTCTGAATTTGGCCATGATCAGCTAACAGTCATTCCCCAAACAGTCTGGCATCAACTTTCTCTGCATTTTACTTTGAAAACACATGAGTGTGAAGCTGAGCTGAAATATCTTCTGTATGGGGGAGGAGGCCAACATGGCTACTGAATAATGGATGTTGATAGTTGTGTTGGTAATTGATTGATGGATGCTTAACTGAGCAAAGTTTGCCTGACAGAGATCTAAGTTGTATTGGGGCCTTTTTGCAGATAAATTACTAGTTTTAAAAGGATTTTTTGCAACTACCTGATCTCTTTTTCTTTGATATATCATGCAAACATGCTTACATCAGTCTGTCATTTTTCTGTGCATTTAGACTAGGACTGAAATAGGTCGCATCACAATGCATGGATGGCAGCTCTTTTTTTTCATCTTTGCTCAGGTCTACAGGACAGATCCAAAGTATGTGCAGTAGCCCTGACCTCATTCTATAGGCCTGTTGTTCATGCCAGTGGACTCTCCTGTTTTTTTTTTGCAAACATTTTCACAATGTGAAAAGACAGTGTTTCTGCTCAGGACCTGGAAATGAACTGTCGGGGACGACATACGATTCAGTGGTTAAAAGAAGAGTTCCTTAACTATTATCCTACAGGAACATAAGGTTCTGTAACTTAATGACTGCTTTGTGTCATCCATTGGCCGTGTGTGCCTAAGTTACCGGCATAAGCATTGTATTTTCAAATAAAATCAGTCAGGCAGAGAAAGAGTGATATATTTCCATTTTGTGGATGGATGGATGGACATATTTAGTTCCTTGTTATTGATGTAATGTATACAGCATGACATGGAATAGCAATACACATAAACATGATGTAATGATTTCTGGGGTGGCATATCTTGATGATGGAACTGTTAATATTTACTTTTCAGGTAGAGATTTTTATGCAAGCATATAAATTATACTGATGATTCATTTCTTCATTAGTTCCAGAAATGCCTTCCTGATTCCTGAGCTCTACAAAATCATAGCCATGAAGTCACCATGTTTGTTTTCTATTTTGTATCGTAAAGCGTATTTAGGCCTTGTGCTAAACTGTGACTAGTAATCAGTCATACATAAAGTTCACACATAAGTGTATTTGTAACTCAGCCATGCATAAAGTATTATTCAGAGAAGTTTATATATCATAAGCGTGTGCATATAAGGGATCTTACATATATGGTGGATTTGTTCTATAAGACCATTTTAAGGGGTGCCTTCATGTGATCAATCTTTTTGGGAACACCCTCTAAGTGAAGATGTTTTTTTTCCTCAATTGTTGTTCAGTATCCCTACAGAACAAAGTGATATACAGTGGCATGCAAAAGTTTGAATACCCCTGGTCAAAATTACTGTTATTGTGAACAGTTAAACAAACTGAAGATGAAATGATCCCTAAAAGACCTTAAGTTAAAGATGACACATTTCCTTTGTGTGTTAGACAAAATAAATATATATATTCATCTTTTACATTTTAAAAATTACAAAAAGGAAAATGGGCCAATGCAACATTTTGGGAACCCTGGTTAGTAGCTAGTAGCACACCCTTTTGAAAGTATCACAGCTTGTAAACACTTTTTCTTGTTTGAGACATTTTCATCCATTCTTCCTTGGAAAGTTCTTCCAGTTCTGAGAGATTCCTGAATCGTCTTTCATATACTGCTATTTTAATATCTACTTACACATTTTCAACGATGTTCATATTAGAGGACTGTGAGGGCCATTGCAAAACCTTATGCCTTTTGAGGTAGTCTATAGTGGATTTTGACGTGTGTTTAGGATCATTATCCATTTGTAGAAGCCATCCTCTTTTCAACTTCAACATTTTTACAGATGGTGTTATGTTTGCATCAATAATTTGCTGAGATTTCATTGAAACCATTCTTCCCTTTACCCTTGAAGTGTTCCTCGTGCCATTAGTTGCAACACAACTCTAAAACATGATTTATCCACCACTATGCTTAAGAATTGGTGAGATGTTCTCTTCCTGAAATTCTTTGGTCTTTTTCTTCACACATACCTTTGATCATTGTCTCCAAAGAGTTCTATTTTACCTCATCGATATCGGTCCACAGGACTTGTTTCCAAGATGCATCACAATTGTTCAAATGTTCTTTTGCTTACTTCTGAAGGTGAATGTTACAGTGAGGATGAGGATTTCTTCTGATGACTCTTCCATGAAGGCTATATTTGTGCAGGTCTCTCTGAACAGTAGAACAATGTACCACAACTCCAGAGTCTGCTAAATCTTTCTGAAGGTCTTTTGCAATAAAATGGAGGTTCTGATTTGCCTCTCTAGCAATCTTACATGCAGTTTTCACTAAAATTTTGATTGGTCTTCCAGATCTTATCTTGACCTCCACTGTTCCTGCTAACTGCCATTTTTTAATTTCATCTCGAATTGAAGAAAAGGCAACTTGAAAATGCTTTGCTATCATCTAATATATACCATCTTAATTTTCAGAGTGCTATATAGCTGTTTAGAAGAACCAATGGCTGCTATTTTTGGCACAAGATTAGAGGAGGCTGTGTTTTTATAAAGGTGGGAACTTTGTATCACCTCGTCTTTCTTAACAATGACTGTCAACAAGCCATTACACTAACAGGCTAATCAAGGTCTGAAATCTTGGTCAAAATTATCTGAGCACACAAATCTCCAAGTGTGCCCAAACTTTGGCAACAGGCCATTTTCCTTTTTGTAATTTTTAAAATGTAAAAAATGACTATATATAATTTTTTGGCCTAAAATACAAATAAAATATGTCATCTATAACTTGAGGCCTTTTACAGATCATTTAATTTTCATCTTGCTTAACTGTTCACAATAACAATAATTTTGACCAGGGGTACCCAAACTTTTACATGCCACTGTATACTGTTGAAATTAGAAGTTTACATACTCTATATAAAAAGACACATATGCATATTTTTCTCAATATCTGACATGAAATCAGAATATACTTTTCTTATTTTAGGTCAATTAGGATTACCATAATTATTAATATTTGCCAAATGCCAGAATAATGAGAGATAGAGAATGCTTTAAGGCATTTTTATTACTTAATGCCAAATCCAAACTTTACATACATTTCATCAGTATTTAGTACCATTGCCCGCAAACTGAATGACTTGGGAGATCCTTCCACAAGCTTCTCACCATAGTTGGTCAGAATATGGGCCCATTCCTCCTGACAAAACTGGTGCAACTGATCCAGGTTTGTAGGTCGCCTTGCTCGCACATGCCTTTTCAGCTTTGCCCATAAATTTTCAATAGGATTGAGATCAGGGCCTTGTGATAGTCACTCCAAAACATTGACTTTGTTATCCTGAAGCCACTTTGTTACCATTTTGGAGGTATGTGTTAGAGGTCGAGTTCCCGCTTCTGCACAGGGGGAATCTCGAGCCATCTCCACTGCGGTCTCCCATTCTGTTCCAGCCGCAGTGGAGTCTGCTCAGCAAAGGCGTCGGTCCCAGCGTCTTGCTCAATCTCACTCTGTTCTAAGAGTTACTGCTGCTTCTCCAGCTTCTGCCATTAAAGCCAGTACTGGTCAGCAGCAAGCGGACTTCTCTGGGACTAAGTCCTTGTCTGCACATACTGAGCATGCCCAGGGCAAGATCTCCCGTTGGAGATCGAGGGTCAGGTGCTCAGGCTCTGCGGCACATCCCATTGGTCCTCTTGGCAGGTCTTGGAAGGGCAAAAGTTCTGTAGCCACTTCCTGTGCTGCAACTATATAAACTGCACATGACCGCACGGCCATGTGCTAGTATTGTCTCATAATTATATATGTGTGTGTGTAGATGGATGTATGTCGATGGATGAAAGCTCCTAAATATCCCTCCCTAGAGTTGTTGTCTGCTCGCGGATGTTGGTAGCTATCTAGCGCCTGACTAACCATCTGCACGATACACACATTACAGCGTCCTCTTGCTGTGTTCGCCTGTACGGCGCCGTGCGCTTGCCTAGCGCTTTCCATACACAAGCCTGTGTGGTTGGTGGCGTCCGTCAGTGCGGCATTGCTCGCACTCCTGTGCATTTATATATTTCTAATTAGTTTCCTTACACACCCAGTTGCGGTGTAGTGCCAGCAAGGGTCTAATCGGACTTCAATCCCAGTTGGGGTTAAGTACGCTGACTGCTTGCTCGCGCTTTAGGTGCGGTACCGCGGTCCTGTGACGCAACAGGATTGCTTCCTTCACGCTGGGTGAGGTTGAACCCACGTGTGTTTACTTTAGTGTACCGCCATATAGTCTGAAATTTACTAGCAGCGGGTTTTCACCTGCACGGTGGACCTCGGACTGCGAACGCATCTATATCATCTTTCTGGGTGCGTTCCGCCAGTCCTAACATAATACTAGCGCCAAGGTCTGGCTAGTAAATGGCGGACGATCAGCGTTTACAGCGGTACATCCAGCAGCTGGAGGGAAGGTTGGCGGCTCTAGAGCGTTCAACTTCAGCTGTGGATGTTACTGCTGTCGCTGTTCAGGCTGCAAGTGTGGCTGCAGCTACCTTGTCCACTGCTGCCCCTGTACCGACGCTATCTCGCCTCCCGCTACCAGAGAAATTTTCTGGTGACAGTAAGTCCTGTAGGGGTTTCGTGAGTCAGTGCTCAATACATCTCGAGCTTCTGGCCTCTCGTTTCCCTACAGAGCGGGCTAAGGTGGGCTTTATCATTTCCTTATTGTCGGACAGGGCGTTGCAGTGGGCTACGCCGCTGTGGGAGCGTGACGATCTTGTGGTGCAGAGTGCTCCGTTATTCTTGAGCACTCTGAAACAGGTCTTTTTAGGACCTCGTGTCACCCATGATACGGCGCTCCAACTGTTGGCATTGACTCAGGGCTCGTCCTTGGTCAGCCTTTTTGCCGTCCACTTCCGCACACTAGCATCTGAGCTGGAGTGGCCGGATAAAGCCCTTATCCCTATATTTTGGAGGGGGCTGGCTGACCACGTTAAGGACGCCCTGGCCACTAGGGAGATTCCCGCCACACTGGAGAAATTAATAACTATATCTACTCGTATTGACCTCCGTTTTCACGAGCGGAGGTTAGAGCGAGCCCAGTGTAGGCAGAGGTTTCGGTTGGCTCCCACCTTCGCCAAACCTTTAGAATTTCCAGTCCAGGCTCCTGAGCCCCATGAACCTAAGGTGGTGTCACGAGCGGGATCTAAGTCCCGGACCGCCCGTGCACTCCAGGTTTGCCATGTATGCCAACAGTCAGGACATCTTGCCACCAGATGTCATCAGCGGTCGAGGAAACGTCAGCGTCTAGTGGTAGTAGGTGGAGGTGCACTAGACACTGCGACATTTGCCTCCAAATTGTCTTTCAAGGGGACAATTACTTTTGGCTCATCCTCCCACTCGGTAGAGCTCTGCGTGGATTCTGGGGCGGAGGGCAATTTTATGTCTTCTGCCTTCGCCCAACGTCACGCAATACCCCTGGTTATGCTATCTCAACCAGTAACGGTACGAGTGGTGAATGGGTCGACACTCCCCGCACAGATAACACATCAGACCATCCCTTTTACTTTGTCCATGTCACCATCCCATCAGGAGTTTATATCTCTGCTCATCATTCCTGAGGGGATTGATGAGATCCTGTTGGGGATACCTTGGTTACGGTACCACTCTCCTCACATCGAGTGGTCCTCTGGCAGAATTCTGGGATGGGGTGAATCATGTGGGGGTAGGTGTCACGGAGAGTGCGTTCAGGTTGCTACTACAGAGGTACCCGCAGATCTATCCTCTCTCCCCAAGCAATATTGGTCTTATGCATCTTATGCAGACGTGTTCTCCAAAAAGGCGGCGGAGACCCTTCCGCCCCATCGCCCCTATGACTGTCCTATCGATCTCTTGCCTGGTGCGGAGCCTCCCCGGGGTCGAGTTTATCCATTATCTCTCCCGGAGACGGAGGCCATGTCTCAGTACATTCAAGAGAATCTGGCAAGAGGGTTCATCAGGAAGTCAGTGTCACCTGCTGGGGCAGGGTTCTTCTTCGTGCAGAAGAATGGGGAACTACGTCCATGCATAGACTACAGGGGTCTTAACGCTATCACGGTTAAGAACAAGTATCCTTTGCCCCTGATATCCGAGCTCTTCGATAGGCTTCGGGGAGCTAGAGTGTTTACTAAATTAGATCTGCGGGGTGCATATAACCTGATTCGCATCCGTGAGGGGGACGAATGGAAAACGGCGTTTAACACCAGAGATGGGCACTATGAGTATCTGGTGATGCCCTTCGGGCTCTGTAATGCTCCAGCCGTTTTCCAAGACTTTGTCAACGACATCTTCCGGGATATGCTTTCCACCTCAGTTGTAGTCTATCTGGATGATATTCTCATCTTTTCTCCAGATATGGACTCCCACCGGAGAGATGTTGGCAGAGTCTTCGACCTCCTACGGGCAAACTCTCTTTATGCTAAGTTGGAGAAGTGTATGTTTGAGCAGGAGTCTTTACCGTTCCTGGGCTATATCATCTCCGCCCAGGGATTGGCTATGGATCCTGCCAAACTACAGGCTGTGATGGACTGGCAAGAGCCCCATTCTCTTAAAGCGGTGCAGCGCTTTATGGGGTTCATTAACTATTACCGCCAGTTCATTCCCCACTTCTCAACTCTGGTAGCTCCCTTGGTAGCCCTCACCAAGAAGGGAGCAAATCCCAAATTGTGGTCGGAAGAGGTCTCCAAGGCCTTCACTTCTATTAAGTCCCACTTTGCTAGCGCTCCCATCTTACGTCGCCCCGATGTTGATAAGCCATTCCTAATGGAGGTGGATGCCTCATCCGTTGGTGCTGGAGCAGTCCTCTATCAAAAGGATGCTCAAGGTCGGAAGCATCCATGCTTCTTTTTCTCAAAGACCTTTACTTCAGCGGAGAGAAATTACTCCATCGGGGATAGGGAGTTGCTAGCGATGAAGTTGGCTTTTTCGGAGTGGAGACATCTTCTGGAGGGTGCACGGTTTCCTTTCCAGGTCTTCACGGACCACAAAAATTTGGTGTATTTACACACAGCCCAGCGGCTGAATTCTCGTCAGGCCAGATGGTCCTTATTTTTCTCCCGGTTCCATTTTACTCTGCATTATCTCACCGGGGAGAAGAATATTCGTGCCGATGCTCTCTCTCGCTCCCTTATGTCAACTGAGGAGGAGGAAGAGGAGCCTCGGCTTATTGTCCCTGCTGAGAGCCTGAGAACCGTAGCGCCGGTTTCACTGGAGTCTGTGCCTCCGGGCAAGACTTTTGTGCCCATTAATTTGCGACCGGAGGTTCTCTCTTGGGCTCATTCGTCCAGGGTGGGTGGACACTTTGGGACCAAAAGGACATCTGAGCTACTGGCGAGGACGTACTGGTGGCCGCATATGGTCCGGGATGTCAGGGATTATGTCCTGGCGTGTCTCCTGCGCCAAAAATAAATCTCCGCGTCAAAGGCCAGCTGGGTTGCTCTATCCCTTGCCAGTGCAGATAGGCCCTGGGAGATGGTCGGCATGGACTTTGTCGTGGGTTTACCCAAATCTCGCGGCTGTACCATTATTTGGGTCATCACCGATCATTTCTCAAAAATGGTGCATTTGGTGCCGCTACCACGGTTACCTTCTGCACGGGCCTTGGCAGCGTTGTTCATTAAACATATCTTCCGCCTACATGGTATGCCTGACAAAATTGTCAGTGACCGAGGTCCCCAGTTTGCGTCTCGGTTCTGGAGAGAGCTTTGTCATCTACTCAGTATTGAGTTGAATCTCTCTTCCGCTTATCATCCCGAGACGAATGGGTTGGTAGAGAGAGCCAACCAGACCTTGGTCACATACCTGCGACATTTTGTTTCAGCCAGGCAGGATGACTGGGCATCCTTGCTATCATGGGCAGAGTTTGCGCTGAACAACGCCGTAGCCGACTCCACTGGACAAACTCCATTCCTCCTCAACTATGGTCAGCATCCACGGGTACCTGTGCCTATGCCCGTGTCTTCCGCAGACTCCAGGGTGGCAGACTGGGCTGTGGAGGCACGGGATATTTGGGACCGCACTCAGGATGCCATTCGGGCCTCTAAGGAGAGAATGAGGTCCTCCGCCGATGCTCATCGGCGCCCCGCTCCGACCTTTGCTCCTGGCGACTTGGTGTGGCTCTCCGCCCGTAACATCAGGCTGCGAGTTGAGTCCACTAAATTTGCTCCTCGCTACTTGGGTCCCTTCAAGGTCCTCGAACAGGTTAATCCTGTGATCTACCGTCTGGCCCTTCCTCCACGCCTTGGTATCACCGACACCTTTCATGTGTCTCTCCTTAAGCCCGTAAACATGTCCCGGTTTTCTGAGTCATCTGCCGAGACATCGGGTTCGTCTACGGACGATTTCGAGGTGAACGCTATCTTGGGGTGCAACGTGGTACGTGGCAAAAAATATTTTTTGGTGGACTGGAAGGGTTACGGCCCTGAGGATAGGTCCTGGGAGCCTGCTGAGCACATTCGGGCTCCGCAGCTTATTGCTGCCTTCGAACGTAGCGAGGCCCAAGGAGGGGGGGGCCCTAGGAGGGGGGTAATGTTAGAGGTCGAGTTCCCGCTTCTGCACAGGGGGAATCTCGAGCCATCTCCACTGCGGTCTCCCATTCTGTTCCAGCCGCAGTGGAGTCTGCTCAGCAAAGGCGTCGGTCCCAGCGTCTTGCTCAATCTCACTCTGTTCTAAGAGTTACTGCTGCTTCTCCAGCTTCTGCCATTAAAGCCAGTACTGGTCAGCAGCAAGCGGACTTCTCTGGGGCTAAGTCCTTGTCTGCACATACTGAGCATGCCCAGGGCAAAATCTCCCGTTGGAGATTAAGGGTCAGGTGCTCAGGCTCTGCGGCACATCCCATTGGTCCTCTTGGCAGGTCTTGGAAGGGCAAAAGTTCTGTAGCCACTTCCTGTGCTGCAACTATATAAACTGCGCATGACCGCATGGCCATGCGCTAGTATTGTCTCATAATTATATATGTGTGTGTGTAGATGGATGTATGTCGATGGATGAAAGCTCCTAAATATCCCTCCCTAGAGTTGTTGTCTGCTCGCGGATGTTGGTAGCTATCTAGCGCCCGACTAACCATCTGCACGATACACACATTACAGCGTCCTCTTGCTGTGTTCGCCTGTACGGCGCCGTGCGCTTGCCTAGCGCTTTCCATACACAAGCCTGTGTGGTTGGTGGCGTCCGTCAGTGCGGCATTGCTCGCACTCCTGTGCATTTATATATTTCTAATTAGTTTCCTTACACACCCAGTTGCGGTGTAGTGCCAGCAAGGGTCTAATCGGACTTCAATCCCAGTTGGGGTTAACTACGCTGACTGCTTGCTCGCGCTTTAGGTGCGGTACCGCGGTCCTGTGACGCAACAGGATTGCTTCCTTCACGCTGGGTGAGGTTGAACCCACGTGTGTTTACTTTAGTGTACCGCCATATAGTCTGCAATTTACTAGCAGCGGGTTTTCACCTGCACGGTGGACCTCGGACTGCGAACGCATCTATATCATCTTTCTGGGTGCGTTCCGCCAGTCCTAACAGTATGTTTCAGGTCATTGTCCATTTGGAAGACCCAATTCCGCCTAAGCTTTAACTTCCTGGTTGATGTTTTGAGATGTTGCTTCAGTATTGCCACCTAATCTTCTTTTCTCATGATGCCATCTATTTTGTGAAGTGCATAAGTCCTTCCTGCAGCAAAGCAAACCCACAACATGATGCTTACACCCTTACACCCCAGTGTTTCATAGTTGGGATGGTGTTCTTAGGCTTCCAAGCTTCTCTTTTTTACCTTCAATCGTAAAGATAGTCATTATGCCCAAAAAGTTTAATTTTAGCTTTATCAGACCACAGGACATGCCTCCAAAAATTAAGGTATTTGCTGATGTGTAGTACAAAATCCAGAACCAAGAGGTTGCACTCCAATAAGCTTTATTCCAAAATCTTCCTATAAAAATATAGTCAACCGACCAATAGAAAAAATGGCACAAACAGCAGAGGTCTCAGACACCGCTTTACGTGTTTCAGGGCCAAATATGTCCCTTAGTCATAACCTGTGTGCATTTGAAAATATTAATCAGGCTTTTTTTATGTTTCTTTTGGAGTAATGGCTTCTTTCTGGTAAAGCCCACGTTGATACAGTATTCATTTCAAAGTGGATATTGACACAATTTTTCCAGCTTCTGCCATCATCTTCACAAAGTCTTTTCCTTTTGCCCATGAGGTGATATGCACAAGGCATGTTTATGTCTGGGACACAAAACCCATCTCCTTCTTGAGCGATATAATGGCTGGACATTCCCATCTTGTTTGTAATTGCATATAATTGTTTGTACAGATGAATGAGGCACCTTCAGGTATCTTGAAATGGTACCCAAGGATGAGCCAGACTTGTGCAAGTCCTCAGTTCTCTTCCAAATATCTTGGCTGATTTCTTTAAACTTTCCCATGATTCTACACAAAGAAGAAGTGTCTCTAATTAACTCAGATGTTGCCCAAAAATCAGAAGCTTCCAAATACATTATATCATCATATGGGCAGTCCAAAATTGTTTAAAGGCATAGCATTCTTAGTGTATGTTAACTTTTGACTTTGCAGTAACTAATAAAAATGCCTTAAAACATTATCTCTCATTAATCTGGCATTTGGCAAATATTAGTAATTATGGTAATCCTATTTCACCTAAAACGGGAACAGTTTATTCTGATTTCATGTCAGATATTGAGAAAAATATGCATATGAGTCTTTTTATATAGTGTATGTAAACTTCTAGTTTCAACTGTATGTACATTTCAGATTGCATGTCTGCATAAAGTGTGTGCAATATAAGAAAAGTTTAAATCTTGCTTCTTAGCCATAGAAATGAAAGCATTCCTTCCATATTTGGTGATTCAGTGAGTCATACAAAGTGTTAAGAGGTCCAAGATTTTTCTGTTTGTGAAGCTTCAAGTGCATTGAGTTATCAAAGAATTCCCAGTTAGTCTGCAATTTTTTCCATAAGAGGTTTATTAAATAATGAAACACACATTGTGGCACAAGCTTTACTGCATGTTATTAATTTCTCTTGAACACCAACGGGGAAACAAAATACATATAAAGGTCCTAATGTCAAGAATTGAGTCAGGAATTGCAGGCAGTTAATGCTTGGGACCACCCACTGCTGTCTTTCTAGGGGATGATACATAGCTAAACAGTTCATTACAGCTGTAGTATTCATGAATCTGGTCATCTTCCATTTACCTATTTTGATAATTACATGGAAATTTGACCACAGTGACCAACAATCGTAAAAAAGTAAGCATTGTAGTATAAAAAGGTTGAAAAACTGACCAGGTTTATCTAGTGAAAAGTATTATGCTGTAAGGTGGATCTAGAAAAAGGTAAAAACCCTCATTAGTCAGATGAAAATTTTCTTCTACAAATTTTTTCTTAACCCTTTCCAACATTGGGCGTAATAGAACGCCGATGTCGGACTTTACCTCTTTCCGGGCATATGTCAGCTGATATATACAGCTGACATGTGCCCGCAACAGCCACAGGTGGAATCGCGATCCACCTGCGGCTGTTAACTAGTTAAATGCCTCTGTCAATTTCTGACAGCGGCATTTAACTCGCGCTTATCGGAAGTGCTTCATAAATCCCGCCCATCGGTGACCCCGTTACATGATTGTAGGTCACCAATAGGTCTGCATTACAACCAGAGGTCTCCAGCAGACCTCTATGGTTGTTATTGCCAGATTGCTATGAGCGCTACTCGGTGGTCGGCGCTCATAGCAAGTGAGCATTTCTGCTAGACACAGACCATCTGATCATCGCATGTGTGTACCAGAGAAGATCAAAATACTGCAGCTTCGAGTTTCCCATGGAGAGTATTGAAGCATGCAAAAAGTAAAAAAAAAAATGTTTTAAAAATATTTACCTTTTTTTATAAAAGTTCAAATCACCCCCCTTTTGCCACATTTAAAATAAAACCAAAAAATCAAATATCTACATATTTGGTATTGCCGCGTTCAGAATCGCCCAATCTGTCAATATGAAAAAAATTAATCCTATCGCTAAATGGCGAAATGAGAAAAAAAATTAAAAACTTCAAAATTACATTTTTTTGGTCGCAGCTACATAGCAATAAAATGCAATAACGGACTATCAAAAGATCATATCTACACCACAATGTTATCAATAAAAACAGCAGCTCGACACACAAAAAAATAATCCCTCGCCCAGCCACAGATCACGAAAAATGGAGACTCTAGAGGTCCCGGAAAATGGCACCATTTTTTTTTACCAAACTTTGGACTTTTTTTCACCACTTAAATATAAAAGAACCTAGACATGTTTGGTGCCTATGAACTCATAAAAACCTGGAGAATCATAATAGCAGGTCATTTTAGCATTTAGTGAATATGGTAAAAAAAAAAAAAGAAAAACAACTGTGGAATTGCACTTTTTTTTTCAATTTCACAACACTTGGAATGTTTTCCTGTTTTCCAGCACATAATATGCTAAAACCAATGATGTTGTTCAAAAGTACAACTTGTCCCGCAACAAAAAAAAAGCCCTCACATGTTCATATTGACCAAAAAATTAAAAAAGTTATGGCTTTGGGAAGAATGGGAGCAAAAAACGAAAATGCAAAAATGAAAATACCTCTGGTCATGAAGTGGTTAAATCACTGAAAACACATTTCTGCATCAACACCCTAGCTTCCTTTACAATCATAAATATCTTCCAGATGCTGATATGGTCCCAATTCACCATTGGCTTAGACCTGTTATTTGTCCAGTTTTGTGCTTTTGTTTTGTTTGCACCCATTTCATTATTCTATTTGCACCTTTTTAGTCCATTTTTTTATGTGCTCACCTGTTTTTTTGTTATTGTGTTCCAGTTTGTTGGCAGATTTTAGTGATTGCAGATGTTTTAGCCTTATTCCTAACTCCACTCTCATCAAGTTCCTCCCTGGTGTATTTTTGAGTACTCCAGTATTTGGTTACATTTTTACAAAGCATGCAACTTTTGGCACCTGAAGGAGGTAGAAAGAATTCAAGGCAGAAAAAAACACTCAGTTTTAATTTGTGCAAAATTTGTGAATCATGTTTACCATTTTGAAAAACTTGATTCAAAAAATGGGAACTAATACCAGAAAACAAAAATAGAAAGTGACTTAAAAAATCCAAATGATGAATCAGAGCTGATATGCCTGTAATGTGAATGCAGTCCAAAAAAATACATGTGGTGTTTCACTCATAAATGTCACGCTGCAGCACTGCAGTTACATGCAAACTCCACTAGATGGCAGCAGAGTGGAGAGAGGGCTGAAATCTTGCTCAGAGCAGACCAGCAGAACTGCAGCGAAGCTACCACCAGGTGGCAGCAGAATAGTGAAACAAGCCGGGTCAATACCAGAGAGTAACATAGTACCAAGGTGAATTCCACAGCGTCAGAGGAACGCCAAATGGTCAGTACCAGTCCTTAGCAGAAGTACCAGGAGCAAGAGACAGAATCAGGTCAGAGCCAAAGCAGTCGAGTACTGGGGAATCCAAACACACAGGGACACACAGAGTTGGGGCAGTAAGAGAGGAATGAAGAGACATGGGCAAAAACAGCTAAATGCAGCAGGACAAATGAGGGCCTCATCAGAGCCAACTCCACACGCCGTAGGCAGGAAATATAACTGGCACTGCCTGCAGGATGCAGCACAGAGAATTGGAGTCCCAACACTGGAGCAAGACAGAGAAAGTTAGCCCCTGACATGACCAGACCGGGAAAGGAGAGACAAGACCCAAAACCCAGTCTGGATCATGACAATAAAGAACATCATCCAGGTGCACACATATCATTGGTACGGTTTATGCAGGTGCCCAAGAGGTAAGGGGTCCCATGCCCACTTCCAAACCAAGTGGAATTGTGCATTATGGTGAGCTATTGGACTCATATACTGTCCTTGCACATGGGCCTCTTCTGTCTATGTCCACCAGTGCCTTCTTTCGACCAGACTGATTATATAAATTATAGCAAATCAGTTTATTTTCACTGTGGTCTGAGGAAGGTTTTTATAACCAAAACGTCACATGTATGTATTGGATAGCATTTACATTAAAGAAATATCAGGCCATGAACACATTTGTTTGGATTTCCATGGTTTCTTATGATTTGTGGAATAAGGACAACAATAAAACTGCAAGTGTCACATAATGACAAGAAATAATCACAATTTTCAATTTCATTATAAATGGACTAATTATTTGACTAACTATGACATTAGACCAAAATATTAGCCTTTATATGGGTAACATGAAAGTCTTATTATCAGACTTTAGACAGTTATAGTTGGAAAAATTATGCTGTGTAAGCTGTTAGCTTCAGAACAACCAATACTCGTTCTCAGCCAGATCCATTTTTAATAATGCTTAAAACTGATAAAGTGAGTTTTGGTAGTGGATAGGCTATAGTGTAGACCCTATTGCCTGCTAGATGTATTGTTACTTCCGGGGCACATTACCATATATAGCCAGTTAGCCCACTAGCAATGGTGTTCCTAAATGACATGTAGCTGAAATACCTCTATGTCTGCTCAATTTTTCACAAAGCTCATGTTTTTAGTTTTCCTAATGTCGACATAAAACTAATGGGAAACAGATGGTTGAATAGCTCTACCTAGTATTTAAAAGCTCTGGAGGTTACATTCCTTCTTGATTATGCAAGGAAATAAGAAAGTGGATAAGGAAATGAGAGGCAGAGCTATTCCTTCGTGGAGATACAGCTATCCGGGCAGGGATATGGATGATACAGTGGTGGAAAGGGATTCATTATAAATGTTCAATATTTCTTGTATCACATTCTCCTTCTGGCTCAATGAATCCTAAACCATTCCGTTTGGTTAGAAAACAAGTTCTCTCTTGTTATATTTAGTTCTCCACATTCAGTTTTTCTTAATTATCTTCAAGCTGTACATAATCCTAACATAATTGGTATAGGATTTTAGGAGGAGGACTGTAGAGACACATACTTTGTAAATAGGGGGCTATAGGGAAATAAGCATCAGCTTCTTCAGATCAAACGAATGGAAGACTTACTGAGCAGTTGGACCCCCGGAGGTTGTTTCCTGGCATTGATACTCTCCAGACAAACCTCTGGGAATGCTTAGATATAATGAGACCACTTAAATATTATGCTACTTATAAATTTGTCCAGAAGTTGTTACGGGGCTGGATATTTTTGCTTGGATTGTTAGAAAAGTATTCATCTAAATGTCTGGTTAACTGTTCACTTCATTTAAGGGCTTTCCTACAGAAGATATTTTTTTTTCAAATAGTAGCAATAAGTGTTTTTATATTTCACTTTCAGTAAAAATTCTAATGGATTTGCCCACTTCCTGCCATCCACATTTTTTGCTTTCGACCCCAAAGGTGCATCATGTATTGTCACTTTTGCAGCATTTAGGACTAATAGGATAAAGCCTTTCCACTTCACCCAGAGGCGGCTGGTTCCTCCTTATTATCTAAGTCATGACTCAACTCTAATAGGATGGGGGCGCTGTCAGTCACCTGATCTCAAAATGACTGGACTCTCTTCTGTGTATCCAGAATGCTGTGGCCATGTGATCACATGGAATAGTTAGGAGGGGGGTGGCTGCAGAATAATGCGAGGAGGACGGTCTTACTTACTTCTGTGATGACATTAGCTAAGCATAAGGAGAGGAAGTGGGATGTAAAACGCAAGCTGTGGAAAAACTGATCATGTTGAGATTTCAGGACAGAAGGGGGTGACATGGAACACAGTGCTGTAAAAGTAAGAAAATAATCAAATGACATCTTGACATGGACCTGTTTCCTCTTGTGTCAAAACACAAGAACTACTGAAATTCCTGAAATTCCAGTTCTGAAATAAAGTGAGAATTTCATCAAAATGTTTTAGTGTTTTTATTTTTAATCATCAATAACATTTGAAAATAATTGTTATATTCCAAAAACCCCTTTACACCATGTGTACAACAAAAATGGCCATGTAGGCAGAAAAATAATACGAAAAAATACTGATAGATATACGGTATATGAAATGTAATTGCAATGTTGATGTGTTATTCTTCTTTCTCATGATTCAGAGGAAATGGATGGATGTAATTAAGTTGTTCCAGCAGAATTACTGCATTCCTCATTTGCAATTTTGTCTTCCAGAAAAAGCAATTCCCGAAGAATCAACAGGATGCTTTCTGATGAATCTGCACACACCCCTGTGTTCAACCGATCCGTCTCCGAAACTTCCATGGACAACTCATCAATGGAAGATTTCTGGTGTGAACTCAAGAACATCAAAGAGAACAGTGAGAATGGGTCAGATGACAGTCTGCTGATGGATGTAAAGCCTGTGGACGGTATGGGTGTTAATCTTTTTTTCATCAGTAGACTGCAGGAAAATGGCTATGTCACAAAAAGTTCAAAGTAGTCATAATGACCAATGTATGTGTGGTAGGCAGTCTACCCTCTAAGCCGAGCAATCTGGAAAGGAATGAGATAAAAATGCTCCACAGACATATTGGAAGAACTGAGGCACTGGCACATATTTCTCAGTATTGTCTTCATTTATAGGGCAAATTTAGACTGGACAGTCTTAAAATACTACAGATTTATCAAAGTGATTCATGCTGTTTGACAAATCTGCCACATATTAAGACGGTCTAATCTAATTTGACACCACATATTGGTTGTCTTAATTTGTATCAGTAATATGCACCCAAATTTTTGCTGAATTTTTGACAAACAGCATTTCATGAACCACACCCCTTTCTGCCAAGCCACCCCCATTTATAAAACTCCATTTTTAAAGGGGTTATCCATGAAGTATATATGAACTATCCGCAGGAAATCCAGCAAACACCCTGATCAACTGAAATCTGCATTAGGGCAAATAAAGATACAGTTTCTATAAAAACATGAACTTTATTATATAAGTAGATCACAGTAAAACATGAACTCAACAATAAGGAATAGGGCCATAAGCGGCAGGAGAGGACAATACAGACATGTAGAATGTTCACTGGGTAGCTGGAAACGACAATGCCAAATAGTCTTGATATATGGAAGTAAGGATATTCTATATGATGTGCCAGTATAAGACTAGTATAGCAGCATATAGCAGTGCATATCCTTACTTCCATATAGGAAGACTGCTTAGTCGTATATTGACACATCATGTACTGCAACATGTATATAGTTTCACATTGTCCTAATTTTTATACCCCTCATTTTTTGGTTAATTGACTATATATTATTATTAAAACACGATTTATCATTTGCCTTTTTTAAAGCCACTTTTCTTTTTTTTTGGGGGGGGGGCAATGTTTTCCAGATTTAGCCATATTTGTGATGTGTGACATTTTGAAATGTCAAACAAAAAGTCACAAACTCACTTTAGTAGTGAGTAATGTGATGCCTTAAGATGAGCCAAGTTTGTCAAACAACACGTGACGTGACACTTATAATGGCAGCGCCACCAAAAACAAAACTGACCTCAAAAATTCCCTGCGTGACAAATTCCCCCAATAACATATAAGGTGAGAGTCTTAAAAAAACTCTCTTTTTTAGTGCAAATTTCTCCATAATTTTGCAGAATTTGGCTTGGTAAATCTCATTCAGTTTTGTTACCACTTATTTTTCATTTATACATATAGAACAATATGCCTACATTTACTTTATTCTAGTCTTATAATTTAATAATAAGTCGCACTTTCATCCAGACTACTACTTATGTCTTGTGTTCCAGATGGGGAGATGGAGGCAGAATGGCTCCAAGAAGCCGGCTTGTCCAACCTAATTTCTGGTACTCAGGAACATGACAGCCAGGCTTTGCTGTCTACATTAACTCGAACCCAGGCGGCTGCTGTCCAGAAAAGATACAATTCTTACACCCAGACTATGAGGAAAAAGAACAAACATTCAGTAAGGGATGTACGAGATATCTTTGGGATTAATGAATCTTCAGTAAGTACGATGAGATGCTAAGAGAATGTTTTTCTTTTCGGCTTGGTCTGTTGCTAGTAACACTGCGATGTTACATTTCTTGAAGGGGTTATCCATGACTTTTTTCTACTGTGGGCATAAAACTAATAGGCATGTAGCTACTCCCTGCCCGTTGTGCCCACTAAGATTCCTGTCTGTGATTCAGCTGCTTTTGCTCACATTCCATCAACAGATCAGCTGCTTCTCCTCCGTTCTGCTCTGTTGATGGGTCATAACTGCCGACATAATGCTAATTGATAGCCAGCTCCCCGCTGCCTTATTGCGGTGAGCCAGCTGTCAATCAGCTTGACGTCAGCAGTCACACCCCTCAACAGAGCAGAAAAGAGCTGCTCTGTTGACGTGGAGCAGTGGAATCGCTGACAGGAGCTGTCAGTGCCCACCCTGAGTGTAACAGATAGGTAGTTAGCAAATGCCTGCCTTAGTTTTTAAGCCCATAGTAAAAAAAACCTATAGTCCTTTAAACCCCTTTAAATTGTAATATCTAGTAAGAGAATTGAGACTATAAGACATACAGGGATCAGAGAGCATATGGCCTGGTTCTTTTTTTACACACGAGCGTTTGTCCAGTGCACTTTTAATAGCGTATGTACTTTCACATCTCCGTAAATAGCTGTGCACACCAAAATCCATTGATGCATCCGGATTTCAGGGTCAAATAGCTGAGATTTTTCTCTTTATTATGACTGACCTGAATAGTATGCAAATTCATAGAGAGAGAGACACTGAGCAGAATTCACTTTCTCTTACAAGTTTCTGCTCTGAAAATCAGATTAGGAAATAAATCATTGAAATGGTATTGTACTAAAGATCTATATGGGTAAGGCATGTCTGGACTATTTCTTACAAATGTTCAATTAGTTCATTGAATGCCTGACATTCAGATCATACTGTTTGTGAAAAAGATCCCGACTCATGCCTATGCTTCCTGCATTACTCGACCTTCAGGTATCTGTGACGTGTGTATTTCTGCACATCGGAGGTGTGAATACGGGGCCTTAGGCTAGGGTCACATTGCGTTAGGGCAATCCGTTTAGCGCTAGCGCTAGCGGATTGCGCTAACGCAATGTTTTTAAGGGGCCGCATTTCGGGGTCTCGTGAACGTCCCCGCTCTCGCAGATTCCCGATCTGCGAGAGTGGGGAACGGACCTCGGGCGCGCCGCGGACGCTGCAAGCAGCGTCCGAGGCGTGCTGCAAAAGACCGGCACATCGCTAGCGCGTGCCGAAAAGGACACGCGCTAGCAATGCGCTGGTTACATTGCGGGCTATGGGAACACTAACGGGCGCGTTGAATGGCGTTAATTTCGCCGTGCAACGCTGTCCGTTAGCGCTCACACGCAATGTGACCCTAGCCTTAGACACATTTATCTGCACTGCTATATCAATAATCCGGCATATACCGTACATTGCCTTTTAGAAAATTGACTTTTTGGGACTATGCTGGTGAACACTTTGTATTATGGGCAGGAACACTTTGCGTGCCATGTTTTCTTGTCTGATGCAAACAATGCCTATTGACCCAACCAAAAGTATACTTTTAGCTTTTTTTTTCCCATTGAATTAATTTGGATCATTTAAAGGGAAATCTACCAAGATCTAACAAATCTACTACGTTCTCTGAAAGCTGAGCTCCATATAACTCCACCCACACCATTGATTGACAGCTCTCTGCATGGGAAGAAAGCTGCCAATCAGTGGGAGGGGGTGGGGTTATATAGAGCTGATGAATAATGCAGGACTACAGCAAGTTGACTAGTCATCTAATGATAATCCCCTACTGATAAGTCATTAATTTTATCAAAATTACAACAATCACCCCAGTAAGTGACACATCACTGGAATCATGGTCCACGTCTTTTACATTTTTTCTGCTCTGAGATTAGGTGTCAAAAACCCGGTGACAGATTCCCTTTAAGTCATATGCATTCGTTTTTTTTACTCATTTGTTAGCTGTCCCACAACAGGGTCATCAAAGCCTAATCAAGGGATAACTAAATCTTCTAAATGTAATCTTATAACCTTGACTTACTAGCAAGCATTTCTTATATTACGCCATCTGCTTCAGAATGGAAAATCTTAATCTTATTACTCTTATTAAATTATTCTGAATTAGAAATGATGTTTCAGTCGTATACTGGCAAGAGTTTGAAAATGCGGCTTATTAATGATACAATCGATCTCCCACTTCACATTATACATTACATTATATCAAACATGCTTCTTAACTTGGTCACTAACACTCAGGAATTCCTTTAGAAAAATATTTGTGAATGCAACAGGAAAGCTTGATAAAGCAAAGGAAGTCCGAGGAATGACACTTGAGGGTGAAACTTTGCTCTCTTTAGACACAGAACGACAGAGAAGGGAGCGCTAAAAACAAATGTATCCATGAGTTTTATTGAAATCTTCACGCAACTGCAAATGTGGCATGGCATAGCCCACTTACAGGGAGAAATACACACTGTGATTGCTTTGCATGCAATTTTTTTATGTTTTCCCTCATTTGCACTTGCAATTATGTATTACTGTAGGAATGGTTTTTATACACAAGTACAGTAGACCCTTATTAAAAAACAATGGAAAATGTCACTTTTTCCTTATCGCTTTAAGTACAGAAGTTTCAGAATTTGTCTAAAAATGTGACTATTCATTATATTAAAATACTGATTTTTTTTTATTAATATTTATACAATTTTATAATATACTTTTAGCCTCAATCCAATGCTTGCTCAACAGCTCTGCTTGTATGGGAACCTTTATTTGAAGATTTAACCTTCATTCCTGTAGATGATCACACAGTAATGATCACACAGGTGCATGACTCATAAATGTACTCGGCAGTCGTCAGATCTCCCGTTCTTTTGAGCTGTGCACATGGGTGGTCATCACATGATGAGAACAGATTGACGGTCAACAAGCAGAGGTGTTAGTAATAGTGAGGAATTGATACACGGACAGTATACAGTATTTAATAACTGCATAAGGGGTGTTAAATGGGTAGTCTAAACCACAATTTAATATTCATCCTAAATGCCTATTTTTAAAAAGTCATAATCTAATCTATTTTCTATTATACTTCAATTAAAACTTCCCTACCATTCACTCACTGCACTAACTACTTTATTTTTTTTCAGGGGTTGTGATAGCACCTGGTCTACTGAGCCTACATTGGTTGTCAGTTCCAAAGGATGCCCATTAGATTCATATCACTGTGCAATGTGCACAGTGACAGTGCGCTCTCTCACTGGCTGTAATCAGAAATAACCAGCCAGCAGGAGAACGCATTGTCAGTGTGCATTGTAAGAATACCCCGCTTGCTGAGACCAGCATTACCCCTGCAAGTGATGTCATTTGCGGGATGGTGCTGGTCTCTGCCTGCTGGGTATTCTTCATACAGTGCACACTGACAGTGTGCTCCTTTGCTGGCTGGTTACTCCTGAGCAGAGCCGGTAAGAGAGCGCACTGTCACTGTGCATATTGCACAGTGACAAAAATCTACTGAGCATCCGTCAGAATTGACAACCGACGCATGCGCAGTAGAGCAGTGACTAGTCCAGCTTCTCAAACGGACGTCACTGATGATGCTTTGTTTCAGGGCGGGGTCAGAGGCTGTGACAGTAAATTCTCAAAAGAAAGAAGTAAAAAAAGCAAAAAATAAGCAGTAGAGTGAGGGAATGGTAGGGAAATTTTAACTAAAGTACATCAGAAAACAGATTACATTGTGGCATTAAATGGATGAGCATTTAGGAGGAAAATTTAATTTGTGTTTTGGACCACTCTTTAATTGTTGGATAAAACGATATTAAACAAATTGTGCTGTACAACCATTCAAAGGTGTTCCAGGAACAGAGAAAAAAAAAGTAACATGAGGAAATATAATTATAGATAAATTTCTAAATATATTTAATTAGCAAATCACAATAGTTTTGTCTATGGAAATGGTCAATTTAGAATTCAAATGTCCGCTGCTGGGTTACACTGAGAGAAACCTGCCCTAGAATGTTAAGCCAGATGCCGGTGAGCATGTGCAGAGCTCAGAGGCATCCGGACTAACATTCTAGAACAGGTTTAGGTCAGTGTAATAGCATGGCAGCCATTTTAACTTGATAGTGATTATCTCCCTAGACAAATAGAATGTGATTTACTAATTAAATATATTTAGAAGTTTATTTATAAAAATGTTTTAATTAATTATTTATTTTCTGTTCCCTGATAACCCCTTTAAGATGGCAATGCACATTAATTAGCTGTTGGCCGAACCATCGCTCCCAACTCTGATATATACAAAAAGAATGGGCTCAGCCAAGCTTTAGTCTATGTGCACACGCTGCGGATTTTGCTGCAGATCTGCAGCGGATTGGCAGTTTTCCATGCACTGTACAGTACCATGTAAACCTATGGAAAACAAAATCTGCAGAGCACATGCTACGGAAAAAACGAGCGGAAACGCAGCGTTGTTTATTCAGCAGCATGTCAATTCTTTGTGCGGATTCCGCAGTGGTTTGCTCCTGCTCCATAATAGGAATCCGCAGGTGTAAAACCGCAGGTGGAATCCGCACAAAAAAATGCATAAAATCTGCGGTAAATCCACGGTAATTCCGCAGTAAATCCGCAGTGCGGATTTCCTGCAAATTTACCAAAATCAGTGCGGAATAATCCGCACACCATTCCGCAATGTGTGCAGTGGCCTAAATGTGTCAGCGGTTGAAATTCATCAGTCTGACTTCCATCCAATCTGTATTGGAGCCCTTAGGCCATGTTCACACGATCCTTTTTTTCATGCGGAATTGCCGCGATTTTCCCGCTGCGGGTCCGCAGCTGTTTTCCATGCAGGGTACATTACATTGTACCCTATGGAAAACAGGAACTGCTGTGCCCACAATGCGGAAAATCAAAAAAAAAGCCGCGTTGAATAGCTGCGGGAAAAAAGAAGTACCATATCACTTCTTTTTTCGGAGCCGCAGCGGTTCTGCACCCATTGACCTCCATTGTGAGGTCAAACCCGCAGTAAAACCCGCAGATGAAAAAAATATCTGCGGGTTTTACTGCGGTTTGTGGTGCAGAACTGCTGCAGCAGGAAGTGCGGGGAAGCGGGCGGAAGTGCGTGGGCGGAGTGTGGCTGCCCCCCGTGCTCCGATCCCGCCCCCCCGTGCTCCAATCCCACCGCCCCGTGCTCCGATGCCCCCCCAGTGCTCCGATGCCCCCCCCGTGCCCTAATCTCCCCCCCTTATACTTACCCGGCGTCCCGGTGTCCGTCCGGCCGTCTTCTCCCTGGGTGCCGCCATCTTGCAAAATGGCGGGCGCATGCGCAGTGCGCCCGCCGAATCTGACGGCCGGCAGATTCGTTCCAAAGTGCATTTTGATCACTGAGATATAATCTATCTCAGTGACCAAAATAAAAAAAAATAGTAAATGACACCCCCCCCCCCTTTGTCACCCCCATAGGTAGGGACAATAAAAAAAAATTAAGAATTTTTTTTTTTCCCACTAAGGTTAGAATAGGGTTAGGGGTAGGGTTAGGGTTAGGGGTAGGGTTAGGGGTAGGGTTAGGGTTAGGGGTAGGGTTAGGGGTAGGGTTAGGGTTAGGGGTAGGGTTAGGGTTAGGGTATTTTCAGCCATTACCCTAAAAAACTTCCTAGAAAACACACAGACTCTGCATAGAAAACTGCATAAAAAAAAGGATCAAAAAAGGATCAAAAAACGCATCAAAAAACGCATCAAAAAAGGACAAAAAAAAGGACCAAAAAAAGGACCTGCGCTTTCTGCCAAGAGCTGCAGTTTTTAAAAAAAACAGTCCTGAAAAAAAAGGATGGAAATCAGGAACGTGTGAACATACCCTTAGAGAACTATCATGTTGGATTCTACCTGCTACATAAAATTCCCAAAGAATGACAAAGTAAAATATATTAGTAAAAATATGTACATTGATTTTTTTTTATTTAAAAATCTTGTTTTCAACTTACAGTAGTTATACGTTGTACATCAAACACATTCTTCTATTTTACTCTACATACTGTAGCTGTTTTTAATAAATGTTTTCATCCACACGTTTGTTTTCCCCAGCTGCTATGGGGGTCTTTTGTGGAGAGGGGTCCAACCCTAGTTAGTTCTGTTCCATTTACAGTGAAACTGCATCCTTACTCATCAAGAATTAATTCCTAGAGATTAGAATTTAGAAAAACCATAGGGTTCATTTTATGTATGAGAAGAAGTTTTAGGCCCGGAGTCATCATCACACAATTGTCAGAAATTTGGCATAAAATTGGAAGTTATGCACATATTTTGCCACTTTTTGGTATTTTTGCTTTAGCCCCAGCCTGTTTCACCAACTTTGAGAAAGTGTCACAGCTTATCCCAGTAGGGGTATGTCCGAACACAATCTAAGAATTTGCCATCATTTGCGCCCTGTCTGGCTAACATGTTTTGGCGGTGGCACACAGGACCTGAAAGATGCACTGAATTCATCAGGAGTATGCAATTTCACACTCCAAATTCTTCTTCGTAGAGACACACAAAACATCAGCATTGGTGCATCAGGGTCTTTGTGCTTGCAATGTTTTAAACCTATAAATGACAATTGTTTTTCTTGTTTTTTTCAGCCCACATTTGAACCCATACCAGTATCCCCTCTTGCAACAAATGGAATTCCGATCCCCATGAAAAAACCATTAAGGAAACCTGTCACTCGTAAGTTTGCTCGTATAGTATTAGATTGCGCTCCTTTGATGCTTCTTAGCATCATCAGCAGATTGGTGTTTATATAGTTGCTCATCATAATCAGTTTTATCATCAAAGACTGATAATTCTGCATAATTTTCAAAATGTCTCTGTGTTTCAGCTAACAGCTGCACTTTGGAAAAAATTAACCCTGCGGTAGCAGAAGAACTGTCTTTTGAAGTGTCCTTTTCAGAAGCCATTGTTACAGATGATAAAGAGAAACAGCCAAACCAAAGAATTAAAAAGGACGATTGTATCTTACCTGTAAGTGCCCATAGAATAGTTTTTATCTGTTAGATTTCAGTGAAAGAAGATGTGATGCCGATATTGGATGATGTATTTCCAACCCACTGATATAAATATTTGTGATGTCACTGTTTGTATAAATGTGAAGTAAGTGTGTATGTATCATTGTGCTCAGGGTTAGGTACAAACATTTTTTCGATTTCCCATGTAAGACAATGGGCAATTTTGAAAAATCCGGTGGAGTAAGATGGGTCACCGCTAGGGTTGAGCGAAACGGATCGTTCATTTTCAAAAGTTGCCGACTTTTGGCAAAGTCGGGTTTCATGAAACCCGACCCGACCCCTGTGCCGGGTCGGCCATGCGGTACGTGACTTTCGCGCCAAAGTCGCGTTTCAATGACGAGAAAAGCGCCATTTCTCAGCCAATGAAGGTGGACGCAGAGTGTGGGCAGCATGATGACATAGGTCCTGGTCCCCACCATCTTAGAGAAGGGCATTGCAGTGATTGGCTTGCTGTCTGCGGCGTCACAGGGGCTATAAAGGCCAATAAATGTAGAATGAACAGCGCTCCATCCGGGTGTAGAAATCTTGAAAAAAAGTTTTATTGAGCCATGATACAGCAACGTTTCGACCGACACTCGGTCTTTATCAAGCTTGATAAAGACCGAGTGTCGGTCGAAACGTTGCTGTATCATGGCTCAATAAAGCTTTTTTTCAAGATTTCTACACCCGGATGGAGCGCTGTTCATTCTACATTTATTGGTCTGACTATATCCGGGACGGTTCCCTGGATGTTGAACGGGCGCCCCAGGACTGTGAGTGCTGTCAGCTTTTGCTCTTTGTAAGGGGCTATAAAGGGGCGTTCCCGCCGACCGCCATCTTACTGCTGCTGATCTGAGCGTAGGGAGAGGTTGCTGCCGCTTCTTCAGAAGCAGGGATAGTGTTAGGCAGGGTCCATTAACCACCAAACCGCTTGTGCTGTAGCGATTTCCACTGTCCAACACCACCTTTGTTTGCAGGGACAGTGGAAGCTACATTTTTTTTCTCAGCACTGTAGCTCATTGGGCTGCCCTAGAAGGCTCCCTGATAGCTGCATTGCTGTGTGTACGCCGCTGTGCAAACCAACTGCTTTTTTCAAAGCACAAATCCTGTTGTTCCTTCCTTTCTGCACAGCTATCTTGTTTGTTTGTCCACACTTTTTATTTCATTTGTGCAGCAGTCCACTCCTTATTGCTGCCTGCCATACCTGGCTGAGATTACTGCAGGGAGATAGTAATTGTAGGACAGTCCCTGTGTTTTTTTTTTTTAAATTCTCCCAAAAAAAAAAAGCTGTGGGAGATTAAGATTGGCATTTTTGCTCGAGTGCCATCCCTGTGTGTGCCATCTCACATAGTGGGCCATAGAAAGCCTAATTTTTTTTTCTGTTTTTTTTTTTGTGGGGTTTCTAAATTCTCCCTGAAAAAAAAAAACAGTGGGAGATTAATATTGGCCTTTGGGCTTGTGTGCCAGTCCTGAGCGTGCCATCTCTCTCTCAAATAGTGGGCCATAGAAAGCCTATTTATTTTTTTTATTGGTTTTATAAATTCTCCCTGACAAAAAAAAAACAGTGGGAGATTAATATTGCCCTTTGGGCTTGTGTGCCAGTCCTGAGCGTGCCATCTCTCTGTCAAATAGTGGGCCATAGAAAGCCTTTTTTTTTTTTTTTTTTTTTTATAAATTCTCCCTTAAAAAAAAAACAGTGGGAGATTAATATTGCCCTTTGGGCTTGTGTGCCAGTCCTGAGCGTGCCATCTCTCTGTCAAATAGTGGGCCATAGAAAGCCTATTTATTTTTTTTTCATTGGTTTTATAAATTCTCCCTGAAAAAAAAAAAACAGTGGGAGATTAATATTGCCCTTTGCGCTTGTGTGCCAGTCCTGAGCGTGCCATCTCTCTCTCTCAGATAGTGTGCCATAGAAAGCCTATTTTTTTTATTTGGTCTCTAAATTCTCTCTGAAAAAATCACTTTTTTTTATTTGTTTTCTAAATTCTTCCTTAAAAAATCATTTTTTTTTTGTGTTTCTAAATTCTCCCTGAAAAAATAAAAAAAAACTGTGGGAGATTAATATTGGCCTTTCTGCTTGTGTGCCAGTCCTGACTCCTGGGTGTGCCATCTCTCTTTCTCAGATAGTGGGCCATAGAATGCCTATTTTTTTTTTTGTTTGGTTTCTAAATTCTCTCTGAAAAAAATCATTTTTTTTTTATTTTGTTTTCTAAATTCTTCCTTAAAAAATCTTTTTTTTTGGGGGGGGGGTTTCTAAATTCTCCCTGAAAAAATACAAAAAAACAGTGGGAGATTAATATTGGCCTTTCTGCTTGTGTGCCAGTCCTGACTCCTGGGTGTGCCATCTCTCTCTCTCAGATAGTGGGCCATAGAAAGCCTATTTGTTTTTGTTTTTTGTTTGGTTTCTAAATTCTCTCTGAAAAAATCACTTTTTTTATTTTGTTTTCTAAATTCTTCCTTAAAAAATCATTTTTTTGGGGGGTTTCTAAATTCTCCCTGAAAAAAAAAAAAAAACAGTGGGAGATTAATATTGGCCTTTCTGCTTGTGTGCCAGTCCTGACTCCTGGGTGTGCCATCTCTCTCTCCCAGATAGTGGGCCATAGAAAGCCTATTTTTTTTTTTTTTTTTGTTTCTAAATTCTCTCTAAAAAAAATCACTTTTATTTAATTTGTTTTCTAAATTCTTCCTTAAAAAATCATTTTTTTTGGGGGGTTTCTAAATTTTACCTGAAAAAATAAAAAAAAACAGTGGGAGATTAATATTGGCCTTTCTGCTTGTGTGCCAGTCCTGACTCCTGGGTGTGCCATCTCTCTCTCTCAGATAGTGGGCCATAGAAAGCCTTTTTATTTTGTTTTTTTATTTGGTTTCTAAATTCTCTCTGAAAAAATCAACTTTTTTTTATTTGTTTTCTAAATTCTTCCTGAAAAAAATCATTTTTTGGGGGGGGTTTCTAAATTCTCCCTGAAAAAATAAAAACAAACAGTGGGAGATTAATATTGACATTTGTGCTTGAGTGACAGTCCTGCGTGTGTGGCATCTCTCTCATTTGGTGCCACCAAAAACAGAGTGTGTAACATTGTGCCTGCTTTTCCTTGCGGTGTCACCCACCTGTAAAGGGGTATCTAAATCATACTGAAGTTATAGCTCACCGTGTAAGTTGTTTGACAGCAACAAATACCGTTAGTTTGGTTACGTTTTTAAAACAATGAGGAAGTCTGGTGGAAGAGGTCGTGGCCGGGGGCGTTCATTGTCAGCTGGTAATGAGGGTAATGGTAGTGGTGGAGCATCAGGTGGTCGTGGGAAAAAAAATATTGCACCTAAGTCTGGAGCTGTGGAGCCAGGTTCGTCGTCTGGCTACACAAGGCCTCGAACGCTCCCTTTTCTGGGAGTAGGAAAACCGCTTTTAAAGCCGGAGCAGCAAGAGCAAGTTTTGGCTTACCTTGCTGACTCAGCCTCTAGCTCTTTTGCCTCCTCTTTTGAAACTGGTAAATGTAAAAGCAGCGCGTCGTTAGTGGATGTTCACGGTCAGGGACAAGTCGGTTCCTTGTCCTCTTCAGCAAAAACAACAACAGAGAAGGATGCAGCAGGCGACACAACGGGTTACTCCATGGAGCTCTTTACACATACCGTCCCTGGCTTAGAAAGTGAAGCAGTTAACAGGCCATGCCCATTACAAGTTGAATCTGACATGGAGTGCACTGATGCACAGCCACAGCCAGACTACTATGCTGGTCCTTTGACTCAGACCACAACATTGCCCTCGCAGGGTACTGATCCAGAATCAGACCCTGATGAGCCTATGTTGCCCTGTCACGAACGCTCTACCACCGACTTACACGGTGACACAGACGGAGTTGCGCACGAGCTAGAAGAGGAGGTTATAGATGACCCAGTTGTTGACCCCGATTGGCAGCCATTGGGGGAACAGGGTGCAGGCGGCAGTAGTTCTGAAGCGGAGGAGGAGGGGCCGCAGCAGGCATCAACATCGCAACAGGTTCCATCTACCGGGCCCGTATCTGGCCCAAAACGCGTGGCAAAGTCAAAACCTGTTGGAGGACAGCGTGGCCATCCGGTTAAAGCTCAGTCTGCAATGCCCGAAAAGGTATCCGATGCTAGAAAGAGTGCAGTCTGGCATTTTTTTAAACAACATCCAATTGATCAGCGCAAAGTCATCTGTCAAAAATGTTCAACTACCTTAAGCAGAGGTCAGAATCTGAAAAGTCTCAATACAAGTTGCATGCATAGACATTTAACCACCATGCATTTGCAAGCCTGGACTAACTACCAAACGTCCCTTAAGGTTGTAGCACCCTCGGCCAATGAATCTAGTCAGCAACGCAACATCCCTTCCGGCAGTGTAGGGCCACCATTTTCCGCACCACCTGCAGTATCTGTGCAGGTTTCTTTGCCAGGCCAAAGCAGTCAGGGTCAGGGAATCACCAGTTTCGTAGTAGGAAACACTGCATCTAGGGCACCGGCGGCAACAATACCATCTCACACCGTCTCTCAGTCTGCCATGTCCACCGGCACCCCCGCTAGTTCCACGATCTCCAGCTCTCCAGTCCAGCTCACCCTACATGGGACTATGGTTAGAAAAAGGAAGTACTTAGCCTCGCATCCGCGTACACAGGGTTTGAACGCCCACATAGCTAGACTAATCTCGTTAGAGATGATGCCCTACCGGTTAGTTGAAAGCGAAGCTTTCAAAGCCCTGATGGACTACGCTGTACCACGCTACGAGCTACCCAGTCGACACTTCTTTTCCAGAAAAGCCATCCCAGCCCTCCACCAGCATGTTAAAGAGCGCATCGTCCATGCACTCAGGCAATCTGTGAGCACAAAGGTGCACCTGACAACAGATGCATGGACCAGTAGGCATGGCCAGGGACGTTACGTGTCCATCACGGCACACTGGGTGAATGTTGTGGATGCAGGGTCCACAGGGGACAGCAATTTTGGGACAGTTCTACCTAGCCCACGGTCTAGGAAACAGTTGGCTGTAGCCGTTCGCACCCCCTCCTCCTCCTCCTCCTCCTCCTGCAGAAGCGAGAGCTCGTCCACAGACCGCAGTCGCACAACCACTCCATCCACAGCTGCCACTGTTGCACACCAGGTCTCCCATTATGGGGCAGCTACTGGCAAGTGTCAGCAGGCTGTATTGGCTATGAAGTGTTTGGGCGACAACAGACACATCGCGGAAGTTCTGTCCGAGTTTTTGCAGAAAGAAACGCAGTAGTGGCTGGGCACTGTAGATCTTGAGGCAGGCAAGGTAGTGAGTGATAACGGAAGGAATTTCATGGCTGCCATCTCCCTTTCCCAACTGAAACACATTGCTTGCCTGGCTCACACCTTAAACCTGGTGGTGCAGTGCTTCCTGAAAAGTTATCCGGGGTTATCCGACCTGCTCCTCAAAGTGCGTGGACTTTGCTCACATATCCGCCGTTCGCCTGTACACTCCAGCCGTATGCAGACCTATCAGCGGTCTTTGAACCTTCCCCAGCATCGCCTAATCATAGACGTTGCAACAAGGTGGAACTCAACACTGCACATGCTTCAGAGACTGTGCGAACAGAGGCGGGCTGTTATGTTTTTGTGGGAGGATACACATACACGGGCAGGCAGTAGGATGGCAGACATTGAGTTGTCAGGTGTGCAGTGGTCGAAGATACAAGACATGTGTCAAGTCCTTCAGTGTTTTGAGGAATGCACACGGCTGGTTAGTGCAGACAACGCCATAATAAGCATGAGCATCCCCCTAATGCGTCTGCTGATGCAAAGTTTGACGCACATAAAGGATCAGGCGTCTGCAGCAGAGGAAGAGGAAAGCCTTGATGACAGTCAGCCATTGTCTGGCCAGGGCAGTGTACAGGACAAGGTAGCGGGCGAAGTGGAGGAGGAGGACGAGGAGGATGATGGGGATGATAATATTTTTAATGAGGAAGCTTTTCCGGGGCCACTGGAAATTGGTGGCGTGGCAAGGCCGGGTTCGGGTTTTTTGAGGGACACAAGTGACGTAGATTTGCCTGAAACTGCCCCTCAACCAAGCACAACCACAGATTTGACAACTGTAACTTTGGCCCACATGGCGGATTATGCCTTACGTATCCTCAAAAGGGACACACGCATTACTAAAATGATGAGCGATGAGGATTACTGGTTGGCCTGCCTCCTTGATCCTCGCAATAAAGGCAAATTGCAAAATATAATGCCACATGAGAACTTGGAACTAATATTAGCAACCAAACAATCAACTCTTGTTGACCGTTTGCTTAAGGCATTCCCAGCACACAGCGCCCATGATCGTTCTCACACGAGCTGCAGGGGCCAGCAGACCAGAGGTGTTAGAGGGGCAGAAATCAGAAGTGGCGTTGGACAGAGGGGTTTTCTGACTAGGTTGTGGAGTGATTTTGCTATGACCGCAGACAGGACAGGTACTGCAGCATCAATTCAAAGTGACAGGAGACAACATTTGTCCAGTATTTTTCATCCCTTATCGACGTTCTCCCTCAACCGTCATTCCCATTTGATTACTGGGCATCCAAATTAGACACCTGGCCAGAATTGGCAGAATATGCATTGCAGGAGCTTGCTTGCCCGGCAGCTAGTGTCCTATCCGAAAGAGTATTCAGTGCTGCAGGTTCAATATTAACCGAAAAAAGGACTCGTCTGGCTACCCAAAATGAAGATGATCTAACCTTCATTAAAATGAACCACAACTGGATTTCGAAATCTTTTGCCCCACCTTGCCCGGCCGACACCTAGCTTTCCTATGAAAAGGTCTTGCCTGTGGGCTATTCTGAATGACTTTTCCAATCTCATAATTTGCAGCACCTGATTGTCCAGCATACGACATGTTTACACCTCCCTAAATGGCCAAACTCCCCACACGGGGCCGTGGTATTGCCACTTGGCGCCAGCACCCGTGAGAGTGCTGTATGTCTGAAGAGGTGGGTGTGCCCGCTTTTGGTCGACGGCACTGCCACTGGGTCCCTCCTAGTACAATAAAGTGTCTCTGGCAGTGGTGGTGCGCACCCAATGTCAGACACACTGTTGTAACATGAGGGGCCCTGGGCCTGTACCGCCGGCCACAAGAGAGTTCCCCCACCCCCAGCTCAAACATTGCTAAACCACTTGCACAATTATCTCTCACAGTTCCACCAATGTTTAGTCTATGCGCTGACATCCGTAAATTCCTGCCACTGACAATACCATTGTGTTGACATGTATGATGGTACTTAACATAGTCAGGGGCAGTGTCCTATATTTACCCAAGTAAATACTTTGTGCCAAATTACTAGGTCTGAAACTACGCAGAGGAGCCCACCCCAGTACCGAATGATTGCACCCTTTGGTGGTTTCGTTTTGTTGTCATGCGAGAGATTAACATGTATTTATTGTTTGGGACTACTGACTGGCAGACACTCATTACAATCGGCCTCCGCTGACAACACGAATGCTGCCCGTGTACCCCTGGAACCAATTATAAATTGCCTACAGCCCAATTTTATTATGTTAGGCCTTCGAAGCCTGTCTGCGGTCCCTCCTTCCACTAGGCCTCCACTGACCTGTCTACTGCTGCCCGTGTACCCCTGGAACCAATTAGAAAGTGCCTACAGCCCAATTTTTTTTATGTTAGGCCTTCGAAGCCTGTCTGCGGTCCCTCCTTCCACTAGGCCTCCACTGACCTGTCTACTGCTGCCCGTGTACCCCTGGAACGAATTTAAAAGTGCCTACAGCCCAATTTTTTTTATATTAGGACTTCGAAGCCTGTCTGCGGTCCGTTCTTTCTACTACTCCTCCACTGACCAGACCACTGCTGCCCGTGTACCCCTGGAACCAATTATAAAGTGCCTACATCCCAATTTTATTATGTTAGGCCTTCGAAGCCTGTCTGCGGTCCCTTCTTTCTACTACTACTCCACTGACCAGACCAATGCTGCCCGTGTACCCCTGGAACCAATTATAAAGTGCCTACAGCCCAATTTTTTTTATGTTAGGCCTTCGAAGCCTGTCTGCGGTCCCTCCTTCCAGTAGGCCTCCACTGACCTGTCTACTGCTGCCCGTGTACCCCTGGAATGAATTTAAAAGTGCCTACAGCCCAATTTTTTTATGTTAGGCCTTCGAAGCCTGTCTGCGGTCTGTTCTTTCTACTACTCCTCCACTGACCAGACGACTGCTGCCCGTGTACCCCTGGAACGAATTTTAAAGTGCCTACAGCCCAATTTGTTTTATGTTAGGCCTTCGAAGCTTGTCTGCGGTCCCTCCTTCCACTAGGCCTCCACTGACCTGTCTACTGCTGCCCGTGTAACTCTGGAACGAATTTAAAAGTGCCTACAGCCCAATTTTTTTTATGTTAGGCCCTCGAAGCCTGTCTGCGGTCCGTTCTTTCTACTACTCCTCCACTGACCAGACCACTGCTGCCCGTGTACCCATGGAACCAATTATAAAGTGCCTACATCCCAATTTATTTTATGTTAGGCCTTCGAAGCCTGTCTGCGGTCCCTTCTTTCTACTACTACTCCACTGACCTGTCTACTGCTGCCCGTGTACCCCTGGAACCAATTATAAAGTGCCTACATCCCAATTTTATTACGTTAGGCCTTCGAAGCCTGTCTGCGGTCCCTTCTTTCTACTACTACTCCACTGACCAGACCAATGCTGCCCGTGTACCCCTGGAACCAATTATAAAGTGCCTACAGCCCAATTTTTTTTATGTTAGGCCTTCGAAGCCTGTCTGCGGTCCCTCCTTCCAGTAGGCCTCCACTGACCTGTCTACTGCTGCCCGTGTACCCCTGGAATGAATTTAAAAGTGCCTACAGCCCAATTATTTTTATGTTAGGCCTTCGAAGCCTGTCTGCGGTCTGTTCTTTCTACTACTCCTCCACTGACCAGACCACTGCTGCCCGTGTACCCCTGGAACGAATTTTAAAGTGCCTACAGCCCAATTTGTTTTATGTTCGGCCTTCGAAGCCTGTCTGCGGTCCCTCCTTCCACTAGGCCTCCACTGACCTGTCTACTGCTGCCCGTGTAACTCTGGAACGAATTTAAAAGTGCCTACAGCCCAATTTTTTTTATGTTAGGCCCTCGAAGCCTGTCTGCGGTCCGTTCTTTCTACTACTCCTCCACTGACCAGACCACTGCTGCCCGTGTACCCATGGAACCAATTATAAAGTGCCTACATCCCAATTTATTTTATGTTAGGCCTTCGAAGCCTGTCTGCGGTCCCTTCTTTCTACTACTACTCCACTGACCTGTCTACTGCTGCCAGTGTACCCCTGGAACCAATTAGAAAGTGCCTACATCCCAATTTTTTTATGTTAGGCCTTCGAAGCCTGTCTGCGGTCCCTCCTTCCACTAGGCCTCCACTGACCTGTCTACTGCTGCCCGTGTACCCCTGGAACGAATTTAAAAGTGCCTACAACCCAATTTTTTTTATGTTAGGACTTCGAAGCCTGTCTGCGGTCCCTCCTTCCACTAGGCCTCCACTGACCTGTCTACTGCTGCCCGTGTACCCCTGGAACCAATTATAAAGTGCCTACATCCCAATTTTATTATGTTAGGCTTTCGAAGCCTGTCTGCGGTCCCTTCTTTCTACTACTACTCCACTGACCAGACCAATGCTGCCCGTGTACCCCTGGAACCAATTATAAAGTGCCTACAGCCCAATTTTTTTTATGTTAGGCCTTTGAAGCCTGTCCGCGGTCTCTCCTTCCACTAGGCCTCCACTGACCTGTCTACTGCTGCCCGTGTACCCCTGGAACCAATTATAAAGTGCCTACAGCCCAATTTTTTTTATGTTAGGCCTTCGAAGCCTGTCTGCGGTCCGTTCTTTCTACTACTCCTGCACTGACCAGACCACTGCTGCCCGTGTACCCCTGGAACCAATTTAAAAGTGCCTACAGCCCAATTTTTTTTATGTTAGGCCTTCGAAGCCTGTCTGCGGTCCGTTCTTTCTACTACTCCTCCACTGACCAGACCACTGGTGCCCGTGTACCCCTGGAACCAATTAGAAAGTGTCTACATCCCAATTTTTTTTATGTTAGGCCTTCGAAGCCTGTCTGCGGTCCGTTTTTTCTACTACTCCTCCACTGACCAGACCACTGCTGCCCGTGTACCCCTGGAACCAATTATAAAGTGCCTACATCCCAATTTTTTTTATGTTAGGCCTTCGAAGCCTGTCTGTGGTCCCTTCTTTCTACTACTACTCCACTGACCTGTCTACTGCTGCCCGTGTACCCCTGGAACCAATTAGAAAGTGCTTACATCCCAATTTTTTTTATGTTAGGCCTTCGAAGCCTGTCTGCGGTCCCTCCTTCCACTAGGCCTCCACTGACCTGTCTACTGCTGCCCGTGTACCCCTGGAACGAATTTTAAAGTGCCTACAGCCCAATTTGTTTTATGTTAGGCCTTCGAAGCCTGTCTGCGGTCCCTCCTTCCACTAGGCCTCCACTGACCTGTCTACTGCTACCCGTTTACCCCTGGAACCAATTATAAAGTGCCTACATCCCAATTTTATTATGTTAGGCCTTCGAAGCATGTCTGCGGTCCCTGCTTTCTACTACTACTCCACTGACCAGACCAATGCTGCCCGTGTACCGCTGGAACCAATTATATAGTGCCTACAGCCCAATTTTTTTTATGTTAGGCCTTCGAAACCTGTCTGCGGTCCCTCCTTCCACTAGGCCTCCACTGACCTGTCTACTGCTGCCCATGTACCCCTGGAACCAATTATAAAGTGCCTACAGCCCAATTTGTTTTATGTTAGGCCTTCGAAGCCTGTCTGCGGTCCCTCCTTCCACTAGGCCTCCACTGACCTGTCTACTGCTGCCCGTGTAACTCTGGAACGAATTTAAAAGTGCCTACAGCCCAATTTTTTTTTATGTTAGGCCCTCGAAGCCTGTCTGCGGTCCGTTCTTTCTACTACTCCTCCACTGACCAGACCACTGCTGCCCGTGTACCCATGGAACCAATTATAAAGTGCCTACATCCCAATTTATTTTATGTTAGGCCTTCGAAGCCTGTCTGCGGTCCCTTCTTTCTACTACTACTCCACTGACCTGTCTACTGCTGCCCGTGTACCCCTGGAACCAATTAGAAAGTGCCTACATCCCAATTTTTTTATGTTAGGCCTTCGAAGCCTGTCTGCGGTCCCTCCTTCCACTAGGCCTCCACTGACCTGTCTACTGCTGCCCGTGTACCCCTGGAACGAATTTAAAAGTGCCTACAACCCAATTTTTTTTATGTTAGGACTTCGAAGCCTGTCTGCGGTCCCTCCTTCCACTAGGCCTCCACTGACCTGTCTACTGCTGCCCGTGTACCCCTGGAACCAATTATAAAGTGCCTACATCCCAATTTTATTATGTTAGGCTTTCGAAGCCTGTCTGCGGTCCCTTCTTTCTACTACTACTCCACTGACCAGACCAATGCTGCCCGTGTACCCCTGGAACCAATTATAAAGTGCCTACAGCCCAATTTTTTTTATGTTAGGCCTTCGAAGCCTGTCCGCGGTCTCTCCTTCCACTAGGCCTCCACTGACCTGTCTACTGCTGCCCGTGTACCCCTGGAACCAATTATAAAGTGCCTAAAGCCCAATTTTTTTTATGTTAGGCCTTCGAAGCCTGTCTGCGGTCCGTTCTTTCTACTACTCCTCCACTGACCAGACCACTGGTGCCCGTGTACCCCTGGAACCAATTAGAAAGTGTCTACATCCCAATTTTTTTTATGTTAGGCCTTCGAAGCCTGTCTGCGGTCCGTTCTTTCTACTACTCCTCCACTGACCAGACCACTGCTGCCCGTGTACCCCTGGAACCAATTATAAAGTGCCTACATCCCAATTTTTTTTATGTTAGGCCTTCGAAGCCTGTCTGTGGTCCCTTCTTTCTACTACTACTCCACTGACCTGTCTACTGCTGCCCGTGTACCCCTGGAACCAATTAGAAAGTGCCTACATCCCAATTTTTTTTATGTTAGGCCTTCGAAGCCTGTCTGCGGTCCCTCCTTCCACTAGGCCTCCACTGACCTGTCTACTGCTGCCCGTGTACCCCTGGAACGAATTTTAAAGTGCCTACAGCCCAATTTGTTTTATGTTAGGCCTTCGAAGCCTGTCTGCGGTCCCTCCTTCCACTAGGCCTCCACTGACCTGTCTACTGCTACCCGTTTACCCCTGGAACCAATTATAAAGTGCCTACATCCCAATTTTATTATGTTAGGCCTTCGAAGCATGTCTGCGGTCCCTGCTTTCTACTACTACTCCACTGACCAGACCAATGCTGCCCGTGTACCGCTGGAACCAATTATATAGTGCCTACAGCCCAATTTTTTTTATGTTAGGCCTTCGAAACCTGTCTGCGGTCCCTCCTTCCACTAGGCCTCCACTGACCTGTCTACTGCTGCCCATGTACCCCTGGAACCAATTATAAAGTGCCTACAGCCCAATTTTTTTTTATGTTAGGCCTTCGAAGCCTGTCTGCGGTCCGTTCTTTCTACTACTCCTCCACTGACCAGACACTGCTGACCGTGTACCCCTGGAACCAATTTAAAAGTGCCTACAGCCCAATTTTTTTTATGTTAGGCCTTCGAAGCCTGTCTGCGGTCCCTTCTTTCTACTACTACTCCACTGACCTGTCTACTGCTGCCCGTGTACCCCTGGAACCAATTAGAAAGTGCCTACAGCCCAATTTTATTATGTTAGGCCTTCGAAGCCTGTCTGCGGTACCTTCTTTCTACTACTACTCCACTGACCTGTCTACTGCTGCCCGTGTACCCCTGGAACCAATTATAAAGTGCCTACATCCCAATTTTATTATGTTAGGCCTTCGAAGCCTGTCTGCGGTCCCTTCTTTCTACTACTACTCCACTGACCAGACCAATGCTGACCGTGTATCCCTGGAACCAATCATAAAGTGCCTACAGCCCAATTTTTTTTATATTAGGCCTTTGAAGCCTGTCTGCGGTCCCTCCTTCCACTAGGCCTCCACTGACCTGTCTACTGCTGCCCGTGTACCCCTGGAACCAATTATAAAGTGCCTACAGCCCAATTTTTTTTTATGTTAGGCCTTCGAAGCCTGTCTGCGGTCCGTTCTTTCTACTACTCCTCCACTGACCAGACCACTGCTGCCCGTGTACCCCTGGAACCAATTTAAAAGTGCCAACAGCCCAATTTTTTTATGTTAGGCCTTCGAAGCCTGTCTGCGGTCCCTTCTTTCTACTACTACTCCACTGACCTGTCTACTGCTGCCCGTGTACCCCTGGAACCAATTAGAAAGTGCCTACAGCCCAATTTTATTATGTTAGGCCTTCGAAGCCTGTCTGTGGTCCCTTCTTTCTACTACTACTCCACTGACCTGTCTACTGCTGCCCATGTACCCCTGGATCCAATTAGAAAGTGCCTACATCCCAATTTTTTTATGTTAGGCCTTCGAAGCCTGTCTGCGGTCCCTCCTTCCACTAGGCCTCCACTGACCTGTCTACTGCTGCCCGTGTACCCCTGGAACGAATTTAAAAGTGCCTACAGCCCAATTTTTTTTATGTTAGGCCTTCGAAGCCTGTCTGCGGTCCCTCCTTCCTCTAGGCCTTCACTGACCTGTCTACTGCTGCCCGTGTACCCCTGGAACCAATTATAAAGTGCCTACAGCCCAATTTTATTATGTTAGGCCTTCGAAGCCTGTCTACGGTCCCTTCTTTCTACTACTACTCCACTGACCAGAACAATGCTGCCCGTGTACCCCTGGAACCAATTATAAAGTGCCTACAGCCCAATTTTTTTTATGTTAGGCCTTCGAAGCCTGTCTGCGGTCCGTTCTTTCTACTACTCCTCCACTGACCAGACCACTGCTGCCCGTGTACCCCTGGAACCAATTTAAAAGTGCCTACAGCCCAATTTTTTTTATGTTAGGCCTTCGAAGCCTGTCTGCGGTCCCTTCTTTCTACTACTACTCCACTGACCTGTCTACTGCTGCCCGTGTACCCCTGGAACCAATTAGAAAGTACCTACAGCCCAATTTTATTATGTTAGGCCTTCGAAGCCTGTCTGCGGTCCCTTCTTTCTACTACTACTCCACTGACCTGTCTACTGCTGCCCGTGTACCCCTGGAACGAATTTAAAAGTGCCTACAGCCCATTTTTTTTTATGTTAGGCCTTCGAAGCCTGTCTGCGGTCCGTTCTTTCTACTAATCCTCCACTGATCAGACCACTGCTGCCCGTGTACCCCTGGAACCAATTTAAAAGTGCCTACAGCCCAATTTTTTTTATGTTAGGCCTTCGAAGCCTGTCTGCGGTCTCTCCTTCCACTAGGCCTCCACTGACCTGTCTACTGCTGCCCGTGTACCCCTGGAACCAATTAGAAAGTGCCTACAGCCCAATTTTATTATGTTAGGCCTTCGAAGCCTGTCTGCGGTCCCTTCTTTCTACTACTACTCCACTGACCAGACCAATGCTGCCCGTGTACCCCTGGAACCAATTATAAAGTGCCTACAGCCCAATTTTTTTATGTTAGGCCTTCGAAGCCTGTCTGCGGTCCCTCCTTCCACTAGTCCTCCAGTGACCAGTCCACTGCCGCCCGTGTACCCCTGGAACCTATTTCAAAGTGCATACAGCCTACTTTTTTTCTTTTATTTATAATTATAAAGCCCAGATGGACTATGCTGTACCACGGTAAGAGCTACCCAGTCGTCACTTCTTTTGCGAGAAAAGCCATCCCAGCCCTCCACCATCATGTAAAAATCCGCATTGTCCATGCTCTCAGGCTATCTAATAGTAGAAAGGTGCACCTGACAACAGATGCATGGACCAGTAGGCATGTCCACGAAAGGTTACATGTCCATTACGGCGCACTGGGTTAATGTTGTGGATGCATGGTCCACAGGGGACAGCCTACTAAGTCTGTCTGCAGTCCCAAATAGAAATTGTCCTCCGCTTACCACACCAATGCTGCCTGTGTACCCCTGGAACATTTTATAAACTCCATTGACCAAAATTTTGGGTTTAAAGCCTACTACCAGTGTCTGCCGCTCTAAGGTGTTCTCCGGGTTGCCTTTTCTGAGCTTTGATCTTCAGGCTCTCGTTTAGTATTTTTTTTAAATTTAACTGCAGTGGGGCTAGTACTTGGGTTGGGGCCTACTACCAGTGTCTGCCGCTCCAAGGTGTTCTCCGGGTTGCCTTTTCTGAGCTTTGATCTTCAGGCTCTCGTTTAGTATTTTTTGGTAAATCTAACTGCAGTGGCGCTAGTACTTGGGTTGGGGCCTACTACCAGTGTCTGCCGCTCCAAGGTGTTCTCCGGGTTGCCTTTTCTGAGCTTTGATCTTCAGGCTCTCGTTTAGTATTTTTTGGTAAATCTAACTGCAGTGGGGCTAGTACTTGGGTTGGGGCCTACTACCAGTGTCTGCCGCTCCAAGGTGTTCTCCAGGTTGCCTCTCCATTGCTTCAATCTTCTGGTTCTCATTTAGTAGTTGTTGAAAACAACACTGCATGCGGCCTACAAGTTGGGTCAGGGGTGTAGAGACTGTGTGTTCCACTCCAAGGTGTTCCCCAGGTTGCCTCTCCATTGCTTCAATCTTGAGGCTCTTGTTAAATAGTTGTTAAATGGAACAACTGCATTTGGCCTACTAGTTGGGTTGGGGCCTACTAACAGTGTCTGCCGCTCCTTGCTGTTCTCCTGGTTTCCTGTCCTGAAATTCCATTTTCAGGCTCTCGTTAAGTAGTTGTTAATGTTAGACTGCATTTGGCCTACTAGTTGGGTTGGGGCCTACTATTGGTGTCTGCCGCTCCTTGCTGTTCTCCTCCACTGAACAAAGCTATGTCGCCTGTTTACTACTGCTGCCAATTTCAATCTGCATTTAGACTAATTACTGATTTGGGCCTACTCTCTGTGTCAGCCTCTCATTACAGTTGTCCTCCACTGAACAAAGCAATGCCCCCTGGTTAGTCCTGTTACCAATTTTGAACTGCATTTAGCCCACTTTATTCTTTGGGTCTATATCTGTGTTTCCTCCTCATCTTGCCCATTGCCCAGCCAGTGATAGATGAGTCTGCTGGTACCTTGACCCATAACGCAACATTCCCCGTGCACGCTACACAGCAAGATTGTGACCCTGCTGAAAGTCAGGTTCCTCTTCCCGCATACCATACCACCTTACACGGGGACAAAGAGGAAGGTGCAGATGAAAGTGCAGGTTCCTTCATCAGGTGGGGGGAGGAATACTCGTTGGCGACGTCACTGGCACAGGGCCCCTCATAGTACGCAAAAGTGTCGCTGCCGGTGGGAGGCGCCCCCGCCGTGCAAACACACCGCCGTAATTTGAGGGGCCCTGTGCCAGTGCCAATGCCAACGAGTGGGCCCCCCCTGCTTGCTCAGGATCACAGCACTTGCAAAGTTTAAATACTTACCTTACCTTAACTATTATTGTAAGGGAAATTAAGATTGACAAGCTTCATTAAGAAGAGTGCATGGTTTTGGCATTAAAATGGGCACTCTAGGTGTTTTCCTGGCCCCCACTCACTGCCGACTATGCTGCCCCATTGACTTGCATTGGGTTTCGTGTTTCGGTCGATCCCGACTTTACGTCATAATCGGCCGATTTCACTCGACCCGACTATTGAGATAGTCGGGTTTTGCGAAACCCGACTCGACTCTAAAAAAGTCAAGGTCGCTCAACCCTAGTCACCGCACACAGGTGTAGTAACAGATATGCATAGCTCCCAACTTTTAAAACAGGTAGAGGAACATATATTGTGTCACTAATACAATCATTTGTCCCCCATTGAAACCCCTTATTGTTCTCGCCCACTACAATACCCTTTTCTTGGTCACCAAGTCTAATGCCCCACACAGTATGGTGTTAGAATGGCCAAGTTAAAGTCCAGACCTCAATCCAACTGAGAATCTGTGGAAAGAGCTGAAAACTGCTGTTCACAAAAGATCTCCATCAAACCTCACTGAGCTCGAGCTGTTTGTCAAGGAAGAATGAGCAAGAATTTCAGTCTCTCGATGTACAAAACTGATAGAGACATACCCCAAGCGACTTGCAAGTGTAATCGCAGCAAAAGGTGGCGCAACAAGATATTAAGTTAAAGGGGCCGAATAATTTTGCACGCCCCACTTTTCGGTTTTTGAATTTCCACAAAAATGTAAAATAACCAATAAATTTCGTTCAACTTCACAATTGTGTTCCACTTGATGTTGATTCTTCACCAAAAATTTACATTGGGTATCTATATGTTTGAAGCGTGATATGTGGGAAAAGGTTGAAAAGTTCCAAGGGGAAATCCGTGCAGGCCAGAGAAATAATGAATGCCGGGAAATTTCAGCACTGAGATGTTTTTCTTTCTGTTCTGATGTTGAAGGTTTAACTATGTCAATTTATACCTAGGAAATGCATCTGTACATGGCATTTTAAAACTTCTGCTTCAGTTTACACGGTTCAATTTTAGGCTGGAATGCAGCCATTCAGAAAACTCCTGTCGTTATCTTTCAGAAATTCATTGTGTGGAAAAGCAGATTTGGGCTTACAGAAGTTGAAGATTTATCACTTGAAGACATGAAAAAAATCCGTTATCTGTCACTAATTGAATTAACAGCTTTTTATGATGCTTTGGGAATCGAATTAAAGAGGAATAGAATTCTACGCGTTAAAGGAAGAGGTAAAATATGGTATTATCAGATTGTAGTATTAAAGATAATGTTCTAGTGTATTACTGATTTGTTTTTATTTAATAGAAAATGGCCTTTTTGGAGTTCCTTTAACAACATTGTTGGAAATTGATCAGAAGAAAGTCCCTGGCACAAAAGTCCCGTTGATCTTTCAGAAAGTAAGGATGCAGCAAATGCAGTAATGTAGAATGTTCAATAAAACAGTGATTTTAAAAGTGCTTTTTAACAAAATGCTTCATGAGCTCATATATATTTTCTCCATCCACACAGTCTGACTGACAGCTGCAGCTTGTACTGAGCATTGTGAGATCTCAGCTGCAGGAGAGACATAGAAGAGTTGTCAGTAAACTCAGAGATTGATTTAAACTTTTCTAAAGGATAACAGAGCTAGTCTGACATGTATATTCAAAGTAAATACATCCGCCTCATCAGGTGTGAGAGATCTATTTAGTAATATATTCAGCTTGTGTTGTGAAATCTAGTGACAGATTAATGCTAATTAATATTAATGCTTAATGCTAATGATTGTTTTGTCTGATACATGTGCATGTTATTCATTAGTTATTTCAGAGACTTGAGGAAACAGGTTTAGAGACTGAAGGAATACTGCGAGTCCCAGGGTCTGCCTCTCGTGTTAAGGTAATTAGTCCATTTTACACCACTAATAATCAAGAGTGTAAGTACTTATTGTATAATGGAAAAGTCATGCTGTCCTCTTTAGTGGGTATATAAAAGATCAATGTCTTTATATTTGACAAAGCATAAGAAGGAAACAGAAAAAAATGCACCAACCTTTATACTACAAATTTAGGTAATTCACTCTGCGCTAATTCACCAAAATGGTGCCCGGCTAATGTTGAGGACTAGCAAAAGGTTAAAACAAACAAAAAAAAATGCACTTGCCTCACTGCTCACTTTTTTATCCATCCTCGCTGCTTGCTTTCCTTCGCATAGTCCTCAGTGCCTTTTTTAATTTTCTTACTGTTCCCAGGCTGAAACCCTGGACCTCTTCACACTAGGCCTCGACCTTTTGACACACTCTCTAACTGGGACTTCCAGCCACAACTAGGCCCCGGATGTTCCTACCCTAGCGCAGGGACGTCCCGAGCCTAGTCATTTAAAGACATATCAGCCTAGCATGAAGATTCAGCACATGGCGGAGATAGGAAGAGGCACTGAGAACCATATGGGGACAATAAGTAGTGAAGATTAGTGGTGAGGTGAGTGTTAACTGTTTTTAGTTATTTTTTTACATTTTACATTTATTATGTTATAGAGCATAATAAGGGGCATTCAATTTGTAGGGAATTTGGGATTAGCAGCTGCATATCGAATTTCTTGGTAAAATATGCGCAATTTTGGCAAACGCAAAATTTGTTAGATCTGCTCGTCCATACAACTAGTAGGAGCTGAGAGAAGTCAGATTCAGTTCTGGGTACCAACTTGGCTTCAAAACGAAAAATATTAACTGTTAAAAATATATGATGGGGATGAAAAGTCAGATGTTGCCATTTTGCAACAGGAAATGTGTTATTACTAGTTGTGAGTTATTAATATCTGAGCCATTTCTGAAGACGTAGGAGTCAGAGTGTGGAAACATGAAGGATTGGCTCACAGACTCCATGGCCCTGAAAAGCAGCTGCTATGAGAAGTGTAAGATATGGATTGTTGAAGCACACATAGTTACAAAATGAGAAAACACTACTGCCCTTCTAAACTTGCTCTGTGTGAGAATATTCATAGCTAATTCTGTGCACTAAATCCAGATGCAACATTTCTAGCTGCTGTCAGTCATCCATCCATAATGGGCTTAACCCTGTGCTTAGTAATCAGAACTGAACTCCCACCACTGTGACAATATTAAAGGGGTTTTCTGGTTTCCGTAAAGTTCTGTCCCCAGGTGCAATTTGATGTATTAAAAATCCCTGCGCTTTTCTTCCCGGGTCCATTGCTAAGTCTCCGCAGCTGCCCAGGTTTCTGTGTTTTTTTGTATGCAGCGCTGACATCATGTTGATAGCACTACTGACAAACAAGAGAAACCGGGGTAGCGGCAAATATTCAGCAATGGACCTGAGGAGGGTGAGTAAAGAAAGAAGAGTTTGTTTTTTTACATCAAACTGTGCCAGGGGAAAATCCTATTAACAATTCATTAGTGCAGAATTGTGAGTAGCTGGTGCTCAATCAGTGGATTTTTAATTTTTACAGAGTCTCCGTGAGGAATTGGAATTAAAATTTTATGATAACACGTTTGACTGGAATAAAGTTCGAAACAACGATGCTGCCGGTCTTCTAAAGATGTTCATCAGGGAGCTGCCTACGCCTTTGTTTACAATGGAGTATCTCCCTGCCTTCACTGCTTTAGTGGAAAGTAAGTAACCACGAGGTTCTAAGGATTAATGGGATAATCCAGTTTCCGCAAATAAATGTTATACTTTGTGTAATGAAAAGTGCTATAATTTTCCAATATACTTCATGTATCAATTTTCAGCCGGCTGTTAATAGTAACCTTCAATGTGTGCTTAATGTGGATATGCGGATATGAATCTGTCCGGATCACGTCATGGGCACAGATGCAGGACTCCTTGCATTTACAGTGCAGTGTATGAGTTCTGGGCCTTATGAGTGGTCACTTAAGGGTTGCTATAAGTATATATATATATACAGCTCTGGCAAAAATTAAGAGACCACTGCACAGTTTTATAAAATCAGCTTCTCTACACGTCTGACAGCCCTTCCATTCTGGTGGCAGTTGAATTCCAACCAGAGTACACCTCATTCTACTTAATGTGCTTCTGATTAGGTGATCACCTGAACCAAATCTTATTTAACGAAGGAAAGTATAAAAAACCCTGCTGTGGAGTTGACAATCCTCTTGTAATAGGACAAGCTGGATGGCAAAACAAGTGCTAGTAATATACCAAAAGTAATAGAAATGAAAAAATAACTCTTAACCATGCCAAAGGAGTTGAAAAGAAAAGTCTTGGGTGAGGATAAGAAGGGCTCAATTCTGGCTTTACTAGCAGAGGGACACAGTGAGCGTCATGTTGCCTCCATCCTTAAAATTTCTAAGATGGCAGTCCATTACAACAAGATCAAGCAGCAGACATTGAGGACAACAAAGCTACAGACTGGCAGAGGGCGAAAACAACTCTCCACTGACCGGGATGACCGTCATCTTATTCGAATGTCACTCAGCAACCGCAGGATGACATCAAGTGACCTACAAAAGGAATGGCAAATGGCAGCTGGGATGACATGCATGGCAAGAACAGTTCACAACAGGCTCCTAGAGGCAGGAATCAAGTCATGTAAAGCTATAGAAAAGCCTTTCATCAATGAGAAGCAAAGGAGAGCCAGGCTGAAGTTTGCCAAAGACCATAAGGATTGGACCATAAAGGACTGGGGTAAGGTAATCTTCTCTGATGAGTCTAATTTTAAGCTTTGCCCAACACCTGGTCGTTTAATGGTTAGACGGAGACCTGGAGAGGCGTACAAGGCACAGTATCTTGCACCCACTGTGAAATTTGGGGGAGGATCGGTGATGATCTGTGGATGCTTCAGCAAGGCTGGAATTGGGCAGGTTAATCTTTCTGAAGGACATCTGAATGAAGCCGCATACAAGGTTATCCTGGAAAAACAGTTGATTCCTTCTGCTCAGGCAATGTTCCCCAACTCTGAGGACTGTTTTTTCCAGCAGGACAATGCGTCATGCCACAGAGCTAGGTCAATCAGGGTGTGGATGAAGGACCACCACATAAAATCCCTGTCATGGCCAGCCCAATCTCCAGACCTGAACCCCATTGAAAACCTCTGGATTTTTTTGTTATTTTGACCATTTCTCATTTTCTGAAAATAAATACAAAATTTATTGCTTGGAAATTCGAAGACATGTTGTCAGTAGTTTATAGAATAAAAGAGCAATTTACATTTTACTAAAAATAATAATATATATATATATATATATATATATATATATATATTGTACTATTTGGTATTTATTATCTGTTGACTGAAGCAGCAAACAATTTTTCTTAATCTGCTTACTACATAAAAGTTGCAAAGCTACAACTCCGAAAAAACAACTGCACACCATAAACACAGTTGTCTTTGACATTTTATAGAAATGTAGTGTTAGAACACTAACACTTATATTACTAGGGTAATATAAAGACTACAGGACATTGAAAAACTATGATGTTACTAGATGTGACTTTTTGTTTATTAAAAAAAACACTTGGTTCTGGTACATGAAGCAAGAGACCAAATTGTGGCCATATAAGCAACAAAGTAATAAAAGCTACAAGTAACACTTTTATTGTCCTCATTTTAGGAAGTGTATTTTATAATTAGCTATTGTTTAATTTTTAGACCTTTTCAGTGTAACATGTAATTCACATGGCTGTGCTTGTATTATGTCACCGGAAGTCCCTTAGGACCTGAACACAATCCAGGTGATTAAGTATGGTTCCCTTGCACATCAATGCATGGTATAATTTAAATATTTTCCTACTGGACCAATGTTTTTGGAGACAAATACTGCTTGAATGCAGCATCCGAGATAACACAATGCCATTTTTATTCTGTCTGACTTAAAGGGGTGGTCCGTTTCCTAAAATGTAATTTCTATATATCTATCTTTATACCCTAACCTCTTTTGTAATTAGCTTTATTATAAAATACCATATGTTTCTCCCTGTCTATCTAACCCCTACGTTTTTTTTTTACTTCACTTACAGTGATGTTTCGCTTAAGAGGAGTCTCAAACAAGATGTCACAGGAGGCTGGGGCTGCACTCATTTCCCTGTATCGTCTATAGCTCCTCCTGAAACAGGACATTATCAGGGGCAGCGCTGCAGTTACTTACTACAGTTTCTTACTTTGCTGCCCTCTGAAGATGTTTTGAATCCATGGTCATGGTGATGGAAACTGTGGGAGAGGTGAGCGTAATGCCGCCACTTTGCATCTGTCTCTGCCAACGCATCTTCTAACTATGAAATAAGACATCATCAGGGGCAGAGATAGAGGTAGTGAGTGACACCAGCGCTGCCTCAGAGCTTCTAGCACCCCCCTCAAATGAATCGTTATCAGTGTACTGTGATAGAAGCAGTAAGTGATACCAGCACCGACCCCAGATGACGATTCATTTGAGGGTGGTGCCTGAAGCTATGAGGCGGTGGTGGTGTCACTCACTGCTTCTATCTCCATTCCCCGGCGACGTCTTATTTCAGAGTTAGAAGAATCGGCAGTGGAGATAGAAGCATAGTGCTGGCGCTGCTCTCTGCTTCTGTCACCATGGATCAAGAACATCTTTAGAGGGCATTAATGCAAGAAACTTTAGTAACTGTAACATTGTTCCCTGATGATTTCCTGTTCGTGGACGGATGATAGATGCTGCAGAGAGGTGAGTGCGGACCCATATCCTGTGATATCCTTTTTGAGACTCCTATCAAACGAAACATCACAGGAGGTGAAATAAAAAAAACACATTTAGGGATGAGCTAGATAGGGAGACGTGTAGGATATTTCATAATATAGCTTATGGCAAAAGTGGTTATGATGTAAAGATAAATATTTAGAAAGGACATTTTAGGTGCTGGACAACCCCTTTAAATACCCTGAATGTCTTTGTATGATAACCGAGGCATGCAAAGATTCAATAGACTTCTATCGGTGCCAGAATACTGACATAAACTAAACACTATGTACGGTACATCCTTTTAAGTCAATTTCTGCTTGTAAGCATAGTTTTATTAGAATCTGTTGCCATTTGTGACAATTAGAAGTCACATTCTGTAGAAAGCCACCAAATTCTGTCAGATTGTCTACCGCTAGACTTCTTCCCAGTGAGATAAAAATGTCCTTACCAAGCACCAGCTCAGACAATAGGTAATTTATAACTGTAAAGAATTCAGTCAGGAAGCTTGTTTCTGAGCTTTTTCATGTGAGTGTTTGCTGATATTGTTCCGGCGGTGGCAGCTTTGTAGGTCACTCATACAATAAATAAGTCCATTGTGCCAATACTTTTCTGTAGATAATGTGTAATTTTTGTCATCGAGTGATGTCCAAGACAGAATTATCTTTCAACTCTGGGTTGTTTTATAAAACAAATCCTCATGAGAACACAGTAAGACTCTTCTTAGTAACTATGGTAATCAAATTTCAGACTTTCATATAAGAATTCTTATTTCGGTTATTTTTATTTCTTAAGAAATCTCCAAGATCAAATTGCAGCTGCAAGCTCTTCATCTATTAATCATGCTTCTGCCAGATGCCAACAGAGATACTGCCAAGGTAAATTAAATTAGAAACAGTATCACAAAATATTTCTATGTATTTCCTTCCAGGAGTAAGACATAAGTCCACTGCAATCATTTCACATGTTGACTATATTTGCATTGTTTATCTAGAAAGAAAAGCCAGATATTGCACTTGGCAGCTTATGATAATAAATCCTTATTATTTACAGTGTAAGCAGATCTTATAATGGCATCTTATCATAAAAATGATAAGATAAATATGAATCCTTCCAACAGGTATCAATGTCATTATAATAATAATAGCTTTGTGATAGGATGGGGTGGGAGAATAAGTTCAATTCCAATCCCCTTCTTCATGGCCTTGAGAGCTTTACGTAAGGGTTGAATGATGTGTATCCACATTGTGACTGACCTCAGTAAGGTTGAGAAGTGTTACTATATAATAATTAAAAAATTGGGTTATTTTATATTTTGTTGAAAAATTTAGGTAAGGTGATCATAAAATGAATTAAGATTATTATGCACTTTGTTCTCAAACATCATCCTGTCAAATTTAAGTAAAAACAGGATGTTAGGGGTCGAGTTCTTGCCTCTGCACAGGGGGAATCTTGGGCCGTCTCCGCTGCGGTCTCCCATTCTTCTCCTGCCGCAGTGGAGCCTGCTCGGCGGAGACGTTGGTCCCAGCGTCTCGCTCAGTCTGACTCTGTGCAAAGGGTTACTGCTTCTTTTCCAGCTTCTGCCATTGAAGCCAGTGCTGGGCAGCGGTGAGCAGATGCTTTTGGGACTAAGTCCTGCTTCTCCTCTTCTGAGCATGCCCAGGGTAAGATCTCTCATTGGAGATCAAGGGTCACATGCTTAGATACTGCAGCAAAACCTATTGGTTCTCCAGGAAGGTCCTGAAGTTGCCCAGGCTCTGTGGTAGCCTCTCATTGGTCCTTCTAGGAAGGTCCTGTACTTGCTGCAGCTATAAAAGGTTCGCATGGCCACACGGCCATGCGCTAGTATCAATCCAAGTATGTGCTTTGCGCCAATGTGGTTATGTACGAATGTATTCAGAGACCCGGCTGAAATAAGCCCATAGAATACCGGCACCTTCGGTGAGGAGATTGCGTGTGTGCATAACCACTGACTGCTATCAGTTCGGCAGTAAGCTTGTGCTCCTGTGAGGCTAACAGGGCGCAGTGCTTTCCTCTCACGGCTACTCTGTGAAGTAAGAGAGCAAGTCTATACCGCCAAACAGTGCCACCATTCACTAGCAGCAGGTTCCTCCTGCACGGTGGACCACGGGCTGCGAACGCACCAATTATTATAAACATCTATATTTACTTTTTTGGCTTTTATCCTAAGTCATGTGGAAAGGCTCGATAAAGGGACGATATTGATTTTTAGGATTGCTACTTCCAATAGATGGCACTAGAGTTCTAGTCATCTTCCTCTCTGAAGAGACAATTTGCAGATTTAATGTCCTAGAGGGTCATTGCCAGGCTTAAAAGTCTATTCACCTTGGCATGCCAGGCTTGACATGCCACTCTCCACTAGGAGAAATGTTACCACTTGGATCCCGATCTGACACCTCTCATCCAGCTAAACCAGATCTCACACTTTGCACTGATGATGGGCAGTACCCTGAAACACAGTGTCTGCAAATTGAGATTCTGGTTTGGCTTTTATCCTAAGTCATGTCACAAGGATCGATATTGATTTTTAGGATTGCTACTTCCAGTAGATGGCACTAGAGTTCTAGTCCTCTTCCTCTCTGAAGAGACAATTTGCATATCTGCTACCAAGATGATATGGACAAATTCAGTGGTGTCCATACCATAGTGGTAACCAATCAGACTGCGATGAGACCCATAAGAAAGGTTCCCCATCCATTTTATGCATATATAATCTGGTAAACCTTCAGAAGATCTAACATAGACCCAAGGGCATAACTATAATAGGTGCAGGGGTTGCATTCACAACTGGGACCTGGAGTCTGGGTCCCCAAAGGTTTGTTTGGCTCACATGAAAATATGAATACTATTAGTGTTAATGACTATGGGTTGAGAGCCTCTTTGGAGATTTTGCATTGGGGCCTATGCGCTTTAGGTTACTCCACTGCATGGACTTCTATATTATAAATACAATAAAGGAAAAGGAAAACTGTCCAAGGTTCACAAGTTTCTTTTGTTTTGCAAAATATTGGTAGGAGAATATATTAACACTAGAACTTTCTGTTTGCAGAAAGTAAAGATTTCTGGAGAATATGTTCAGAACCGATCATCAAACATACATTCATCATGAATAGGGTTCAAATATGGCAAATTCAGATTCGGCTACCAAATCCGAACAAATTCACTCAACTCTACTCTTAGGGCTCACTCACACTGCCATATAACACGGTTGAATGCTATCCAATAATTTATCAGCTAGCACTCGGCCTAATGTTATACTATGGGGCAGTGCAGATAAATGAGAAAAATATCACAGAATGCTGCAAGTGCATCCAAGAATTGGATTGTGCTCACCCATTCAAATCTATGGGTGCATGTGAATCATCAGATTGCACATGGATGACAGTTCGATTACCACAGGCTTCGGCATTGGAAGAGATAGAGAAATTACTTTCTTTTGTCTCCTCCGCACCAGCAGTGTTTTTAATATGTATACCCCTCCTCATATGTAAAGCGCCATGGAATAAATGGTGCTATAACAATAAATAATAATAATAACAGTGCACTGACATTCAGCTCAAACTTTGACAGAGTTTGAGATAAGTGTCATTTGCATAATTAGCCCAATTTTCTTGCAGTATGAGCGAGCCCTCATTCATAATAACAGCTATACTCGCCTTCGGTGCAGTCCTTGTTATAGTTTACTCTCCTCTCCTATGGACAAAACAGACATCCGGAGGAAGTGAGAGACTCAGTTGCTCTATCACATCTTCTAGGTATTAGTTACATTCGTAGAAGGGGAGAGTGAAGTGATTGCTGTTTGGCAGCAGGGATAGCAAGAAACAATAATGTCATGTGAGCCCCGTGAGAGCTGGCATTAACACAACTGGAACGGTGACCGCACCAGAAATGTGTATAACTGTTATAAATTTATAAGGAGGAACATAGCATGGGTTGTCCGTGCAGTGGTCAATCTCTTTAAAGAAAGACATAACCAAGAGGGAAAAAGGAGCACTAAAACATCCCATAATAAAAGTAGTATCAAATTTTATTCAATAAGACACGTAGGACACAACAAAAATATAATAGTAAACAGGTCAAGGATAAAGATGAATACATGACATTTCAGGTGTAACACATAGTGGTGGACAGGAGCAGAAAATAGCAGCAAGGTAAAAAGTGCAAGTGCTTGTAAATGGTATTTGTTCCCAGAAAGTGTGTAAAACCTCAGTACAAAACCAAAAATATGTATAAATATACCACCACAGGCTACCTACCGAATAATGAAAAAAGTAATAGGTCAAATGAGTATGTACCCAGTAGGGGGATAGTGAGGAAAAGAAGGGAAAGTTTTCACCATAAACGTAACATTTAATTCAAGTAAGACACACGTGTGTACCACTTTAAGGGAACTTATGAATACTAAAAGCTGCTCTTACCCATAATCACCACTTGGGGACACCATGTATGCAGCCCCAACGCGCGTTTCGTGTGGGCTTTGTTGGGGGGCCGTCAAAAGAAAGGACTGTAATATATTTGATCACTTGGTTTCATAAAAATAACCAAAAGCTACAACCTCTCCTTAGTTTAGAGGGAGTCACTTTGTGAAAATATGTAATTTGTACACAGAGAAGACCTGTTATATTCTATTTTTCACTGGTAACTGAAATATTATCTGATTATTACTAACCCTAAAAGTTCTCGAAAGGACTTTTCAAATGTTTTATCCATTGTAATTAGTGTGCACATTTGTTAATTTTGTAGGGAAATCGACAATTTCTCTTTTCGAGGAATGTATTATCTTTGATATTTCAAAAGGAACTGTTACAATGAACCTAGTTATTTTATTGGAATCAAAATGTGCATTTGCAACTTGACGTTTTGGTTGGGGGTACCTTGGGATGCTGGGTGTCTATGTTTTGTTGCTTAAACTGAACTTTCCGATAAAGAATAAGATTCATAATTTAAAAAAATATATATTATCCTCTTTTTTTTCTATTAGGCTTTACTTCACTTCCTAAAAAAAGTTGTGTCGAATGAAGAAAAAAACAAAATGAGTTTGTGGAATGTATCTATGATTCTTGCACCAAACCTGTTTATTTCCAAAGGTAAAAGTGCCAACCAAGAAGAAATGAAGGCGGCAGCATCTACGGCACACATTGTTCGACTTTTAATTAGGTATCAGGACATTTTATGGACGGTGAGAAAAACAGTTCCATGTTAAGATTATAGAACTAAGAGGTTCTTATGTAATAAAACATGAATTTCACATTCTAAAAGCCAATGACCATAATTTATTTTCCATTGTTCGGATCTGATGTTTGAGACCCAATTATAAATTTACTTTATCAAAACAGTCTGTCAGGTAGCGGTGGACATAAGGATCAGACATATTGAATTTACACATCCAATTACCTGTAACTTTTATTAGTGGAGGGAAGCTTCTCCTAAAATTGCTCTTTAGGGACTTACTTCACTCTATATAAACATCACATGCCCTCTTAGCCAAGCTCAGCATGTACATGTATTGAGAGAATCGGGTCAGCTCCAAAAGATAATTTTACCAGGAGCATAGTGGAAAGTTTGCACTGAGTGGTGTTAGGATATGTGTAATCTATTCATGTTATAAGTTGGCTTTAGTTTAATTATGTTATTCAACACTTTGATAAAGCACCACTCCAGCATTATTTTTAATACACCATTGGAGTAATATTGATAATGCATTTTCCCTGGCTCTAGTAATATAATTACCAGTTGCCATCTTCTGCTCTTCCCGGTATCACACCAGTCCCTCTCTGCCTTCTTGTGACTAGTGATGAGCAAGTGTACTCGTTACTCAGGTTTCCCCGAGCATGCTCGGGTGGTCTCCGAGTATTTTGGCGTGCTCAGAGATTTATTTTTCGTCGCCGCAGCTGCATGATTTGTGACTGCTAGACAGCCTGAATACATGTGGGGGTTGCCTGTTTGTTAGGGAATTCCCATATGTATGCAGCCTGTCTAGCAGCCGCAAATCATGCAGCTGCGGCGACGAAAACTAAATCTCTGAGCACGCCAAAATACTCGGAGACCACCCAAGCGTGCTCGGTGAAAGCCAAGTAACTAGTATACTCGCTCATCATTACTTGTGACCGCAACTTCTGACTGATCAGAGGTAATGGTCACAAGTAGTGATGAGCGAGTATACTCGTTGCTCAGGTTTTCCCGAGCACGCTCTGGTGATCTCCGAGTATTTGTAACTGCTCGGAGATTTACATCTGATAGACAGCTTGAATACATGTGGGGATTCCCTAGCAACCAGGCAACCCCCACATGTACTCAGGCTGGCTAGCAGCTGTAAATCATGCAGTTGAGTCATCAAAAACTAAATCTCCGAGCAGTCACAAATACTCGGAGACCACCCAAGCATGCTCGGGAAAACCCGAGCAACGAGTACACTCGCTCATCACTAGTCACAAGTCATCAATGCAAGTCTGAGAGCCTGGTTCTGGGTCTCATAGATTTACATTGAGAAATGGTTGCTGGCTCACCCAGCAAACACTGGGGCCATTAAGTTAGTAACAAACAGCAGAAGACGACCGAAGTGGTGCAGAGAACAGAAGAAGACTGTGGCTGATAAGTATAATACTAGGGACAAGGAACTTACATTAGTGATACCATTCCAGCAGTGAAACAAAAAAACGTATGTTACCTATTGCTTCAAGTGTATAGTCTCCCAGCAATACTTAATGGGTTATTCCAAAAATCGTAAGTTATCACTTCACCATAAAATAAGTGTTAATTTGCTGTTCACTAAGGGTCCAACCACTGGAAACCTAAAGCCATCCCAAAAATGAAGCTCTGACACTTGAGCCCCGTCTTTGGTGGATGTGTTTATGCTCGATCTCCGGTCCATTCCTTTTCTATGAATCTACCAGAAATAGCCGAAGTCTGTACTTGGCTTTCTCCAACAGCCCCATAGACAATGAATGAATAGTTCCTTAGTTCCAGAACTCTATTCTCAGGATAGCTGGGTATCCCTGTGGTCAGACCCCTAGTCATCAGCAAGTTATGAATAGGGGATAACAATTTTGGGAACAAACTTTTAAGATTCATCACACCACTATATGCCTTTTGGCAACAACTGCAACTACATTTGTAATGCAAACCAAGTTTGCCCTTGAGTTTCTGATATAAAAGTATAAAAATTCAACGTGTGAGCCCAGGACATCTTTCTACTAAATTATACAACGAGTCTGCAACCTATTACTTCTATGTAAAACATCAAGCCTGTAAAAAAACTGATATGGTACAATCTATTTTATAGATGTCTTAATGTTTACTTTATGTGTTTATAGGTTCCAGCCTTTCTTATTTCACAAGTGCGGAAAATGAACGAGGCAGCACTGAACAATACCAAGAAGCAGCTTATTTTTGATAAAAGTGTAAGGAAATTATTGAGGAGAAAGACAATGGAGCGTGAAAGACCTGAAAGAAGAGAGGTGAGGAGAATCTTCTGACCTTTGACAGAATATTACATTTGTGTGAACTCACATTTATATGAAGGAAACTGCATAGATGCGAAATACTGAAGAGTCATTCATGCAACTATCATCCATGAGGATGGAGGATTCTTAGTATTATAAATGCACACAAGCGTTCATTCTTTTTTGGCCAAAATATGCAAGCTCAAAACCTTTGTCATGGGTAAGTGTAAGTTGATGTTTATCAGTGTTGTTCAACCTCCCTTATAGTGTATGGCATTGTGATTAACAGTGATTACTTTGATATTAACTATTTTACACGCACACTACAATCCATTACATAAAAAGTTAAGAAGGTTGTCCATAGGAGGACTCGTTAAAAGACCTGACAGATTCTCAGCTCATTCTCAAGTCAACAATAAATATGTCAACACAGAGGCAATAGAGGACAAACGGTGCAACATTTTTTTATGAATGACATTTTAGGCAAGACATTAGCCAATTCAAAGCAGTAAGCATCATTCAGGGAAAAAAAGAACATGTCACCAGAAGGTCATAAGAACATGATATCTATTGAGAGACATGTATTGACAAACAGCCCCGCTCTTTCTCCTCACTGATCTCTGCAGCTATTGTGTACAGTACAACAGAGCTGACTGTCATTACAAACACCTCCAGATCTCCTCTCCTGGCAGTGAGTGTGGAGTGAGGGACAGAGCTGACAGCGCTGAGAGGAGAGATGCAGATGCAGAGGTGTTTGTAATGACATTCAGCTCTGATGTACTACCTTTTCCCACACTGTCCTCAGATGAAACATAGAGGAGTTTATAATGACACTAAGTTCGCCTGTACTCAATACACAGTAGCTGCATAGATTTGGGTTTAAAGCAGGTCTGTCCGTCATTACATCTCACAAAAGAAATTATGTCCTACTGATGTTTTGGGGCTTGTTCTTTATTTCCCTGAATGATGCCTCCTGCTTATGATTGGTCAACATTATGCAGGGGAAAAAAATTCATGCCCCCAGAGCCAAATCTTTGGTAATGCTCTCCTTGGCTAATTATAAATTATAACCTCAATTTTACAAGCTGAGATCTTGGGAAGGAGAAATTAAAAAATGAAAAAAGACATTTTAGTCAGCTCTGTAGCCACTATTCTAGGTTGTGGCCTGTTGCAATGCTAAAACTGGTGAAACTTTCTGTTTAAATCCAACACATCCGATTATTATTTATCCCAACATCTGTTATCAAGGATTGTAGGGACCCCATTTGCATTACATTTTTATAGTATGTCAGCTATCTGTTTTATTATCACATATTAATCAGAGCCATGACATGGGCACACCCCATACTCATGAATACTCGGTTTAGCAGATTGTTTATATTTCAATGAGAAGAGGGTAGTAAACTGCTGCCAGACAGTTCTTGTGGCAGCTTATCTTCCCTTAGACTAAAATAATTGGGGTATCAAAGTTAAATTGCCCATTTATTCTTTACCCCAACATTATCTATCAGGGAAGAGCCGAGAGGCCCCCTTAGACATCAGACATGTTGACCAGTTGTGCCAATGACATTGGGTGGAGCCAACTGTAACATAGTATGCATGGGGGTCCTTCAGTTGGACCTCAGTCACGTATGAGTATGAATTACCAAGGGGCTAGTTTAAAGGAAGTATACATATCCATGTAAATGTTTAGAGTACTGACGAGAAGCCATCTATATAACAATATGCAAGAGACTAAACAAAAGAGTCTATGGAACTAAGCTGGAAAATGCAACAGGAAGTTAGATAATGTCAGCTAGTAACTGTATAGAACGGTCATTTAACTAATGTGGTCACAAGATATTTAGATTGGATAGTACACACGCGGTCAAAATTGTTGGTACCCCTCATTAATGACAGAAAAACCCACAATGGTTACAGAAATAACTTGAATCTGACAAAAGCAATAATAAATAAAAAATCTATGAAAATGAACAAGTGAAACTCAGACATTGCTTTTCAACCATGCTTCCACAGAGTGTTTTAAAAAATAAATCTCATGAATTAGGCCTGGACAGAAATGATGGTGCCCTTAACTTAATATTTTGTTGCACAACCTTTTGAGGCAAATACTGCAATCAAACAATTCCTGTAACTGTCAATGAGACTTCTGCACATCTCGACAGGTATTTTGGCCCACTCCTCAAGAGCAAAATGCTCTTGTGGAGTGGGTTTTTCTGTCATTAAACGAGGGGTACCAACAATTTTGACCACGTGTGTAGAGGTAAAACCTCCTCTGCTAACAATATGAGGCAGTGCACAGGTTTTGCCAGTATGGCAGCCATGCAACTAGTCTGAACTGTTTATCATTAGGAGAGTACTCTACTGATCGCTATGAAGCAGAAAGTCAGGAGGCTGAGGAGTGGTGTGCTCCTGAAAACAGAAGATGCAGCAACCGTTTAAGTTTATGTAATGTACATTGAGAAGTATGTGCTTCTTCATGGTGCTGAACATGATTTTTATTCATTTTCCTCATGCATATTTAGTGAAGACTAGTGATGAGTGAAAGTGCTGGGGTAAGGTGTTATCTGAGCATGTTCTGGTGCTAACTGAGTGTCTTTGGTGTGCTTGAACAATATGTTCGAGTCCCCATGTCTGTATGTCTCGCTGCTATTTGATAACCGCAACATATGCAGGGATTGTCTAACAAACAGTGAGACATGCAGCCACGTAGACTCAAACATATTTTTTGAGCACACCGAAGACTCTCGGTTAGCACACGAGCATGCTGGGATAACACCTTATCCAAGCACATTCGCTCATCACTAGTGAAGACCTTAAAAGGAAACTATCACTTGTAAAAATGCTATTCACCTGGAGATATGGGCTTAATCTGCAAGATAAAATCATTCTAAACCTGCCCGACACCTGCACTTAGACCCCCGCTGCCGGGAGGAAATTATCCTTCAGCCAATACTCTATGCAGAGAGAGCGGTGGCTGTAACAGCGTCGCCGGCACTGGCTCAAAGCCGACCCTAATGCTGAGCTGCTGTCAGTCAGTGCCGGCGGTGCGGTTACAGCTGCCACTCTCTATACACACAGCGGTGACTGAACCTGCGCCAATGCCACCCGTGACTGTAACCAGAACACTACCAAGAGGAATAAAGTTCATTTCCTCCCAGCAGTGGGTTCTAAGTGCCGGTGTGGGTCAGGTTCAGAACACTATTAACCTACAGATTAACCCTATATATATCTGTAGGTTAATAGCATTTTTTCACATCTCAGGTTCTCTTTATAGAAGCTTTAGAATTGATAATGTAATATATCTTGGTAAATTCCCAGCTTTGATCAAACTTTGCCTTTTTTATTCACCTGTGTTTCCATTTACCGTAAGTCCCATCATCCCCATAGTAAACCAGGGATCTAAGGAAGCCAGTATTTGGGTGTTACAAGATTTTCTTGTTGGATTTAATTTTTACTCCATCCATCATCACCTCTAAGCCCCCAAAGAAAAGCCATCCTGTGTTGTGGTTATCACAGCTCTGTCCTGCCTTTATGTTTCAGCACTGTGATGTACCTGAAGGAGTGATAAGAGTTTATGCTCCATTGCACTCAAAGGTTTCCATGGCAATCCAGCTGAACAGTCGGACAAAAGCCAAAGACATCCTGGCACGGTTTCAGTGCGAAAACAGGTGCTGTGGAGATCTGTCCTTGTGCTTCCTTCCTTTTATGTTTCCTTTATACTACACAGTCATTTTGCCATTTTTATGTCATAAGATGATATGTTGTCTTTTTAGTATAATATAATTGGTTAAAAATGATGACTAAAGAATGAAAGCAATATCACATGAACCTACAAGGTGCCTTAGACAGAGGACCTATTACAGAATCCCATAACATTGAGGGTTTTCATGCCGCATGTTGTGGTTACATGCAGTAAGGCTAAGTTCACACCGAGCGTTTTTGCTGCATTTTTTTAATGTGTTTTTAATGCTAATTTTCAGCTGCATTTGACAGTACCAGCTATGTCTGTGAGATTTCAGAAATCTCATGCACACATGTTTTTTTGTCATCAATAGTTTGAGCTTTGCTTGGTTTTTTGGACATGGAGCATGTCATTCCTTTAAGCATTTTTTTCAGTGTTTTCACCCATTGAATCGAAAGGACAAAAACGCATGAAAAAATGTACCAAAAACGCAGCAAAACCTGCGTTTTTGCTGTAGCTTCTTTCCTGCCAAGCAGAAAAAATGCAGCAAAAATGACCCATGTACTTAGCCTTACAGGGTCGGGCAGGAATAGAAAAGGGGATTGTTTTATTTTTTCCAGAATCAGCTTATTATGTGGAGTAGTGATAGAGGCTACAGAGGAGGCAGGATGTCTGCCCAAATAATCATCTGGGTAGTCAATCATTTCAAGCTTGCAAAAGAAGTCTTGGTAAAAATCTTTCACCAATTTATCTACAGTTTCTATGCAAACATTTCATAACCCAGAAGTTTGGACCTAACTTTTGCTCCCTGTTTGGGGGCTTCAGAGTTACTTCTAAGCCCCTTTGACAATAACTTATATTTAGACAAATCACCAGTCTGGGGCTGCCCACTATTTCATTGCATAAAATGGGCAGTCACGGAGTGGGAGGTCTACGACCACCCTACATAAATATACCAGGAGGTTTACTCAGCAGTTACCACAGACATTGACTTCAAACATGGAGCGAAGGGAAATAGTTATACACAAGAACTGGATGAATTAGAGCAAAGGAAAGGGAAAAAGTATTAACTTTAAGGAGTAACTAAACGTTCACTTTTTTTTACATTTTTGTACAGCATGGAAAGATATGAAACTTTGCTAATTATTTTATTAGGCAATTTCCCTTCATTCCTGTAATAAAATTGCTTGTAAGTGGCTTCCAAACCTTTGTTTCTACTAAGTCTATTTGCCTGCATTTATCTGTATTGATAACATATGCATTTGGAGTACCGATAATGGCAGTGAAAGAGTCAGCACCTGTCACCTCCTCTGAGTGTTGTCATCCAAGTGCAGTCTGGTTTATGCTGACCGAAACAATGGAGAAGATGAGAAATAAAGTTCCCCATCTTCTCCACATCTGTGATGTGATCACACTCAAATGACACTCAGATCACACTCTGACAGAGTTTGAGCTGAGTGTCATTAGTTTAATCTGCCCGATTCTCTCATATGAGAAAATATATGCTAAAGGTACCTTCACACTGAACAACTTAACAATGATATCGCTAGCGATCCGTGATGTTGCAGCGTCCTGGATAGCGATATTGTTGTGTTTGACATGCAGCAGCGATCTGGATCCTGCTGTGACATTGTTGGTTGGAGCAGAAAGGCCAGAACTTTATTTCGTCGCTGGATCTCCCGCAGACATCGCTGAATCGGCGTGTGTGACGCCGATTCAGCGATGTCTTCACTGGTAACCAGGGTAAACATCGGGTTACTAAGCGCAGGGCCGCGCTTAGTAACCCGATGTTTACCCTGGTTACCAGTGTAAATGTATAAAAAAACAAGCACTACATACATACATTCCGGTGTCTGTCACGTCCCCCGGCGTTCTGCTTTCCTGCACTGTGTCAGCGCCGGCCAGCTGTAAAGCAGAGCACAGCGGTGACATCACCGCTCTGCTTTACGGCTGGCGCTTACACAGTGCAGAGAAGCAGAGTGCCGGGGGACGCGACAGACACCGGAATGTAAGTATGTAGTGTTTGTTTTTTTTTTACATTTACACTGGTAACCAGGGTAAACATTGGGTTACTAAGCGCGACCCTGCGCTTAGTAACCCGATGTTTACCCTGGTTACCCGGGGACTTCGGCATCGTTGGTCGCTGGAGAGCTGTCTGTGTGACAGCTCTCCAGCGACCACACAGCGACGCTGCAGCGATCGACATCGTTGTCTAGATCGCTGCAGCGTCGCTAAATGTGACGGTACCTTAATGTGAGCGAGCCCGTATGAGAACAATCTACTGCAGTAGCTTATCTGCAGAGATAATGAGACTGGGTGCTGATCTGACCCTTTCACTGCAATCATCTGTACTCCAAATGAGCACATTCTTATATCATAACAGCTGAAGGCAGGTCAGAGAGATGGGTAACAAGCAGGGGCCTGAAAGCCACTTATATACGGTTTTTGGTGTGTTCTTTTTTTTACAGGCATGAAGATAAATCTCTTAATAATGTGATTTACAAAGCTTCATAACTTTCTATGGACAAAGTTATATACTGCATATAAATAGATAGATAATTGTTAGTGATGAGCGAATGTACTCGTTACTCGAGATTTCTCGAGCATGCTCGGGGGTCCTCCAAGTATTTTTTAGTGCTCGGAGTTTTAGATTTTAGCACCGCAGCTGAATGATTTACATCTGTTAGACGGCATAAGTACATGTGGGGGTTGCCTGGTTGCTAGGGAATCCCCACATATACTTATGCTGGCTAACAGATGTAAATCATTCAGCTGCGGCGCTAAAAACAAAATCTCCGAGCACTAAAACATACTCGGAGGACCCCCGAGCGTGCTCGAGAAATCTCGAGCAACGAGTATATTCGCTCATCACTAGTGTTGAGCGATACCGTCCGATATTTGAAAGTATCGGTATCGGATGGTATCGGCCGATATCCGAAAAATATCGGATATCGCCGATACCGATATCCGATACCAATACAAGTCAATGGGACACAAATATCGGAAGGTATCCTGTAATGGATCCCAGGGTCTGAAGCAGAGGAAACTCTCTTTCAGGCCCCGGGATCCATATTTAAGTGTAAAATAAAGAATAAAAATAAAAAATATTGATATACTCACCCTCTGACGCGCCCTGGTCGTCACCGCTGCAACCGCCTTGCTTTCGTTCCGAAGAATGAGCGCGTTAAGGGCCTTCGATGACGTCGCGGCTTGTGATTGGTCGCTGAGCGGTCATGTGACCGCTCACGCGACCAATCACAAGCCGCGACGTCATCGAAGGTCCTTAACGCGCTCATTCTTAGGAACGAAAGCAAGGCGGTTGCAGCGGTGACGACCAGGGCGCGTCAGAGGGTGAGTATATCAATATTTTTTATTTTTATTCTTTATTTTACACATTAATCTTAATCCCGATACCGATTCCCGATATCACAAAAATATCGGAACTCGGTATCGGAATTCCGATACCGCAAATATCGACCGATACCCGATACTTGCGGTATCGGAATGCTCAACACTACTCATCACTAATAATTATTAATTATATATAATTTGTATATTATGTTTAGCTACTCTTTAAGGACTGTTAACAAAGGGACTGGCAGCATCCATGGTGACTGGTGTTGCACAACTATATTTATTTTTGGGGTCCTGTTTTATTATTTGTGCTAAGTTTTAATTGTTTCTAGATAAGTGTCATACCTTACCTAGTTCATGCACCACAATGTAGAAGGCCAACAATATTGATTGGCAGACTGACATCTTATATAGATATACATCATTGGCAGACCAAATCGCATTTGCATTGCAGTTGGTGATGTTATATTTGGTAGATTTCTACTAAAGACTAATGTAGTATTTTGTCTATTTGCCTGTAAACTCGGTGCAGAGATTGTTGGTGACTTCTGGCTTTCTCTTTTTATTTAATTAACTGAGGATCTTTCTTGAAAGCCATATTCATTATAGTAATATTAAGGGAACCAACAATTTTATGCCAGAATGTCTGGTTAGAAATCTGGAACTAATTAGTAGTACTCTCCAGAGAATACATCATAGACATGCCAGCAACAACAGCTGGGGCCAAGAAATCGCAAACAATAGGCAGTTTTACATATTTAGAATGAAAGAAAACTACATAAAGATGTTTCAAATCAAAAGCTAAAAAATGTTGTTTTATTTTTCAGCCATGGCACTTCTGATAAATCACTCAACCAAAGTTTATATGAAATTGGAGGAAACATAGGTAAGAATGATTTCCTGCTGATTTTATAGAGTATGATGCCATAGCTTGGTTGACGGAGCCATAATTATTGTCTACAATGTAAGAGTCCAGGCTAAATGCTGTTACCCCAAAAGGTACAGTACTTAGTCCCAACCATTGTGTGGCATATCTTAGAATGTCATTTATACTGTCATATGGCAGCTATAGTTTATGGGAACCTGACAAGTCCCCCTGCCCTCCAACCCACCAACATTTGAATATTTCTTACTAAATACCCCCTGACGAAGGCAGATGCCGAAACGCGCGTCGGGGTTCTGCACATCCCAGGGACTTATAATCTACACAGCAGGTAATACCAGGTGGCTTTTTTTACCTCTATTACTTTTCATTCTATTTTGTTTTTTGCCCATTTGGTGCTTTATACTTCACTGGTCATCATGTACAACATGTCACATATCGGTCTGACTTAGAGCCAGTAGTTTGCCCTAATGTTTAATGTCAGCACTCTATTTGATCTCTTTTTGCCACCAATTAATCTAGTTTGCACACGCACTTTATAACATTGATTTGGTATATCTGCTACTTATACCTATATATGGTTTACTGACATAGGTATGCACATATATGCTGATTTCACACTGTGGTTATATAGTTAATTTACTTTTGTGCCATTTATATGTCCCTGGTGTTGTGCTTTTTATGGTATTTTTTCCCACCGTTCCATTATATTATATATTTTAATAAATATTGTTATTTATACTTTATTTTGGACTTTGTCTCGGTTTTTTCTTCTTCGTGCTTACTAAATACCCTGCCTAACCAGCCCTTTATCGTGTTTGACACCTAAACGCAATGGCTTATTCACTTTCAGACATGCGCATTCACATGAGCAAAGAAAGTCGTGCACATGCTCGAGATTTGCAGATAGCTGACCATGATGTCACCTCTTGCAAATCATGTTATCCCACCTACAGGGGCCTGATAACATGCTGAGTGGGAGGACTAGTCTGGGGAAGCCAACGCCCAACATCCACTAGTCAAAAGGCTAATTTACATTAAAAAAGTCTTCATTAACTCCATTTTTTTAAACAAATGTTTAGGTGTCAAACACAATAAAGGGCTGGTTAGGCAAGGTATTTAGCAAACAATATACAAATGCTGATGGGTTGGAGGGCATGGGGGATATATCAGGTTCCCTGTAATGAGAACCTCTGCTGTACTAAATTTTACAGTTAAGTTAAAGGAGCGGACCGGTCTTCTGATAAATGTGTGCACTCCATGTGACCACAAACTACTAAATCTTCACAGTGTGCACACTGCACGTGGTCAGGATTGCTGGCGAGATCGAGCTGTCATGTGACTGAAAGTATGCGATTGAAGTACAATTGCATTGAGAGAGGCCGAGCATGTTTAGTCGTTATTTTGCTGGAAGTGTTGTGAATTCTGTGGCAGAGCTCCCTCCTGTGGTCACAAGTGGTACTTCGGCTGATTCTCTCTGGGAGCTTCCGTTTGTGGAGGAAACTGGTACTGCTGCTTCTGAGTTTCCTCCCTCAGGTGATCTGGTGAGGTCGTTAGGTGCTTCTCTACTTAACCCCACCTAATGCTTTGATTCATGCTTCCTGTCAATGTTCCAGTGTTGGACTTGTGTTTCTCTGGATCATTCCTGTGGCCTGCTGCTCTGCATAGCTAAGTGCTTCTTTGCTATTTGTTGCTATTTTTTCTGTCCAGCTTGTCTATTTGTTTTGCTGGAAGCTCTGGGACGCAAAGGGTGTACCTCCGTGCCGTTAGTTCGGTACGGAGGGTCTTTTTGCCCCTTTGCGTGGTTTTCTTTAGGGTTTTGTGTAGACCGCAAAGTTATCTTTCCTATCCTCGTTCTGTCTAGAATATCGGGCCTCACTTTGCTGAATCTATTTCATCCCTACGTTTGTCTTTTCATCTTACTCACAGTCATTATATGTGGGGGGCTGCCTTTTCCTTTGGGGTATTTCTCTGAGGCAAGGTAGGCTTATTTTTTCTATCTTCAGGCTAGTTAGTTTCTCAGACTGTGCCGAGTTGCATAGGGAGCGTTAGGCGCAATCCACGGCTGCCTCTAGTTGTGTTTGGAGAGGATTAGGGATTGCGGTCTGCAGAGTTCCCACGTCTCAGAGCTTGTTCTATTATTTTGGGTTATTGTCAGATCACTGTATGTGCTCTGACCTCCATGTCCATTGTGATACTGAATTGCCTTTCATAACAGTACAGGAAGCCAAAAGTACTAATGATTCTCAATAGAGGGAAAAAAGAAGTTCTTAGACCATTTTTTTTTCTTGGCTTTGTGTTTTGTCTTTTTTTTCCCCTAGACATTTGGGTGGTTCAGTACACAGGTGTAGCGATGGACATTAGAAGTCTGTCTTCATTTGTGGATCAGCTCTCGGCAAGAGTACAAAAGATTCAAGACACTATTGATCAGAAATCTATGTTAGAACCAAGAATTCCTATTCCTGATTTGTTTTTTGGAGATAGAACTAAGTTTCTGAGTTTCAAAAATAATTGTAAGTTATTTCTGGCCTTGAAACCTCGTTCCTCTGGTGATCCAGTTCAACAGGTTTTGATTATTATTTCTTTTTTGGGCGGCGACCCTCAGGACTGGGCATTTTCTCTTGCGCCAGGAGATCCTGCATTGAGTAATATCAATGCGTTTTTCCTGGCGCTCGGATTGCTGTACGATGAGCCTAATTCAGTGGATCAGGCAGAAAAGAATTTGCTGGCTCTTTGTCAGGGTCAGGATGAGATAGAGGTATATTGCCAGAAATTTAGAAAATGGTCAGTGCTCACTCAATGGAATGAATCTGCGCTGGCAGCTATGTTCAGAAAGGGTCTCTCTGAAGCCCTTAAGGATGTCATGGTGGGATTTCCTATGCCAGCTGGTTTGAATGAGTCTATGTCTTTGGCTATTCAGATCGGTCGACGCTTGCGTGAGCGTAAATCTGTGCACCATTTGGCGGTATTACCTGAGCTTAAACCTGAGCCTATGCAGTGCGATAGGACTTTGACCAGAGTTGAACGGCAAGAACACAGACGTCTGAATGGGCTGTGTTTCTACTGTGGTGATTCCACTCATGCTATCTCTGATTGTCCTAAGCGCACTAAGCGGTTCGCTAGGTCTGCCACCATTGGTACGGTACAGTCAAAATTTCTTCTGTCCGTTACCTTGATCTGCTCTTTGTCATCATATTCTGTCATGGCGTTTGTGGATTCAGGCGCTGCTCTGAATTTGATGGACTTGGAATATGCTAAGCGTTGTGGGTTTTTCTTGGAGCCCTTGCAGTGTCCTATTCCATTGAGAGGTATTGATGCTACGCCTTTGGCCAAGAATAAGCCTCAATACTGGACCCAGCTGACCATGTGCATGGCTCCTGCACATCAGGAGGATATTCGCTTTCTGGTGTTGCATAATCTGCATGATGTGGTCGTGTTGGGGTTGCCATGGCTACAAGCCCATAATCCAGTATTGGATTGGAAATCCATGTCGGTGTCCAGCTGGGGTTGTCAGGGGGTACATGGTGATGTTCCATTTTTGTCAATTTCGTCATTCACCCCTTCTGAGGTTCCAGAGTTCTTGTCTGATTACCGGGATGTATTTGATGAGCCCAAGTCCGATGCCCTACCTCCGCATTGTGATTGTGCTATCAATTTGATTCCTGGTGGTAAATTCCCAAAAGGTCGACTGTTTAATTTATCCGTGCCTGAGCACACCGCTATGCGCAGTTATGTGAAGGAATCCCTGGAGAAGGGGCATATTCGCCCGTCATCGTCGCCATTAGGAGCAGGGTTCTTTTTTGTAGCCAAAAAGGATGGTTCGCTGAGGCCTTGTATAGATTATCGCCTTCTTAATAAGATCACTGTTAAATTTCAGTACCCCTTGCCTTTGTTATCTGATTTGTTTGCTCGGATTAAGGGGGCTAGTTGGTTCACCAAGATTGATCTTCGTGGTGCGTATAATCTGGTGTGAATCAGGCGAGGCGATGAATGGAAAACTGCATTTAATACGCCCGAGGGTCATTTTGAGTATCTAGTGATGCCATTCGGACTTGCCAATGCTCCATCAGTGTTTCAGTCCTTTATGCATGACATCTTCCGAGAGTACCTGGATAAATTCCTGATTGTGTACTTGGATGACATTTTGATCTTCTCGGATGATTGGGAGTCTCATGTGGAACAGGTCAGAACGGTTTTTCAGGTCCTGCGTGCTAACTCTTTGTTTGTGAAGGGATCAAAGTGTCTCTTTGGTGTGCAGAAGGTTTCATTTTTGGGGTTCATCTTTTCCCCTTCTACTATCGAGATGGATCCTGTTAAGGTCCAAGCCATCCATGATTGGACTCAGCCGACATCTCTGAAAAGTCTGCAAAAGTTCCTGGGCTTTGCTAATTTTTATCGTCGCTTCATCTGCAATTTTTCTAGTATTGCCAAACCATTGACCGAATTGACCAAGAAGGGTGCTGATTTGGTCAATTGGTCTTCTGCTGCTGTGGAAGCTTTTCAAGAGTTGAAGTGTCGTTTTTCTTCTGCTCCTGTGTTGTGTCAACCTGATGTTTCTCTTCCGTTCCAGGTCGAGGTTGATGCTTCTGAGATTGGAGCAGGGGCTGTTTTGTCGCAGAGAGGTTCTGATTGTTCAGTGATGAAACCATGCGCTTTTTTTTCCAGGAAGTTTTCGCCTGCTGAGCGGAATTATGATGTGGGCAACCGAGAGTTGCTGGCCATGAAGTGGGCATTCGAGGAGTGGCGTCATTGGCTTGAAGGAGCTAAGCATCGCGTGGTGGTATTGACTGATCATAAGAACCTGACTTATCTCGAGTCTGCTAAGCGTTTGAATCCTAGACAGGCTCGTTGGTCGCTGTTTTTTGCCCGTTTTGACTTTGTGATTTCGTACCTTCCGGGCTCTAAAAATGTGAAGGCGGATGCTCTGTCTAGGAGTTTTGTGCCCGACTCTCCGGGTTTATCTGAGCCGGCGGGTATCCTCAAGGAAGGAGTAATTGTGTCTGCCATCTCCCCTGATTTGCGGCGGGTGCTGCAAAAATTTCAGGCTAATAAACCTGATCGTTGTCCAGCGGAGAAACTGTTTGTCCCGGATAGGTGGACAAATAAAGTGATCTCTGAGGTTCATTGTTCGGTGTTGGCTGGTCATCCTGGAATCTCTGGTACCAGAGAGTTAGAGGCTAGATCCTTTTGGTGGCCATCTCTGTCGCGGGATGTGCGTTCTTTTGTGCAGTCCTGTGGGATTTGTGCTCGGGCTAAGCCCTCCTGTTCTCGTGCCAGTGGGTTGCTTTTGCCCTTGCCGGTCCCGAAGAGACCTTGGACACATATCTCTATGGATTTTATTTCAGATCTTCCCGTCTCTCAAAAGATGTCAGTCATTTGGGTGGTCTGTGATCGCTTTTCTAAGATGGTCCATCTGGTACCCTTGTCCAAGTTGCCTTCCTCCTCTGATTTGGTGCCATTGTTCTTCCAGCATGTGGTTCGTTTGCATGGCATTCCAGAGAATATCGTTTCTGACAGAGGTTCCCAGTTTGTTTCGAGGTTTTGGCGAGCCTTTTGTGGTAGGATGGGCATTGACTTGTCTTTTTCCTCGGCTTTTCATCCTCAGACTAATGGCCAGACCGAACGAACCAATCAGACCTTGGAAACCTATCTGAGATGCTTTGTTTCTGCCGATCAGGATGACTGGGTGTCCTTTTTGCCTTTGGCTGAGTTCGCCCTTAATAATCGGGCCAGCTCGGCTACCTTGGTTTCGCCATTTTTCTGCAATTCTGGGTTCCATCCTCGTTTCTCTTCAGGACAGGTTGAGTCTTCGGACTGTCCTGGTGTGGATACTGTGGTGGACAGGTTGCAGCAGATTTGGACTCATGTATTGGACAATTTGACCTTGTCCCAGGAGAAGGCTCAACGTTTCGCTAATCGCAGACGCCGTGTGGGTCCCCGACTTCGTGTTGGGGATCTGGTTTGGTTATCTTCTCGTCATATTCCTATGAAGGTTTCCTCTCCGAAGTTTAAACCTCGTTTCATTGGTCCTTATAGGATTTCTGGGGTTATTAATCCTGTGTCTTTTCGTCTGACCCTCCCAGATTCTTTTTTCATACATAACGTCTTCCATAGGTCATTGTTGCGGAGATACGTGGCACCTATGGTTCCATTTGTTGAACCTCCTGCCCCGGTTTTGGTGGAGGGGGAATCGGAGTATATTGTGGAGAAGATTTTGGATTCTCGTGTTTCAAGATGGAAACTCCAGTATCTGGTTAAATGGAAGGGTTATGCTCAGGAGGATAATTCCTGGGTTTTTGCCTCTGATGTCCATGCTCCCGATCTTGTTCGTGCCTTTCATGTGGCTCATCCTGGTCGGCCTGGGGGCTCTGGTGAGGGTTCGGTGACCCCTCCTCAAGGGGGGGTACTGTTGTGAATTCTGTGGCAGAGCTCCCTCCTGTGGTCACAAGTGGTACTTCGGCTGATTCTCTCTGGGAGCTTCCGTTTGTGGAGGAAACTGGTACTGTTGCTTCTGAGTTTCCTCCCTCAGGTGATCTGGTGAGGTCGTAAGGTGCTTCTCTACTTAACCCCACCTAATGCTTTGATTCATGCTTCCTGTCAATGTTCCAGTGTTGGACTTGTGTTTCTCTGGATCATTCCTGTGGCCTGCTGCTCTGCATAGCTAAGTGCTTCTTTGCTATTTGTTGCTATTTTTTCTGTCCAGCTTGTCTATTTGTTTTGCTGGAAGCTCTGGGATGCAAAGGGTGTACCTCCGTGCCGTTAGTTCGGTACGGAGGGTCTTTTTGCCCCTTTGCGTGGTTTTCTTTAGGGTTTTGTGTAGACCGCAAAGTTATCTTTCCTATCCTCGTTCTGTCTAGAATATCGGGCCTCACTTTGCTGAATCTATTTCATCCCTTCGTTTGTCTTTTCATCTTACTCACAGTCATTATATGTGGGGGGCTGCCTTTTCCTTTGGGGTATTTCTCTGAGGCAAGGTAGGCTTATTTTTTCTATCTTCAGGCTAGTTAGTTTCTCAGGCTGTGCCGAGTTGCATAGGGAGCGTTAGGCGCAATCCACGGCTGCCTCTAGTTGTGTTTGGAGAGGATTAGGGATTGCGGTCTGCAGAGTTCCCACGTCTCAGAGCTTGTTCTATTATTTTGGGTTATTGTCAGATCACTGTATGTGCTCTGACCTCCATGTCCATTGTGATACTGAATTGCCTTTCATAACATGGAAGTATGTAAATGTCATACTTGGGGCCACACGACCAACCACTCCCGTCAGCAATACTAGAGGATAATAGAAAAAATTGGAGTCTGACTCAACAGGACTGGATTTTCCTTTTCTTTTTACAAAAGATATTATAATGCATACAAAAGAAAAATGTACATGTTTGACATGACCCAGTAGACGCGTTTCGACTGCACTGTAAGGGTATGTGCCCACGCTGCGGATTTTCCTGCGGATTTTTCCGCAGCGGATTTGGAAAATCCGCAGTGCAAAACCACTGCGGTTTTCACTGCGGATTTTCTTGCAGTTTCTTCTGCGGATTCTTCTGCGGTTTTTCACCAGCACTTTCCTATTGGTGCTGGTTGAAAACCGCTACGGAATCCGCACAAACAATTGACATGCTGCGGAAAATAATCCGCAGCGTTTCTGTGCTGCATTTTCTGCAGCATGTGCACAGCGGGTTTTTTCCCCTTAGGTTTACATGGTACTGTAAACTTTGGGAAAACTGCTGCGGATCCACAGCAAAATCCGCAGCGTGTGCACACAGCGTAAGACTGCTTAGTGCAGTCGAAACGCGTCGACTGGGTCATGTCGACCATGTAAATTTTTCTTTTGTATGCATTATAATTTCTTTTGAAAAGTAAAAAGAAAAGGAAAATCCAGTTCTGTTGAGCTGGATTTCAATTTTATCTATTATCCTTGATGTGAGGCTAGGGCGAGGCCGGTGTCTGAGCCCCAGGTGGATGAGCATAGAGCAACTAGGTGAGCTGAAATTAAGTTTTTATAATACCAGAGAATCCTGACAGCGTGCCATGCACACACAGTAAGGGTTCAAAAGTTTGCAGTCACTTAGAGTGACTGCAGACTTTTATTAGAAGACCAGGTAATCCATCCAGTGCTTTAGGGTTGCGTACATGTACTCCTAAGGCGCTTCCAGGGTAAGCTGCTTGGGGCTTTTCTCAGCACTGAAATATTGAATTATTACAAAAAAAAGTACCATTTTTCTTTTTCAACTTGAATCGGTACAGCCAATCATGCTAGTTTCAGTAGTAAAATCATCTTGACAAGTTCACTTTATGGAAAAATAAGTAGCATGTGCATAAATGGTGAAAAATAACTGCTGGAAGGTGTCAGTCACTTCGACTGTGAAGTTAGATAACAGTACGGTACGCATAGTGCTGCAATGTACTGCAATGTAGTAGCGCTATTATACTGCTACTAATCAGTACATGCACTTCACTCAAACAGCAGCGGCCATTGGCTGCTCCTTGTTCACTATGTCGGCACTATGATCGGCACTTTATCAGGCCTGGAAATTGAATATGGTTGCCCATTGGATATAATGTAACCTGAGGTCTTTGTAACTTAAAACAATTTTTGTTCCAAAGATTTTATTGGGTTTTCCAACTAGAAAGGGTAGTTATGGGGGGTGGGTAGGGGAGGGAACTTAAAACAATTTTTATTATACTAGAACATCATTCTGAGTTCCTCTAAGGTTCTGTCCAGGTCCTTACACTTATTTTTCCATCTGATGCCTTTTTTCCTGTTTTGCGGCTTAATAATAGCCACGATTTTGGATTTTAACCAAACAAACCACAGTGAGCAACATTTTCCAATGCTGGGAGCATCTGTAAATCAGAGATGATAAATGATTCTGTAATTACCAGGTTCATTTTAAAACCTTTGTTGAGGTTTAGTGCAACATCAGCACTACTCACTGCGTCTGCCAATTGATTCATCAGAATAAACGATTTCTAGTGTAGAGAGGTTAGATTAACATATCTGTTCTCTCTAATAACAAATAGACATCTACTAGAAAATTATCAATGTATAATTAAAGGCATAAATATTCTGAAATAACCTAAAAGGGCCAGACAGACTAATAGATGCGTCAATTATATTTTGTCAAAACAAAAGAGAAATCAATTTCTGTACAAAGATAACACTATGCAATAGGGAGTATGCGGTTCCCCTTACTCTTATGCACAATAGCATGAGAAAAATGTACTCACTGAGAGAAAATATGTAGGTTGTGGTTACCCCGCTGCTGGTGGCGGATGGGGGCCCAAAGTTGCTTCTACCTCATATGAGGGGTAAAGTGCTTGGGATATTCAAGTTACCGTTCTGTTGACATGCTCCAATGCTGGAGATCATTGGCCATGTATTATATAGTAGAGCGAAAGACTAAACATACAAAAGAAGCACTGTGAACCATGGTAACCATTTACTTTTTCTATTAAATACTTTATTCCTTACATTTATGTCATAATCTTTTATAGATCACATGGGAAATAGGCAAGTGGCTCCATGTGATTTGAATAGAAGGTGGATGTGTAGTATCCGTCCGTGACCACTATCATAAGGCCGGGGTCACACTAAACGTATGGAAAATCAGTCCAAGTCTCCCTGCTGAGAGTCGCACAAAGGTTCTCCTTATGGTCATCCATGTGTAATGTGTTTGCAATGCGATTATGAGATTTTCTTGCACCTACAGTACAGACCAAAAGTTTGGACACACCTTCTCATTTAAAGATTTTTCTGTATTTTCATGACTATGAAAATTGTACATTCACACTCAGGGGCTGGCTGGCAAATTTTGGCCTGGGGGGCAAGCAGACAGCAGTGGCCCATGAACAGCGGCCCATCCTTATAGTGTTTACAGTCTGAAATTCACCATTGAGGGGGCTACATACACATACATAGAAGCCTGAAAAACCAAAACCCTACGACAGATATGGTGTCAAAACTAAACTTAGTGTAATATCTTATTCGGGTGGATTCCGCCTGAAAAAGAGCTGCAAAACGCCACAAAAAATGAACATACTGCACAGCAATGTATAAACGACATTGCTGTGCACGTTTAGTGTTTGGTTACCTCTTTTCACCGCTTCAGGGCTTAGAAACTGAATAGGATGAAAGAAGTGATGCGCCCATTTTTTTTGCTAAAGTTACTCTCCCACTATTGTGTAAAATAAAGAGAAAAGACTCCGGCGGTGGGGCCACCACGGAAAACTATGGCAGAGCCACCAGTGAAACTGCTTTAGGAAAATGAGTACTGGCATTTTTTCTGAAGCATCTTTGCCTAGAAAAACTTGGTTGACCAGATGTTGTGTGCACATACCCATAAAGGGGTTTTCAGAAACATTACCAATGACTCATACACTGTCACGATTCCAGTCTATTCCCAGCGTGAGCGGGAGTTCTAGTGATCCCAGATATGTGATTTTTACAATTGCGGTCAAATGCCGACTAGAGAAGCAGCTGAGTACAATTGTGTTAACTATGCTGGAAATGGAGAGGAATTGTGACAGTGTGTGCACAGCGCGCTATCGCGATTCAGAAATCTGCAGGGACAGGTGGACTACAGAAATTTGCCTACAAAACCCGTAAAACCCCTTTAACCTAAAAAGGCAATGACAGATCCAAGTGTACTGTACAGGTACAACAACAACCAAGTTTACTACAACTACTTGCAGATACTGAAAAAAATGAGCCACAGTATAAGTATGCAAGCAACGTATAGGAGCATATTCACAACGGCCATTAAACAGACAAAAGCTAAGATGGGAAACAAAATGAGCAGCTACCCTGCCGTAAGTACCGTAAGTAAAAGATAATGGTGCATAGGAATAACAGAGGATAATTTGTAAACACTGTTTTTGATCAAAAAAGCGTAAAAGCCATCTCACCACGACAAGATTAGGACGGTCCTATACTATATGTAAGGCCGGTGTCACACTACAGTATAACATCCGATGCGATATGCTAATGACCCTCGGCTCCAGCTTTGCTGCGAGTGTGGTCCGAATGTCAGTGCCCGGTGCTCCGATCCTCAGCATGAGAGCATAGCTGCACAGCTGCGGAGGATACTGAGATAGTCATTTCTCCATCTCCCACATTGCATGTCTTGACGTATACCGGGCTGCAGTGGGATAACATCCGAGTGCAGTCTGATGTCTCACACGCACCCATAGACTTGCATTGGATGCGAGTGAGCTGAATCTCGCTGCCAATCACAGCAGGCTGACGTAACGTCATGAGAAATTAATCGCAGATCTACACTACCTCATAGTATAACAATGAGCCGAGTGCTATCCGATAAATTATCACATAGCGCTGAGAGCTGTGTTATACGCTCGTGTGAAAGAGGCCTAATATTGTAATTGTAACTGAAGCAACAATACTGCATAGTTACGGTACTTGCAAAGTGAAAAAAAAAACAGTTTGAGGCAAGTTGTCTTCATAAAATTCATTCCTATATACCATTTCATTATCCACAGTAAAAAAGACAAAACAGTCCACTTTAACAGGCCTTCCATTAAAGGTAATCTGTACACCCCCCACCCCCCAGGACGTGTGTGACCTATTATTATGGGCATACAGGTAATAGAAATATTACACTGGTCCTACCTGTATGCCTCATATTAATGGTCCTGTTGTGGAGAAATGTTATATTCTATTTTTATGCTAATGATTTCTTCCAGGCTCCGGGGCGTGCGGTACCTGAAAGAAATCCCTGCGTCCTGTCCTCATTACAGTACTAACCTCTCCCATCAGGGTCAGTTACAGCCCTGCACTCCCTCAGGAATACATATCTCAACCTCCCTTCTATGGGCGCTGCATTCAGGGATGCTCTGCGCAGGCGCCGGCGACTTCCGGTCCTCTGGAGTGTGTGCCGATAAGGTGCTCCCCCCCACTCCCTCCCTGCATAGTCATTGCCATGTACACATGGTTCCTAGCAATGACTGTGCAGCAACAATGTGGGGAGAGCACCTTATAGGCGCGCACATGCCAGAGGTCACAGTGACTCACCTGCATAGAAGATCCCTGAATTCAGCACCCATAGAAGGGAGGATGAGGTATGGATTTCTGAGGCCGCCGTCACACTTGCGAGTTTTACGGACGTAAGAGCGCATAAACTACGTCCGTAAAACTCGCAAAAAATACGGCACAATTATTTTCTATGCCCCTGCTCCTATCTGCCGTATTAAACTGATCCGTATTATATGGCTTTCTACGGCCGTAGAAAATCGCAGCATGCTGCGTTTGTCACCGTACTGCGCAAGAAATACGCCAATGAAAGTCTATGGAAGCGTGAAAAATACGGATTACACACGGACAAGCATTGTGAATTGCGAGAAATATGCAGCGGTGTTAGAGAGAAAAGCCGGTAATTCAGTGCGGTGTACAGTAAAATCACACTGACAGCTTCCAGTCCAATAGGTAGAATAAATGTGTACACATAGAATAGGTATATATATATATATGAAGACACAAAAGAGAATAGTAAAACCAAAAACACTCAGTTTGAAAAAATGTTGCAGTAATCCGCAAGTGCTAGTAAAAGATGTAAAAAACAGGGTATTTGGTTGATACGTTTTTTGCAAAAAATGTATACTAAGCTGCTCTACCAATCTTCACGGTATACCCTTATCAGAGCAGTCCTAACTAATGTATGCAATCCCTATCTGATGTATTTAAAAACCTGATCATCTGTATATAACCTGTGTGAACAGGGTTCAGAGAGGAAAAATCCATGTGTGCATACAGGGTAGAACAGCTTTTGTGCAGATAGCCCAAGAGGAGTGGTGGAACTCCCCAGTCTTGTAGACACAAGAGAACAATTATGGAAACAGGAACACATGGGCTACTTGCACAGTGAACAAGTCTGTATGATCATGTTCACACACCACCAAGAAACCTGAAGACACAAAAGAGAATAGTAAAACCAAAAACACTCAGTTTGAAAAAATGTTGCAGTAATCCGCAAGTGCTAGTAAAAGATGTAAAAAACAGGGTATTTGGTTGATACGTTTTTTGCAAAAAATGTATACTAAGCTGCTCTACCAATCTTCACGGTATACCCTTATCAGAGCAGTCCTAACTAATGTATGCAATCCCTATCTGATGTATTTAAAAACCTGATCATCTGTATGTAACCTGTGTGAACAGGGTTCAGAGAGGAAAAATCCATGTGTGCATACAGGGTAGAACAGCTTTTGTGCAGATAGCCCAAGAGGAGTGGTGGAACTCCCCAGTCTTGTAGACACAAGAGAACAATTATGGAAACAGGAACACATGGGCTACTTGCACAGTGAACAAGTCTGTATGATCATGTTCACACACCACCAAGAAACCTGAAGACACAAAAGAGAATAGTAAAACCAAAAACACTCAGTTTGAAAAAATGTTGCAGTAATCCGCAAGTGCTAGTAAAAGATGTAAAAAACAGGGTATTTGGTTGATAAGTTTTTTGCAAAAAATGTATACTAAGCTGCTCTACCAATCTTCACGGTATACCCTTATCAGAGCAGTCCTAACTAATGTATGCAATCCCTATCTGATGTATTTAAAAACCTGATCATCTGTATATAACCTGTGTGAACAGGGTTCAGAGAGGAAAAATCCATGTGTGCATACAGGGTAGAACAGCTTTTGTGCAGATAGCCCAAGAGGAGTGGTGGAACTCCCTAGTCTTGTAGACACAAGAGAACAATTATGGAAACAGGAACACATGGGCTACTTGCACAGTGAACAAGTCTGTATGATCATGTTCACACACCACCAAGAAACCTGAAGACACAAAAGAGAATAGTAAAACCAAAAACACTCAGTTTGAAAAAATGTTGCAGTAATCCGCAAGTGCTAGTAAAAGATGTAAAAAACAGGGTATTTGGTTGATACGTTTTTTGCAAAAAATGTATACTAAGCTGCTCTACCAATCTTCACGGTATACCCTTATCAGAGCAGTCCTAACTAATGTATGCAATCCCTATCTGATGTATTTAAAAACCTGATCATCTGTATATAACCTGTGTGAACAGGGTTCAGAGAGGAAAAATCCATGTGTGCATACAGGGTAGAACAGCTTTTGTGCAGATAGCCCAAGAGGAGTGGTGGAACTCCCCAGTCTTGTAGACACAAGAGAACAATTATGGAAACAGGAACACATGGGCTACTTGCACAGTGAACAAGTCTGTATGATCATGTTCACACACCACCAAGAAACCTGAAGACACAAAAGAGAATAGTAAAACCAAAAACACTCAGTTTGAAAAAATGTTGCAGTAATCCGCAAGTGCTAGTAAAAGATGTAAAAAACAGGGTATTTGGTTGATACGTTTTTTGCAAAAAATGTATACTAAGCTGCTCTACCAATCTTCACGGTATACCCTTATCAGAGCAGTCCTAACTAATGTATGCAATCCCTATCTGATGTATTTAAAAACCTGATCATCTGTATATAACCTGTGTGAACAGGGTTCAGAGAGGAAAAATCCATGTGTGCATACAGGGTAGAACAGCTTTTGTGCAGATAGCCCAAGAGGAGTGGTGGAACTCCCCAGTCTTGTAGACACAAGAGAACAATTATGGAAACAGGAACACATGGGCTACTTGCACAGTGAACAAGTCTGTATGATCATGTTCACACACCACCAAGAAACCTGAAGACACAAAAGAGAATAGTAAAACCAAAAACACTCAGTTTGAAAAAATGTTGCAGTAATCCGCAAGTGCTAGTAAAAGATGTAAAAAACAGGGTATTTGGTTGATACGTTTTTTGCAAAAAATGTATACTAAGCTGCTCTACCAATCTTCACGGTATACCCTTATCAGAGCAGTCCTAACTAATGTATGCAATCCCTATCTGATGTATTTAAAAACCTGATCATCTGTATATAACCTGTGTGAACAGGGTTCAGAGAGGAAAAATCCATGTGTGCATACAGGGTAGAACAGCTTTTGTGCAGATAGCCCAAGAGGAGTGGTGGAACTCCCCAGTCTTGTAGACACAAGAGAACAATTATGGAAACAGGAACACATGGGCTACTTGCACAGTGAACAAGTCTGTATGATCATGTTCACACACCACCAAGAAACCTGAAGACACAAAAGAGAATAGTAAAACCAAAAACACTCAGTTTGAAAAAATGTTGCAGTAATCCGCAAGTGCTAGTAAAAGATGTAAAAAACAGGGTATTTGGTTGATACGTTTTTTGCAAAAAATGTATACTAAGCTGCTCTACCAATCTTCACGGTATACCCTTATCAGAGCAGTCCTAACTAATGTATGCAATCCCTATCTGATGTATTTAAAAACCTGATCATCTGTATATAACCTGTGTGAACAGGGTTCAGAGAGGAAAAATCCATGTGTGCATACAGGGTAGAACAGCTTTTGTGCAGATAGCCCAAGAGGAGTGGTGGAACTCCCCAGTCTTGTAGACACAAGAGAACAATTATGGAAACAGGAACACATGGGCTACTTGCACAGTGAACAAGTCTGTATGATCATGTTCACACACCACCAAGAAACCTGAAGACACAAAAGAGAATAGTAAAACCAAAAACACTCAGTTTGAAAAAATGTTGCAGTAATCCGCAAGTGCTAGTAAAAGATGTAAAAAACAGGGTATTTGGTTGATACGTTTTTTGCAAAAAATGTATACTAAGCTGCTCTACCAATCTTCACGGTATACCCTTATCAGAGCAGTCCTAACTAATGTATGCAATCCCTATCTGATGTATTTAAAAACCTGATCATCTGTATATAACCTGTGTGAACAGGGTTCAGAGAGGAAAAATCCATGTGTGCATACAGGGTAGAACAGCTTTTGTGCAGATAGCCCAAGAGGAGTGGTGGAACTCCCCAGTCTTGTAGACACAAGAGAACAATTATGGAAACAGGAACACATGGGCTACTTGCACAGTGAACAAGTCTGTATGATCATGTTCACACACCACCAAGAAACCTGAAGACACAAAAGAGAATAGTAAAACCAAAAACACTCAGTTTGAAAAAATGTTGCAGTAATCCGCAAGTGCTAGTAAAAGATGTAAAAAACAGGGTATTTGGTTGATACGTTTTTTGCAAAAAATGTATACTAAGCTGCTCTACCAATCTTCACGGTATACCCTTATCAGAGCAGTCCTAACTAATGTATGCAATCCCTATCTGATGTATTTAAAAACCTGATCATCTGTATATAACCTGTGTGAACAGGGTTCAGAGAGGAAAAATCCATGTGTGCATACAGGGTAGAACAGCTTTTGTGCAGATAGCCCAAGAGGAGTGGTGGAACTCCCCAGTCTTGTAGACACAAGAGAACAATTATGGAAACAGGAACACATAGGCTACTTGCACAGTGAACAAGTCTGTATGATCATGTTCACACACCACCAAGAAACCTGAAGACACAAAACAGAATAGTAAAACCAAAAACACTCAGTTTGAAAAAATGTTGCAGTAATCCACAAGTGCTAGTAAAAGATGTAAAAAACAGGGTATTTGGTTGATACGTTTTTTGCAAAAAATGTATACTAAGCTGCTCTACCAATCTTCACGGTATACCCTTATCAGAGCAGTCCTAACTAATGTATGCAATCCCTATCTGATGTATTTAAAAACCTGATCATCTGTATATAACCTGTGTGAACAGGGTTCAGAGAGGAAAAATCCATGTGTGCATACAGGGTAGAACAGCTTTTGTGCAGATAGCCCAAGAGGAGTGGTGGAACTCCCCAGTCTTGTAGACACAAGAGAACAATTATGGAAACAGAAACACATGGGCTACTTGCACAGTGAACAAGTCTGTATGATCATGTTCACACACCACCAAGAAACCTGAAGACACAAAAGAGAATAGTAAAACCAAAAACACTCAGTTTCAAAAAATGTTGCAGTAATCCGCAAGTGCTAGTAAAAGATGTAAAAAACAGGGTATTTGGTTGATACGTTTTTTGCAAAAAATGTATACTAAGCTGCTCTACCAATCTTCACGGTATACCCTTATCAGAGCAGTCCTAACTAATGTATGCAATCCCTATCTGATGTATTTAAAAACCTGATCATCTGTATATAACCTGTGTGAACAGGGTTCAGAGAGGAAAAATCCATGTGTGCATACAGGGTAGAACAGCTTTTGTGCAGATAGCCCAAGAGGAGTGGTGGAACTCCCCAGTCTTGTAGACACAAGAGAACAATTATGGAAACAGGAACACATGGGCTACTTGCACAGTGAACAAGTCTGTATGATCATGTTCACACACCACCAAGAAACCTGAAGACACAAAAGAGAATAGTAAAACCAAAAACACTCAGTTTGAAAAAATGTTGCAGTAATCCGCAAGTGCTAGTAAAAGATGTAAAAAACAGGGTATTTGGTTGATAAGTTTTTTGCAAAAAATGTATACTAAGCTGCTCTACCAATCTTCACGGTATACCCTTATCAGAGCAGTCCTAACTAATGTATGCAATCCCTATCTGATGTATTTAAAAACCTGATCATCTGTATATAACCTGTGTGAACAGGGTTCAGAGAGGAAAAATCCATGTGTGCATACAGGGTAGAACAGCTTTTGTGCAGATAGCCCAAGAGGAGTGGTGGAACTCCCTAGTCTTGTAGACACAAGAGAACAATTATGGAAACAGGAACACATGGGCTACTTGCACAGTGAACAAGTCTGTATGATCATGTTCACACACCACCAAGAAACCTGAAGACACAAAAGAGAATAGTAAAACCAAAAACACTCAGTTTGAAAAAATGTTGCAGTAATCCGCAAGTGCTAGTAAAAGATGTAAAAAACAGGGTATTTGGTTGATACGTTTTTTGCAAAAAATGTATACTAAGCTGCTCTACCAATCTTCACGGTATACCCTTATCAGAGCAGTCCTAACTAATGTATGCAATCCCTATCTGATGTATTTAAAAACCTGATCATCTGTATATAACCTGTGTGAACAGGGTTCAGAGAGGAAAAATCCATGTGTGCATACAGGGTAGAACAGCTTTTGTGCAGATAGCCCAAGAGGAGTGGTGGAACTCCCCAGTCTTGTAGACACAAGAGAACAATTATGGAAACAGGAACACATGGGCTACTTGCACAGTGAACAAGTCTGTATGATCATGTTCACACACCACCAAGAAACCTGAAGACACAAAAGAGAATAGTAAAACCAAAAACACTCAGTTTGAAAAAATGTTGCAGTAATCCGCAAGTGCTAGTAAAAGATGTAAAAAACAGGGTATTTGGTTGATACGTTTTTTGCAAAAAATGTATACTAAGCTGCTCTACCAATCTTCACGGTATACCCTTATCAGAGCAGTCCTAACTAATGTATGCAATCCCTATCTGATGTATTTAAAAACCTGATCATCTGTATATAACCTGTGTGAACAGGGTTCAGAGAGGAAAAATCCATGTGTGCATACAGGGTAGAACAGCTTTTGTGCAGATAGCCCAAGAGGAGTGGTGGAACTCCCCAGTCTTGTAGACACAAGAGAACAATTATGGAAACAGAAACACATGGGCTACTTGCACAGTGAACAAGTCTGTATGATCATGTTCACACACCACCAAGAAACCTGAAGACACAAAAGAGAATAGTAAAACCAAAAACACTCAGTTTCAAAAAATGTTGCAGTAATCCGCAAGTGCTAGTAAAAGATGTAAAAAACAGGGTATTTGGTTGATACGTTTTTTGCAAAAAATGTATACTAAGCTGCTCTACCAATCTTCACGGTATACCCTTATCAGAGCAGTCCTAACTAATGTATGCAATCCCTATCTGATGTATTTAAAAACCTGATCATCTGTATATAACCTGTGTGAACAGGGTTCAGAGAGGAAAAATCCATGTGTGCATACAGGGTAGAACAGCTTTTGTGCAGATAGCCCAAGAGGAGTGGTGGAACTCCCCAGTCTTGTAGACACAAGAGAACAATTATGGAAACAGGAACACATGGGCTACTTGCACAGTGAACAAGTCTGTATGATCATGTTCACACACCACCAAGAAACCTGAAGACACAAAAGAGAATAGTAAAACCAAAAACACTCAGTTTGAAAAAATGTTGCAGTAATCCGCAAGTGCTAGTAAAAGATGTAAAAAACAGGGTATTTGGTTGATACGTTTTTTGCAAAAAATGTATACTAAGCTGCTCTACCAATCTTCACGGTATACCCTTATCAGAGCAGTCCTAACTAATGTATGCAATCCCTATCTGATGTATTTAAAAACCTGATCATCTGTATATAACCTGTGTGAACAGGGTTCAGAGAGGAAAAATCCATGTGTGCATACAGGGTAGAACAGCTTTTGTGCAGATAGCCCAAGAGGAGTGGTGGAACTCCCCAGTCTTGTGGACACAAGAGAACAATTATGGAAACAGGAACACATTTTTCAAACTGAGTGTTTTTGGTTTTACTATTCTCTTTTGTGTCTTCAGGTTTCTTGGTGGTGTGTGAACATGATCATACAGACTTGTTCACTGTGCAAGTAGCCCATGTGTTCCTGTTTCCATAATTGTTCTCTTGTGTCTACAAGACTGGGGAGTTCCACCACTCCTCTTGGGCTATCTGCACAAAAGCTGTTCTACCCTGTATGCACACATGGATTTTTCCTCTCTGAACCCTGTTCACACAGGTTATATACAGATGATCAGGTTTTTAATACATCAGATAGGGATTGCATACATTAGTTAGGACTGCTCTGATAAGGGTATACCGTGAAGATTGGTAGAGCAGCTTAGTATACATTTTTTGCAAAAAACGTATCAACCAAATACCCTGTTTTTTACATCTTTTACTAGCACTTGCGGATTACTGCAACATTTTTTCAAACTGAGTGTTTTTGGTTTTACTATTCTCTTTTGTGTCTTCAGGTTTCTTGGTGGTGTGTGAACATGATCATACAGACTTGTTCACTGTGCAAGTAGCCCATGTGTTCCTGTTTCCATAATTGTTCTCTTGTGTCTACAAGACTGGGGAGTTCCACCACTCCTCTTGGGCTATCTGCACAAAAGCTGTTCTACCCTGTATGCACACATGGATTTTTCCTCTCTGAACCCTGTTCACACAGGTTATATACAGATGATCAGGTTTTTAAATACATCAGATAGGGATTGCATACATTAGTTAGGACTGCTCTGATAAGGGTATACCGTGAAGATTGGTAGAGCAGCTTAGTATACACTTTTTGCAAAAAACGTATCAACCAAATACCCTGTTTTTTACATCTTTTACTAGCACTTGCGGATTACTGCAACATTTTTTCAAACTGAGTGTTTTTGGTTTTACTATTCTCTTTTGTGTCTTCAGGTTTCTTGGTGGTGTGTGAACATGATCATACAGACTTGTTCACTGTGCAAGTAGCCCATGTGTTCCTGTTTCCATAATTGTTCTCTTGTGTCTACAAGACTGGGGAGTTCCACCACTCCTCTTGGGCTATCTGCACAAAAGCTGTTCTACCCTGTATGCACACATGGATTTTTCCTCTCTGAACCCTGTTCACACAGGTTATATACAGATGATCAGGTTTTTAAATACATCAGATAGGGATTGCATACATTAGTTAGGACTGCTCTGATAAGGGTATACCGTGAAGATTGGTAGAGCAGCTTAGTATACATTTTTTGCAAAAAACGTATCAACCAAATACCCTGTTTTTTACATCTTTTACTAGCACTTGCGGATTACTGCAACATTTTTTCAAACTGAGTGTTTTTGGTTTTACTATTCTCTTTTGTGTCTTCAGGTTTCTTGGTGGTGTGTGAACATGATCATACAGACTTGTTCACTGTGCAAGTAGCCCATGTGTTCCTGTTTCCATAATTGTTCTCTTGTGTCTACAAGACTGGGGAGTTCCACCACTCCTCTTGGGCTATCTGCACAAAAGCTGTTCTACCCTGTATGCACACATGGATTTTTCCTCTCTGAACCCTGTTCACACAGGTTATATACAGATGATCAGGTTTTTAAATACATCAGATAGGGATTGCATACATTAGTTAGGACTGCTCTGATAAGGGTATACCGTGAAGATTGGTAGAGCAGCTTAGTATACATTTTTTGCAAAAAACGTATCAACCAAATACCCTGTTTTTTACATCTTTTACTAGCACTTGCGGATTACTGCAACATTTTTTCAAACTGAGTGTTTTTGGTGTTACTATTCTCTTTTGTGTCTTCAGGTTTCTTGGTGGTGTGTGAACATGATCATACAGACTTGTTCACTGTGCAAGTAGCCCATGTGTTCCTGTTTCCATAATTGTTCTCTTGTGTCTACAAGACTGGGGAGTTCCACCACTCCTCTTGGGCTATCTGCACAAAAGCTGTTCTACCCTGTATGCACACATGGATTTTTCCTCTCTGAACCCTGTTCACACAGGTTATATACAAATGATCAGGTTTTTAAATACATCAGATAGGGATTGCATACATTAGTTAGGACTGCTCTGATAAGGGTATACCGTGAAGATTGGTAGAGCAGCTTAGTATACATTTTTTGCAAAAAACGTATCAACCAAATACCCTGTTTTTTACATCTTTTACTAGCACTTGCGGATTACTGCAACATTTTTTCAAACTGAGTGTTTTTGGTTTTACTATTCTCTTTTGTGTCTTCAGGTTTCTTGGTGGTGTGTGAACATGATCATACAGACTTGTTCACTGTGCAAGTAGCCCATGTGTTCCTGTTTCCATAATTGTTCTCTTGTGTCTACAAGACTGGGGAGTTCCACCACTCCTCTTGGGCTATCTGCACAAAAGCTGTTCTACCCTGTATGCACACATGGATTTTTCCTCTCTGAACCCTGTTCACACAGGTTATATACAGATGATCAGGTTTTTAAATACATCAGATAGGGATTGCATACATTAGTTAGGACTGCTCTGATAAGGGTATACCGTGAAGATTGGTAGAGCAGCTTAGTATACATTTTTTGCAAAAAACGTATCAACCAAATACCCTGTTTTTTACATCTTTTACTAGCACTTGCGGATTACTGCAACATTTTTTCAAACTGAGTGTTTTTGGTTTTACTATTCTCTTTTGTGTCTTCAGGTTTCTTGGTGGTGTGTGAACATGATCATACAGACTTGTTCACTGTGCAAGTAGCCCATGTGTTCCTGTTTCCATAATTGTTCTCTTGTGTCTACAAGACTGGGGAGTTCCACCACTCCTCTTGGGCTATCTGCACAAAAGCTGTTCTACCCTGTATGCACACATGGATTTTTCCTCTCTGAACCCTGTTCACACAGGTTATATACAGATGATCAGGTTTTTAAATACATCAGATAGGGATTGCATACATTAGTTAGGACTGCTCTGATAAGGGTATACCGTGAAGATTGGTAGAGCAGCTTAGTATACATTTTTTGCAAAAAACGTATCAACCAAATACCCTGTTTTTTACATCTTTTACTAGCACTTGCGGATTACTGCAACATTTTTTCAAACTGAGTGTTTTTGGTTTTACTATTCTCTTTTGTGTCTTCAGGTTTCTTGGTGGTGTGTGAACATGATCATACAGACTTGTTCACTGTGCATGTAGCCCATGTGTTCCTGTTTCCATATATATATATATATATATATATATAATGTCAGTGAGACACATATATGTATATATATTAATATTTATTCCAGCGCTATACAGCTTGAAAGCCGGTAATTCAATTACAGGCTTTTTCTTTCTCCTTCCTAAACCCGACATGATATGAGCAGTGGCGTAACTACCGCGGTCGCAGCGGTCGCCATTGCGACGGGGCCCGGCTGGTCAGGGGCCCTCCGCCCGGCAGGTCAGAGGCACCGGCCGACACCATGTTGCAGTGCAGGAGGAGATCCCTCCGCACGGCAACAGTCCGAGGCGTATCTAGGGGCTCTAGTCAGCACTGTGAGATAGTGACTGACAGCGTCTCCTGCTTTGAGCCCCGGGACTGAAGGGGAGAGCGGGGGAGGGGCGGGACATGATAGCGGTGTGCAAGCAGGAGAAGCTGAGGAGCTGCAGGTTAATATCAGCCTCCCCTTTACCAGAGAGGAGTGTGAGATGTGTGTATGAGCTGGTGTGTTTGTGTGATATCTATAGTGTGTGTGTGTTTGTGTGTTATCTGTAGTGCGTGTGTGTGATATCTGTAACATAGTAACATAGTAACATAGTTAGTAAGGCCAAAAAAAGACATTTGTCCATCCAGTTCAGCCTATATTCCATCATAATAAATCCCCAGATCTACGTCCTTCTACAGAACCTAATTGTATGATACAATATTGTTCTGCTCCAGGAAGACATCCAGGCCTCTCTTGAACCCCTCGACTGAGTTCGCCATCACCACCTCCTCAGGCAAGCAATTCCAGATTCTCACTGCCCTAACAGTAAAGAATCCTCTTCTATGTTGGTGGAAAAACCTTCTCTCCTCCAGACGCAAAGAATGCCCCCTTGTGCCCGTCACCTTCCTTGGTATAAACAGATCCTCAGCGAGATATTTGTATTGTCCCCTTATATACTTATACATGGTTATTAGATCGCCCCTCAGTCGTCTTTTTTCTATACTAAATAATCCTAATTTTGCTAATCTATCTGGGTATTGCAGTTCTCCCATCCCCTTTATTAATTTTGTTGCCCTCCTTTGTACTCTCTCTAGTTCCATTATATCCTTCCTGAGCACCGGTGCCCAAAACTGGACACAGTACTCCATGTGCGGTCTAACTAGGGATTTGTACAGAGGCAGTATAATGCTCTCATCATGTGTATCCAGACCTCTTTTAATGCACCCCATGATCCTGTTTGCCTTGGCAGCTGCTGCCTGGCACTGGCTGCTCCAGGTAAGTTTATCATTAACTAGGATCCCCAAGTCCTTCTCCCTGTCAGATTTAACCAGTGGTTTCCCATTCAGTGTGTAATGGTGATATTGATTCCTTCTTCCCATGTGTATAACCTTACATTTATCATTGTTAAACCTCATCTGCCACCTTTCAGCCCAAGTTTCCAACTTATCCAGATCCATCTGTAGCAGAATACTATCTTCTCTTGTATTAACTGCTTTACATAGTTTTGTATCATCTGCAAATATCGATATTTTACTGTGTAAACCTTCTACCAGATCATTAATGAATATGTTGAAGAGAACAGGTCCCAATACTGACCCCTGCGGTACCCCACTGGTGACAGCGACCCAGTTAGAGACTATACCATTTATAACCACCCTCTGCTTTCTATCACTAAGCCAGTTACTAACCCATTTACACACATTTTCCCCCAGACCAAGCATTCTCATTTTGTGTACCAACCTCTTGTGCGGCACGGTATCAAACGCTTTGGAAAAATCGAGATATACCACGTCCAATGACTCACCGTGGTCCAGCCTATAGCTTACCTCTTCATAAAAACTGATTAGATTGGTTTGACAGGAGCGATTTCTCATAAACCCATGCTGATATGGAGTTAAACAGTTATTCTCATTGAGATAATCCAGAATAACATCCCTCAGAAACCCTTCAAATATTTTACCAACAATAGAGGTTAGACTTACTGGCCTATAATTTCCAGGTTCACTTTTAGAGCCCTTTTTGAATATTGGCACCACATTTGCTATGCGCCAATCCTGCGGAACAGACCCTGTCGCTATAGAGTCCCTAAAAATAAGAAATAATGGTTTATCTATTACATTACTTAGTTCTCTTAGTACTCGTGGGTGTATGCCATCCGGACCCGGAGATTTATCTATTTTAATCTTATTTAGCCGGTTTCGCACCTCTTCTTGGGTTAGATTGGTGACCCTTAATATAGGGTTTTCATTGTTTCTTGGGATTTCACCTAGCATTTCATTTTCCACCGTGAATACCGTGGAGAAGAAGGTGTTTAATATGTTAGCTTTTTCCTCGTCATCTACAACCATTCTTTCCTCACTATTTTTTAAGGGGCCTACATTTTCAGTTTTTATTCTTTTACTATTGATATAGTTGAAGAACAGTTTGGGATTAGTTTTACTCTCCTTAGCAATGTGCTTCTCTGTTTCCTTTTTGGCAGCTTTAATTAGTTTTTTAGATAAAGTATTTTTCTCCCTATAGTTTTTTAGAGCTTCAATGGTGCCATCCTGCTTTAGTAGTGCAAATGCTTTCTTTTTACTGTTAATTGCCTGTCTTACTTCTTTGTTTAGCCACATTGGGTTTTTCCTATTTCTAGTCCTTTTATTCCCATAAGGTATAAACCGCTTACACTGCCTATTTAGGATGTTCTTAAACATTTCCCATTTATTATCTGTATTCTTATTTCTGAGGATATTGTCCCAGTCTACCAGATTAAGGGCATCTCTAAGCTGGTCAAACTTTGCCTTCCTAAAGTTCAGTGTTTTTGTGACTCCCTGACAAGTCCCCCTAGTGAAAGACAGGTGAAACTGTACAATATTGTGGTCGCTATTTCCTAGATGCCCGACCACCTGCAGATTTGTTATTCTGTCAGGTCTATTAGATAGTATTAGGTCTAAAAGTGCTGCTCCTCTGGTTGGATTCTGCACCAATTGTGAAAGATAATTTTTCTTGGTTATTAGCAGAAACCTGTTGCCTTTATGGGTTTCACAGGTTTCTGTTTCCCAGTTAATATCCGGGTAGTTAAAGTCCCCCATAACCAGGACCTCATTATGGGTTGCAGCTTCATCTATCTGCTTTAGAAGTAGACTTTCCATGGTTTCTGTTATATTTGGGGGTTTGTAACAGACCCCAATGAGAATTTTGTTACCATTTTTCCCTCCATGAATTTCGACCCATATGGACTCGACATCCTCATTTCCTTCGCTGATATCCTCCCTTAAAGTGGACTTGATATCTAGTAGTGCGTGATATCTGTAGTGTGTGTGTGATATCTGTAGTGCGTGTGTGTGTGATATCTGTAGTGTGTGTCATCTGTAGTGTGTGTCATATCTGTAGTTTGTGTGATATCTGTAGTGCGTGTGTTATATATGTAGTGTTTGTATGACATCTGTAGTGTGTGTGATATCTGTAGTGTGTGTGTGTGAGAGATATCTGTAGTGTGTGTGTGTGTGTGTTTGATATCTGAAGTGTGTGTGTGATATCTGTAGTGTGTGTGAGGCAGGGGCGTAACTACGACAGTCTGGCAAGTCAGGGGCCCGATAGGTCAGAGGCACCCGACTCCCCCCGTCGCAGCCGCCGCAGTGAACTATACCGGGGTTTATGATGCCGGTACAGTTCATAGCAATGATGGAGGAGAGAGCGTCAGCTGATGCTCCCTCTCCCATCATTCCCCTCTGCCTCTGACACTGCGGGGGCATGATGACATCACTTCATCGCGCACCCGCTGTGTGTGGGGCCCAGGCAGTGCAGCATCTGCACAGGTGATGGTGGCCGCCATATTGGCAAAGCCTGTGGCGGCTGCTGGGACCGGGAACAGGTGGTTCCGGAGCTAGTGGGGGGCATGTGGACCAAGCCGCCCAGGAGGGGGATGCCGCAGCGGCTCAGCCATATGGAGGATCCGGGGATGAACATCGAGGTGTACAGGACCAGCGGAAGTGAGGTGTGTCTCCTGCCCGTGTGTCGCCGTCTCGGCCCCCAGCGTCCCTGGCCCCCTGTGACACCAGCCCCGTTTCCTCCCTGCTGTCCCATGCCCCATGTCCTAGTAGGTCCCCAGGTTCAGGTCATGGTGCTCCTCTGGGCTCCCCGTACACACCTTGTTCCTCCTCCCCTGGTCTCCCAATGCTCCTCATCTCCCATGCCCTGAGTCCTCCTGCACCCCCCATGCATTCCCTGCCCCTTGTCCCCATGTGACTCGTCTGCCCTGCTCTCAAGTCTCCCCTGTCCCCTTTCTCACCGTGTGTTCTCCATCTACCCTGTCCTTGTAATCCCTGTGCCCCCTTCTTCCCTCCTTCCAAGTCTCCCCCCCCACCTTCCTCTGTCCCCTTGCGTCCCTTTCTACTCTGCCCTCGGAGTCCCCTTGTGTCCTCTTGTGCCTGTCTCCATTGCACCCTAGTCCCCGTGTGTCCCATTGTGCCCTTCTCCCCTTCCTCTTAGTCCCTATGAGTCCCCTTGTGCTTCTATCCCTTGTCCCCGTGTGTAGCCTTGTGTCAGTGTCCCTTGCCCACTAGTCCCTGTGTGTCCCCTTGCGCCTGTCTCCCTTGTCCCCTTATGCTTGTGTCCCTTGTCCCCGTGTGCCAGTCTTCCTTGCCCATTAGTCCCTGTGTGTCCCCTTCTCAGTCTCCCTGGCCAACTAGTCCCTGTGTGTCCCCTTGTGCCAGTCTCCCTTGTCCCCTTGTGTCAGTCTTCCTTGCCCACTAGTCCCCTTGTAACCTTCTCTCCTGCCTCCTAGCCCCCATGTGTCCCCTTGTGCCTGTCTTCCTTGCTCCCTAGCCCCCCTATGTTACCATTGTGCCTGTCTCCCCTACTCCCCTTGTGTCCTTGTCCCCTGCCCCCTAGTCACCATTTGCTCATGTCTTTCTCACTGCCCCTGTATGGAGGGGCTGCATTATACTGTGAGGGGGGCTGCATTATATTCTATGGGGGTTACATTGTATTGTATGGCAGGGCTGCAGTATACTCTGTGGGGTGGCTGTATTATACTATATGTGGGCTGCATTATACTGAATCGAGGACTATGGGGAATATATTATACTAAATGAAGAACTATGGTCCATCATACTATGGGAAGTGAATTGTACAACATGGATGACGGTGGCGGTGCATTATACTATATGGAGCACTATGAGGAGTGTATTATACTATATGGAGGACTGAGCAGTGTATTTTAATATATGGAGGACTATGTGGAGTGTATAATACTAAATGGAGGACTGAGGAGTGTATTATACTATATGGAGGACTATGAGGGGTGTATTATACTATATGGAGGACTGAGCAGTGTATTATACTATATGGAGCACTACGAAGAGTGTATTATGCTATATGGAGGACTATGAGGAGTGTATTTTAATATACGGAGGAGTGTATTATGCTATATGGAGGACTGAGGAGTGTACAATACTATATGGGGGACTATGGGGAGTGTATTATACTATAAGGAGTACTATGGGGGTGCATTATACTTCTCATATGGATCCCCATGACTTCTATGTTAGCCCCTGATGAGTATAATGGTTTATTTTCTTTTATACATTACATAACAATGGCAGTACGGGGGACAAATATATGCCAGGATGGGGCACAGGATAGTTATGCAACTGAGGTCACACTATACAACTTTGCAATAAAGCTATAGTGTGCAATATTAATAGGGAAAATGTGAATTTGGGTGGAAAATATTTTGGCATGGTGGGGGGCCCCATTTGAAAGTTCGCACCGGGGCCCATAACTTTGTAGTTAGGCCACTGGATATGAGACATGGTTTACATACAGTAAACCTTGTCTTATCTCCAATTTTTTTTGCATATTCCACACTACTAATGTCAGTAGTGTGTATCTGCAAAATTTGGCCGTTCTATCTACTAAATTAAAGGGTTAAATTGCAGAAAAAATTGGCGTGGGCTCCCGCGCAATTTTCTCCGCCAGAGTAGTAAAGCCAGTGACTGAGGGCAGATATTAATAGCCTGGAATCTGCAAAAAAAATGGAGAGAAGACATGGTTTACTGTATGTAAACCATGTCTCAAATCATGTCGGGTTTAGGAAGGAGAAAGAAAAAGCCGGTAATTGAATTACCGGCTTTCAAGCGGTATAGCGCTGGAAAAAATATTAATATATATACATATATGTGTCTACTGACATATATATATATATTTTTTTTTTTGGGACACATGGATCCCTTGTATAGCCGTATGTTGGTTTTGCAAGCCTGCGATAAAAACACGTAGTACGGATGCCATACGGATTACATACGGAGGATGCCATGCGCAAAAAACGCTGACACACCCTGCCTACGGAGGAGCTACGGACCACTATTTTCGGGACTTTTCAGCGTATTACGGCCGTAATATACGGACCGTATTGTTTTACGCTGTGTGTGACGCCGGCCTGAGGGAGAGCAGGGCGCAGGATTCCAGGGCCATAACTGACACTGATGGGAGGGGTTAGTATTGTAATGAGGAGAGGAGGCAAGGATTTCTTACAGCACCGCATGCTCCAAGCCCTGGAAGAAATCATTAGCATAAATACAGAAAATAAAAAAATACAAAATTTATTGCTTGGAAATTCGGAGACATGTCAGAAGTTTATAGAATAAACTAGATGGTGGCCAGATTCTAACGCATCGGGTATTCTAGAATATGTATGTAGTTTATTTATGAAGATTTTAGAATAATGCAATTAATACACAGGATTGGGCCGGCCGGCGCAACTAATTAGCCAAGCGTGGTTCAAATCCCGCGCCAATTCACGGTCGGACTGCATCTGTCGCTGATTGGTCGTGCCCGGCCGGGCGCAACCAATCAGTGAAGCCAGGGCCAGCTTCAGGTTTTTGAGGGCCCCGAGCGAAAGAGTCTCACAGCCCACATAGTATATAACACAGCCCACGTAGTATATAACAGCCCACGTAGTATATAGCACAGCCACGTAGTATATAGCACAGCCACGTAGTATATAGCACAGCCACGTAGTATATAGCACAGCCAAGTAGTATATAGCACAGCTACGTAGTATATAACACAGCCACATAATATATTGCACAGCCACGTAGTATATAGCACAGCCCACACAGTATATAACACAGCCACGCACTATATAGCACAGCCACGTAGTATATAGCACAGCCATGTAGTATATAGCACAGCCACATAGCATATAGCATTGTGGGCACCATATCCCTGTTAAACAAAGGTACGTGGGAGTGGGAGGAGGGGATGTCCCAGTGGTGCGATGCTGCCGGCTCTGAATAGGAGGAGGGGGTGTCCCAGCGGTGCGATGCTGCAGGCCCTGAGTGGGAGGAGGGGTGTCCCAGCGGTGCGATGCTGTCGACCCTCTGAGTGGGAAGAGGGGGTGTCCCAGCGGTGCAATGCTGCCGGCTCTTAATGGGAGGAGGGGGTGTCCCAGCAGTGCGATGCTGCAGGCCGAGAGTGGGAGGAGGGGGGTGTCCCAGCGGTGCGATGCTGCCGGCCCTGAGTGTGAGGAGGGGGTGTCCCAGCGGTGCGATGCTGCCGGCCCTGAGTGGGAAGAGGAGGTGTCCCAGCGATGTGATGCTGCCGGCCCTGAGTGTGAGGAGGGGGTGTTCCAGTGGTGCGATGCTGCCGGCCCTGAGTGGGAGAAGGTGTTCCAGTGGTGCGATGCTGCCCTGAGTGTGAGGAGGGGGTGTCCCAGCGGTGCGATGCTGCCGGCCCTGAGTGGGAGGAGGAGGTGTCCCAGCGAAGCGATGCTGCCAGCCCTGAGTGTGAGGAGGGGGTGTCCCAGTGGTGCGATGCTGCCAGCCCTGAGTGTGAGGAGGGGGTGTCCCAGCGGTGCGATGCTGCCAGCCCTGAGTGGGAGGAGGTGTTCCAGCGGTGCAATGCTGCCAGCCCTGAGTGTGAGGAGGGGGTGTCCTATCGGTGCGATGCTGCAGGCCCTGAGTGTGAGGAGGGGGTGTCCCAGCGATGCGATGCTGCCAGCCCTGAGTGTGAGGAGGGGGTGTCCCAGTGGTGCGATGCTGCCGACCCTGAGTGTGAGGAGGGGGTGTCACAGCAGTGCGATGCTGCCAGCCCTGAGTGGGAGGAGGTGTCCCAGCGATGTGATGCTGCCAGCCCTGAGTGTGAGGAGGGGGTGTCCCAGTGGTGCGATGCTGCCAGCCCTGAGTGGGAGGAGGTGTTCCAGCGGTGCAATGCTGCCAGCCCTGAGTGGGAGGAGGGGGTGTCCTATAGGTGCGATGCTGCGGGCCCGCTGTCGGCGGTGAGGCAGAGTGGAGTGCATTGCTTTCCTGGTGGAGGGCTTCAGGAAGATGGATGCCATAGGTAACACATGAGCAGACTGAGATATTAGCTGGACCAAAATCCCAATCTTCGGTGGCCAAAAGTTTCAGGAACATGGCCGCCAGGAAAGCAATGCACTCCTCTTTGCTCACCGCCAACACCAGGCCCGCAGCATTGCTCCGCTGAGACATCCCCTCCTCGCGCTCAGGGCTCGCAGCATTGCCCCACTTCTGCTGCTGCAGACTTCCTGAGGAAGAGACCTTGTGATCCCGCTTACAAGACAGGAGACCTTTATTACAGGACAGGAGACAGTTATTACAGGACGAGGGATGTTATTACAGGATGGGAGGCTGTTATTAAAGGAAAGGAAATGTTATTACAGGATGGGAGACTTATTACGTGACAGCAGTCGGGATGTTATTACAGGACATGGAACAGTACTACAGGACAGGAGACTTATTACAGGACAGAGGATGTTATTACAGAACAATGGACATTATTACAGGACTGGGGACGTTATTACAGGACAAGGGACATTATTGCAGAGCAGGGGATATTATTACAGGACAGGGGATGTTATTACAGATTGAAGGATGTTATTACAGGTCGAGGGATGTTATTACAGGTCGAGGGATGTTATTACAGGTCGAGAGATGTTATTACAGGTCGAGAGATGTTATTACAGGTCGAGAGATGTTATTACAGGACTGGGGCTGTTATTACAGGATAAGGCATGTAATTACGGAGCTGGAAACGTTATTACAGAACGGGGATGTTATTACGGGATGGGGATGTTATTACAGGATGGGAGACGTTATTACAGGACGGGGGACATTTCTGCAGAACAGGGGATGTTATTACAGGACAAGGGACTTTATTACAGGACAGGGGATGTTATTACAGATTGGAGGATGTTATTACATAACAAGGGACGTTATTACAGGTTGAGGGATGTTATTACAAGTCCCTGGAAGTTATTACAGGACTGGGAAAGTTATTACAGGATAAGGCACGTTATTAGTGGACTGGGGACGTTATTACAGGACAAAGAACGTTATTGCAAAACAGGAGACGTTATAACAGGACAAGGGACGTTATTAAAGGATGGGGTATGTTATTACAGAACGGGGACGTTATGGGACGGGGATGTTATTACAGGACGAGGGATGTTATTACAGGTTGGGGAAGTTATTACGGGATGGGAGACGTTATTACAGGACTGGGGACATTATTATAGGAGAGGGATGTTATTACAGGTCGGGCGGTGTTATTACAGGTCGGGGACATTATTACAGGACAGGGGACGTTATTACTGGACGGTGGATGTTATTTCAGGATGGGGGACTTTATTACTGGACTGGGGATGTTATTACAGGGCCCATAGATCCAACCAATATACTATTAGGGGCATCAGTCCAAATTTTGCACCTAGGTCAGTAGGATTCTAGTTATGCCACTGTCCCTCTGACGTCTGTGCACGAAGTACAGCACAACCAGCATATAGATTACTATATAATGTACTGGCCTACAGACATCAGAGGGCATAGAACAATATTGGGTGTTCTACTGTGAACAGATATACAATATAATATGCACTGACTGATCCTCAGCTTACAGGACCTCACATGATATAATATATGGTAATACAAATACTGTACTATATGATGTCCTGTAGGCCTCGGATCAGTCAGAGCAGGGTGCTGTACACATGGCCTGCAGTCTCTATCTGACCCTGGCTGTGAGTTATTGCTGCAGACTGAACTTCTATACAGATGGGGTGAAAGTTCAGGTTGCTGCAATAACTCAGCGTAAGCTACAGGCAGCCCGACTGCAGATAACCATCTTCCTTTTACCTCCTCATTCATCTGCCTCAGTTCCTGCTTCTCCGGGGCTCACGATGATCTCTATCCTGCTTCCGCTCTTCTCCGGCCAGATAGTGAGGTGAGGTGAGTTTAGCTGACACTGACTGTGACTGCACACACAGAGTGTGGCCATGTGTGCTGTGCTGGGATGCAGCTTCCGGCACTTGTACACATTATTTAAAGGTACAGTGCCGGCACCCGACTTCTACCCATCAAACAGACAGCGGCCTGAAACTGCTGCTGGGGGAGCGGCCCGGGGGGCATCTGGCATCCTGCCACCTGGCCCAGCCCGCCCCTGTTCACACTGAAGGCATCAAAACTATGAATGAACACATGTGGAATTATATACTTAACAAAAAATATGTCTTATATCCTAGGTTCTACAAAGTAGACATCTTTTGCTTTGATGACTGCTTTGCACACTCTTGGCATTCTCTTGATGAGCTTCAAGAGGTAGTCACCGGGATTGGTCTTCCAACAATCTTGAATGAGTTCCCAGAGATGCTTAGCTCTTGTTGGCCCTTTTGCCTTAACACTGCGGTCCAGCTCACTCCAAAGCATCTCGATTGGGTTCAGGTCTGGTGACTGTGGAGGCCAGATCATCTGGCGTAGCACCCCATCACTCTCTTTCTTGGTCAAATAGCCATTACACAGCCTGGAGGTGTGTTTGGGGTCATTGTCCTGTTGAAAAATAAATGATGGTCCAACTAAACACAAACCGGATGTAATAGCATGCTGCTGCAAGATGCTGTGGTAGCCATGTTGGTCCAGTATGCCTTCAATTTTGAATAAATCCCCAACAGTGTCCCCAGCAAAGCACCCCCACACCATCACACCTCCTCCTCCATGCTTCACGGTGGGAACCAGGCATGTAGAGTCCATCCGTTCACCTTTTCTGCATCACACAAAAACACGGTGGTTGGAACCAAAGATCTCAAATTTGGACTCATCAGACCAAAGCACAGATTTCCACTGGTCTAATGTCCATTCCTTGTGTTCTTTAGCCCAAACAAGTATTTTATGCTTGTTGCCTGTCCTTAGCAGTGGTTTCCTAGCAGCTATATTACCATGAAGGCGTGCTGCACAAAATATCCTCTTAACAGTTGTTGTAGAGATGTGTCTGCTGCTAGAACTCTGTGTGGCATTGACCTGGTCTCTAATCTGAGCTGCTGTTAACCTGCGATTTCTGAGACTGGTAACTCCAATAAACTTATCCTCAAAAGCAGAGGTGACTCTTGGTCTTCCTTTCCTGGGGCGGTCCTCATGTGAGCCAGTTTCTTTGTAGCGCTTGATGGTTTTTGCCACTGCACTTGGGGACACACTTTTTTGTTAAGTATATAATTCCACATGTGTTCATTCATAGTTTTGATGCCTTCAGTGTGAATGTACAATTTTCATAGTCATGAAAATACAGAAAAATCTTTAAATGAGAAGGTGTGTCCAAACTTTTGGTCTGTACTGTATGTATCCGTATGACATCAGTATGATGACATCCATATGATAAGCGTATGGCTTTACATTTCTCACTGCTTTTCCCCATTGAATTTTAGGGCTCAGTGGGCTGAAATGAGGAAAATATGTGCGTATTTCTCGCAAGTCACACTGATGGTCCGTGAGGTGTCCAAATTTTTCTTTCACCCATAGACTTGTATTGGCGAGACTTGGACAATATACGTGTGATTTCACTCGCACGCTGAATACGCCCGAAAAAAAGAAAAAGGGTGATGGGAGCTGCCCCATAGATTAAAACTGGGCCAAGTGCTGTGCATTGTTTTCTCACATAGCACTCATCCGCATTCTATGCTAGTGTGACCCCGGCCTAAGACCGAGCAGCTCCACAATTGAGCAGATCCGGCCACCACCATTGACAATGAAAACGCTGATTGGTCAGGGTCTGACACCCGGCACCCCCATCAATCAGACATTGATGACCCATCCCATGAAAAGGTCACCAATGATAAAGTAGTGGAAAACCTCTGTAGTATAAATTTAGTACATATATATATATATATATACTAGCTGAAGAGCCCGGAGTTGCCTGGGCATAGTAAATATCTGTGGTTAGTTATAGCACGTCACTTCTCTTATTTTCCCATTACGCCTCTCATTTTCCCAATCACATCTTTAATTTTCCCCCTCACATCTCTCATTTTCTCCCTCACACCTCTCATTTTCTCCCTCACCCCTCTCATTCCCGCCTAACACTTGTCATTTCGACCTCACATCTGTCTTTTTCCGATCACTACACTATTTTCCCTCACTCCTCTCATTTTGCACTCACACCTTTTCATTTTCACCTCACACCTCTCATTTTCACCTCAGTATATACATGTTTGTCATCTCCCTTCTATATAGTATACACCTGTATGTCATCTCCTGTATATAGTATATACCTGTATGTCATCTCCCCTGTATATAGTATATACCTGCTGTGTGTCATCTCCCCTGTATATAGTATATACCTGTATGTCATCTCCTCCTATATATAGTATATACCTGTATGTCATCTCCTCCTATATATAGTATATACCTGTATGTCATCTCCTCCTATATATAGTATATACCTGTATGTCATCTCCTTCTATATATAGTATATACCTGTATGTCATCTCCTCCTGTATATAGTATATACCTGTGTGTCATCTCCCCTGTATATAGTATATATCTGTGTGTCATCTCCTCCTGTATATAGTATATACCTGTATGTCATCTTCTATATATAGCATATACCTGTATGTCATCTCCTCCTGTATATAGTATATACCTGTAGGTAATCTGCTCCTGTATATAGTATATACCTGTGTGTCATCTCCTCCTGTATATAGTATATACCTGTATGTCATCTCCTCCTGTATATAGTATGTACCTGTATGTCATCTCCTCCTTTATATAGTATATACCTGTGTGTCATCTCTCCTGTATATAGTATATATCTGTGTGTCATCTCCCCTGTATATAGTATATACCTGTGTGATCTCCTGTATTAGACCTCGTTAACACGTTATTTGCTCAGTATTTTTACCTCAGTATTTGTAAGATAAATTGGCAGCCTGATAAATCCCTAGCCAACAGGAAGCCCTCCCCCTGGCAGTATATATTAGCTCACACATACACTTAATAGACAGGTCATGTGACTGACAGCTGCCGTATTTCCTATATGGTACATTTGTTGCTCTTGTAGTTTGTCTGCTTATTAATCAGAATTTTATTTTTGAAGGCTAATACCAGACTTGTGTGTGTTTTAGGGCGAGTTTCGTTTGTCAAGTTGTGTGTGTTGAGTTGTGTGTGGCGACATGCATGTAGCGACTAGTGTTGAGCATTCCGATACCGCAAGTATCGGGTATCGGCCGATACTTGCGGTATCGGAATTCCGATACCGAGATCCGATACTTTTGTGGTATCGGGTATCGGTATCGGATACATAGAGATGTGTAAAATAAAGAATTAAAATAAAAAATATTGATATATTTACCTCTCCGGCGGCCCCTGGTGAGTCCGCGGGTAACCAGCAGGCTTCGTTGTTCAAAATCAGCGCTTTTAGGACCTGAGAAACACGTCCCGGCTTCTGATTGGTCGCGGGCCGCCCATGTGACCGCCACGCGACCAATCACAAGCCGCGACGTCACCGCAAGCTATTAGCGCGCTCATTTTTCAAAAATGAGCGCGTTAATGACTTTCAAAGACGTTGCGGCTTGTGATTGGTCGCGGCCACGCGACCAATCACAAGCCGCGACGTCACCGCAAGCTATTAACGCGCTCATTTTTAAAAATGAGCGCGTTAATGGCTTTCAAAGACGTAGCGGGTTGTGATTGGTCGCGGCCGCGACCAATCACAAGCCGCGACGTCACCGCAAGCTATTGACGCGCTCATTTTTAAAAATGAGCGCGTTAATGGCTTTGAAAGACATAGCGGCTTGTGATTGGTCGCGTGGCCGCGACCAATCACAAGCCGCTACGTCTTTGAAAGTCATTAACGCGCTCATTTTTCAAAAATGAGCGCGCTAATAGCTTGCGGTGACGTTGCGGCTTGTGATTGGTCGCGGCCACGCGACCAATCACAAGCCGCTATGTCTTTCAAAGCCATTAACGCGCTCATTTTTAAAAATGAGCGCGTCAATAGCTTGCGGTGACGTCGCGGCTTGTGATTGGTCGCGGCCACGCGACCAATCACAAGCCGCTATGTCTTTCAAAGCCATTAACGCGCTCATTTTTAAAAATGAGCGCGTCAATAGCTTGCGGTGACGTCGCGGCTTGTGATTGGTCGCGGCCACGCGACCAATCACAACCGCTATGTCTTTCAAAGCCATTAACGCGCTCATTTTTAAAAATGAGCGCTGTTATGGCTGGCAATCAGGCAACACAGCGTGCAGTAATCAGCGCACATACAGAGATCTGGCAATAACCCAAAACAATAGGACGAGCTCTGAGACGTGGAATCTCTGTAGACTGCAGTACCTGATCTATCCTCACACAACTGTAAGCAGCAGTGGATTGCGCCTATCCACTACCTATGCAACTCGGCACTGCCTGAGGAGCTGACTAGCCTGAAGATAGAAATACAAGCCTGACTTACCTCAGAGAAATACCCCAAAGGAATAGGCAGCCCCCACATATAATGACTGTTAGCAAGATGAAAAGACAAACGTAGGAATGAAATAGATTCAGCAAAGTGAGGCCCGATATTCTAGACAGAGCGAGGATAGCAAAGAGAACTATGCAGTCTACAAAAAACCCTAAAACGAAAACCACGCAAAGGGGCAAAAGACCCACTGTGCCGAACTAACAGCACGGCGGTGCACCCCTTTGCTTCTCAGAGCTTCCAGCAAAAGTTAATAGCAAGCTGGACAGAAAAAACAGAAAACAAACTAGAAGCACTTATCTAGCAGAGCAGCAGGCCCAAGGAAAGATGCAGTAGCTCAGATCCAACACTGGAACATTGACAAGGAGCAAGGAAGACAGACTCAGGTGGAGCTAAATAGCAAGGCAGCCAACGAGCTCACCAAAACACCTGAGGGAGGAAGCCCAGAGACTGCAATACCACTTGTGACCACAGAAGTGAACTCAGCCACAGAATTCACAACAGTACCCCCCCCTTGAGGAGGGGTCACCGAACCCTCACCAGAACCCCCAGGCCGACCAGGATGAGCCACATGAAAGGCACGAACAAGATCTGGGGCATGGACATCAGAGGCAAAAACCCAGGAATTATCTTCCTGAGCATAACCCTTCCATTTGACCAGATACTGGAGTTTCCGTCTAGAGACACGAGAATCCAAAATCTTCTCCACAATATACTCCAATTCCCCCTCCACCAAAACAGGGGCAGGAGGCTCCACAGATGGAACCATAGGTGCCACGTATCTCCTCAACAACGACCTATGGAATACATTATGTATGGAAAAGGAGTCTGGGAGGGTCAGACGAAAAGACACCGGATTGAGAATCTCAGAAATCCTATACGGACCAATAAAACGAGGTTTAAATTTAGGAGAGGAAACCTTCATAGGTATATGACGAGAAGATAACCAAACCAGATCCCCAACACGAAGTCGGGGTCCCACACGGCGTCTGCGATTAGCGAAAAGCTGAGCCTTCTCCTGGGACAAGGTCAAATTGTCCACTACCTGAGTCCAGATCTGCTGCAACCTGTCCACCACATAATCCACACCAGGACAGTCCGAAGACTCAACCTGTCCTGAAGAGAAACGAGGATGGAACCCAGAATTGCAGAAAAATGGAGAGACCAAGGTAGCCGAGCTGGCCCGATTATTAAGGGCGAACTCAGCCAACGGCAAAAATGACACCCAATCATCCTGGTCAGTGGAAACAAAACATCTCAGATATGTTTCCAAGGTCTGATTGGTTCGTTCGGTCTGGCCATTAGTCTGAGGATGGAAGGCCGAGGAAAAAGATAGGTCAATGCCCATCCTACCACAAAAGGCTCGCCAGAACCTCGAGACAAACTGGGAACCTCTGTCAGAAACAATATTCTCAGGAATGCCATGTAAACGAACCACATGCTGGAAGAACAAAGGCACCAAATCAGAGGAGGAAGGCAATTTAACCAAGGGCACCAGATGGACCATTTTAGAAAAGCGATCACAGACCACCCAAATGACAGACATTTTTTGAGAAACGGGAAGGTCAGAAATGAAATCCATCGAAATATGTGTCCAAGGCCTCTTCGGGACCGGCAAGGGCAAAAGCAACCCACTGGCACGTGAACAGCAGGGCTTAGCCCTAGCACAAATACCACAGGACTGCACAAAAGCACGCACATCCCGTGACAGAGATGGCCACCAGAAGGATCTAGCAACCAACTCCCTGGTACCAAAGATTCCTGGATGACCGGCCAGCACCGAACAATGAAGTTTAGAGATAACTTTACTAGTCCACCTATCAGGGACGAACAGTTTCTCGGCCGGACAACGATCAGGTTTATTAGCCTGAAATTTCTGCAACACTCTCCGCAAATCAGGGGAGATGGCAGACACAATGACTCCTTCCTTGAGGATACTCGCCGGCTCAGATAACCCCGGAGAGTCGGGCACAAAACTCCTAGACAGAGCATCCGCCTTCACATTTTTAGAGCCCGGAAGGTATGAAATCACAAAATCAAAACGAGCAAAAAATAACGACCAACGGGCCTGTCTAGGATTCAAGCGCTTGGCAGACTCAAGATAAGTAAGGTTCTTATGATCAGTCAAAACCACCATGCGATGCTTAGCACCCTCAAGCCAATGACGCCACTCCTCGAATGCCCACTTCATGGCCAGCAACTCTCGGTTGCCCACATCATAATTACGCTCAGCAGCAGAAAATTTCCTGGAAAAGAAAGCACATGGTTTGAACACTGAGCAACCAGAACCTCTCTGTGACAAAACCGCCCCTGCACCAATCTCAGAAGCATCAACCTCGACCTGGAACGGAAGAGAAACATCAGGTTGACACAACACAGGGGCACAGCAAAAACGACGCTTCAACTCCTGAAAAGCTTCCACGGCAGCAGAAGACCAATTAACCAAATCAGCACCCTTCTTGGTCAAATCGGTCAATGGTCTGGCAATGCTAGAAAAATTACAGATGAAGCGACGATAAAAATTAGCAAAGCCCAGGAATTTCTGCAAACTTTTTAGAGATGTCGGCTGAGTCCAATCCTGGATGGCCTGAACCTTAACCGGATCCATCTCGATAGTAGAAGGGGAAAAGATGAACCCCAAAAATGAAACTTTCTGCACACCGAAGAGACACTTTGATCCCTTCACGAACAAGGAATTAGCACGCAGTACCTGGAAAACCATTCTGACTTGCTTCACATGAGACTCCCAATCATCTGAGAAGATCAAAATGTCATCCAAGTAAACAATCAAGAATTTATCCAGATACTCACGGAAAATGTCATGCATAAAAGACTGAAAAACAGATGGAGCATTGGCAAGTCCGAACGGCATCACCAGATACTCAAAATGACCCTCGGGCGTATTAAATGCCGTTTTCCATTCATCTCCCTGCCTGATTCTCACCAGATTATACGCACCACGAAGATCAATCTTAGTAAACCAACTAGCCCCCTTAATCCGAGCAAACAAGTCAGAAATCAATGGCAAGGGATACTGAAACTTAACAGTGATCTTATTAAGAAGGCGGTAATCAATACACGGTCTTAGCGAACCATCCTTCTTGGCTACAAAAAAGAACCCTGCTCCCAATGGTGACGACGATGGGCGAATATGTCCCTTCTCCAGGGACTCCTTCACATAACTGCGCATAGCGGTGTGTTCAGGTACGGACAAATTAAATAAACGACCCTTAGGGAATTTACTACCAGGAATCAAATCGATAGCACAATCACAATTCCTATGCGGAGGTAGGGCATCAGACTTGGACTCTTCAAATACATCCTGAAAGTCCGACAAGAACTCTGGGATGTCAGAAGGAATGGATGACGAAAAAGACAAAAATGGATCATCACCATGTACTCCCTGACAACCCCAGCTGGTTACCGACATAGAGTTCCAATCCAATACTGGATTATGGGTTTGTAGCCATGGCAACCCCAACACGACCACATCATGCAAATTATGCAGTACCAAAAAGCGAATAACTTCCTGATGTGCAGGAGCCATGCACATGGTCAGCTGGGTCCAGTACTGAGGCTTATTCTTGGCCAAAGGTGTAGCATCAATTCCTCTCAACGGAATAGGACACCGCAAAGGCTCCAAGAAAAATCCACAACGTTTAGCATAATCCAAATCCATCAGATTCAGGGCAGCGCCTGAATCCACAAACGCCATGACAGAATATGATGACAAAGAGCACATTAAGGTAATGGACAAAAGGAATTTGGACTGTACAGTACCAATAACGGCAGAGCTATCGAACCGCCTAGTGCGTTTAGGACAATTAGAAATAGCATGAGTAGAATCACCACAATAGAAACACAGTCTGTTCAGACGTCTGTGTTCGTGCCGTTCTACTTTAGTCATAGTCCTGTCGCACTGCATAGGCTCAGGCCTACTCCCAGACAATACCGCCAGATGGTGCACAGATTTACGCTCGCGCAAGCGACGACCGATCTGAATGGCCAAGGACATAGACTCATTCAAACCAGCAGGCATAGGAAATCCCACCATTACATCCTTAAGAGCTTCAGAGAGACCCTTTCTGAACAAAGCCGCTAGTGCAGATTCATTCCACAGAGTGAGTACTGACCATTTTCTAAATTTCTGACAATATACTTCTACATCATCCTGACCCTGGCATAAAGCCAGCAGATTTTTCTCAGCTTGATCCACTGAATTAGGCTCATCGTAAAGCAATCCCAGCGCCTGGAAAAATGCATCAACATTACTCAATGCAGAATCTCCTGGTGCAAGAGAAAACGCCCAGTCCTGTGGGTCGCCGCGCAAAAAAGAAATAATAATCAAAACCTGTTGAATAGGATTACCAGAAGAATGAGGTTTCAAGGCCAAAAATAGCTTACAATTATTTCTGAAGCTCAGAAACTTAGTTCTGTCACCAAAAAACAAATCAGGAATCGGAATTCTTGGTTCTAGCATCGATTTCTGATCAATAGTATCTTGAATCTTTTGTACATTTACAACGAGATTATCCATTGAGGAGCACAGAGCCTGAATATCCATGTCCACAGCTGTGTCCTGAAGCACTCTAATGTCTAGGGGAAAAAAAAGACTGAAGACAGAGCTAAGAAAAAAAAATGATGTCAGGATTTCTTTTTTCCCTCTATTGGAAATCATTGAAGGGCTCCTTGTACTGTTATGGCTGGCAATCAGGCAACACAGCGTGCAGTAATCAGCGCACATACAGAGATCTGGCAATAACCCAAAACAATAGGACGAGCTCTGAGACGTGGAATCTCTGTAGACTGCAGTACCTGATCTATCCTCACACAACTGTAAGCAGCAGTGGATTGCGCCTATCCACTACCTATGCAACTCGGCACTGCCTGAGGAGCTGACTAGCCTGAAGATAGAAATACAAGCCTGACTTACCTCAGAGAAATACCCCAAAGGAATAGGCAGCCCCCACATATAATGACTGTTAGCAAGATGAAAAGACAAACGTAGGAATGAAATAGATTCAGCAAAGTGAGGCCCGATATTCTAGACAGAGCGAGGATAGCAAAGAGAACTATGCAGTCTACAAAAAACCCTAAAACGAAAACCACGCAAAGGGGCAAAAGACCCACTGTGCCGAACTAACAGCACGGCGGTGCACCCCTTTGCTTCTCAGAGCTTCCAGCAAAAGTTAATAGCAAGCTGGACAGAAAAAACAGAAAACAAACTAGAAGCACTTATCTAGCAGAGCAGCAGGCCCAAGGAAAGATGCAGTAGCTCAGATCCAACACTGGAACATTGACAAGGAGCAAGGAAGACAGACTCAGGTGGAGCTAAATAGCAAGGCAGCCAACGAGCTCACCAAAACACCTGAGGGAGGAAGCCCAGAGACTGCAATACCACTTGTGACCACAGAAGTGAACTCAGCCACAGAATTCACAACAGAGCGCGTCAATAGCTTGCGGTGACGTCGCGGCTTGTGATTGGTCGCGGCCGCGACCAATCACAACCCGCTACGTCTTTGAAAGCCATTAACGCGCTCATTTTTAAAAATGAGCGCGCTAATAGCTTGCGGTGACGTCGCGGCTTGTGATTGGTCGCATGGCGGTCACATGGGCGGCCCGCGACCAATCAGAAGCCGGGACGTGTTTCTCAGGTCCTAAAAGCGCTGATTTTGAACAAAGAAGCCTGCCGGTTACCCGCGCTGAGTTCAGGGGCCGCCGGAGAGGTAAATATATCAATATTTTTTATTTTTATTCTTTATTTTACACCTCCCTATGGATCCCAGGGCCTGAAGGAGAGTTTCCTCTCCTTCAGACCCTGGGAACCATGAGAATACCTTCCGATACTTGATGTCCCATTGACTTGTATTGGTATCGGATATCGGTATCGGCGATATCCGATATTTTTCGGGTATCGGCCGATACTATCCGATACCGATACTTTCAAGTATCGGACGGTATCGCTCAACACTAGTAGCGACTTTTGTGAGATGAGTTTTGTGTGGCAACATGCGTGTAGCAACTTTTTGTGTGTCAAGTTGCATGTGACAGGTTAGGGTAGCAAGTTGTGTGCAGCAAGTTTTGCGCATGGCGAGTTTTGCGCGTGGTGAGTTTTATGTCTGGTGCCTTTTGAGTATGTGCAAGTTTTGTGTGAGGCAACTTTTGCATGTGTTGCAAATTTTGTGCATGTGGCAATTTTTCCGCGTGTGCAAGTTTTGCGTGTGGCGAGTTTTCCATGAGGTGAGTTTTGCACTTGTGGCGCGTTTTGCGTGAGCCTAGTTTTTGCATGTGGCGAGTTTTGCGCGTGGTAAATTTTGAGCGGCGACTTTTGTGTTTCGACTTTTATGTGGCGAGGTTGGTGTATGTGTGGTGAAATGTGTGCTGAGGGTGGTATATGTGTTCAAGCACGTGGTAGTGTGTGGCGCATTTTGTGTGTGTGTTCATATCCCCATGTGTGGTGAGTATCTCATGTCGGGGCCCCACCTTAGCAACTATACGGTATATACTCTTTGGCGCCATCGCTCTCATTCTTTAAGTCCCCCTTGTTCACATCTGGCAGCTGTCAATTTGCCTCCTACACTTTTCCTTTCACTTTTCCCCATTATGTAGATAGGGGCAAAATTGTTTGGTGAATTGGAACGCGCGGAGTTAAAATTTCACCTCACAACATAGCCTATGACGCTCTCAGGGTCCAGACGTGTGACTGTGCAAAATTTTGTGGCTGTAGCTGCGACGCCTCCAACACTTTTCATTTCACTTTTTCCCCATTATGTAGATAGGTGAAAAATGGTTTGGTGAATTGGAAAGCGCGGGATTAAATTTTCACCTCACAACGTAGCCTATGATGTTCTCAGGGTCCAGACGTGTGACTGTGCATAATTTTGTTTCTAAACCAATACAGATCACAATACACAGCGTGTCAAACTAATACAACTGTGCCCATACAGGGAATTACTGAAACAGAAATCCCATGCAGTTATAATAGATAAACCGATACAAAAATACTGCACTAGACAGGATCTTAATCAAAGACATCTTTATTAAATACATATATAATGTTAAAAATATATTGCATAGACCAGATGGGAAATTCAAAGTGGTGACAACTACATCGAGGGCCGCAGGTAAGAGGAGAGACAATATAGCCTTAATAACAAGCATACATCCTATTGACAAACATGGTGTACTGTACAATGCCATATATGGCGTAAATATAATAACGCTGGTGAAAAAAACTCATCCAGCACCACAACCTAGCTACTGTCAGGACGAGAAATATAAATAGTAATGGCAACGTTACCTCAGACCTGCGGCGCCAACACCCCTACGCGCGTTTCGGCGTGCGTGCCTTCTTCCGGGGGAGCCTCCAACACTTTTCATAGTAACATAGTAACATAGTTAGTAAGGCCGAAAAAAGACATTTGTCCATCCAGTTCAGCCTATATTCCATCATAATAAATCCCCAGATCTACGTCCTTCTACAGAACCTAATAATTGTATGATACAATATTGTTCTGCTCCAGGAAGACATCCAGGCCTCTCTTGAACCCCTCGACTGAGTTCGCCATCACCACCTCCTCAGGCAAGCAATTCCAGATTCTCACTGCCCTAACAGTAAAGAATCCTCTTCTATGTTGGTGGAAAAACCTTCTCTCCTCCAGACGCAAAGAATGCTCCCTTGTGCCCGTCACCTTCCTTAGTATAAACAGATCCTCAGCGAGATATTTGTATTGTCCCCTTATATACTTATACATGGTTATTAGATCGCCCCTCAGTCGTCTTTTTTCTAGACTAAATAATCCTAATTTCGCTAATCTATCTGGGTATTGTAGTTCTCCCATCCCCTTTATTAATTTTGTTGCCCTCCTTTGTACTCTCTCTAGTTCCATTATATCCTTCCTGAGCACCGGTGCCCAAAACTGGACACAGTACTCCATGTGCGGTCTAACTAGGGATTTGTACAGAGGCAGTATAATGCTCTCATCATGTGTATCCAGACCTCTTTTAATGCACCCCATGATCCTGTTTGCCTTGGCAGCTGCTGCCTGGCACTGGCTGCTCCAGGTAAGTTTATCATTAACTAGGATCCCCAAGTCCTTCTCCCTGTCAGATTTACCCAGTGGTTTCCCATTCAGTGTGTAATGGTGATATTGATTCCTTCTTCCCATGTGTATAACCTTACATTTATCATTGTTAAACCTCATCTGCCACCTTTCAGCCCAAGTTTCCAACTTATCCAGATCCATCTGTAGCAGAATACTATCTTCTCTTGTATTAGCTGCTTTACATAGTTTTATATCATCTGCAAATATCGATATTTTACTTTGTAAACCTTCTACCAGATCATTAATGAATATGTTGAAGAGAACAGGTCCCAATACTGACCCTTGCGGTACCCCACTGGTCACAGCAACCCAGTTAGAGACTATACCATTTATAACCACCCTTTGCTTTCTATCACTAAGCCAGTTACTAACCCATTTACACACATTTTCCCCCAGACCAAGCATTCTCATTTTGTGTACCAACCTCTTGTGCGGCACAGTATCAAACGCTTTGGAAAAATCGAGATATACCACGTCCAATGACTCACCGTGGTCCAGCCTATAGCTTACCTCTTCATAAAAACTGATTAGATTGGTCTGACAGGAGCGATTTCTCATAAACCACTTTTTTCCCCATTATGTAGATAGGGGCAAAATTGTTTGGTGAATTGGAAAGCGCGGGGTTAAAATTTCACCTCACAACGTAGCCTATGACGCTCGCAGGGTCCAGACGTGTGACTGTGCAAAATTTTGTGGCTGTAGCTGCGACGCTTCCAACACTTTTCCTTTCACTTTTTTCCCCATTATGTAGATAGGGGCAAAATTGTTTGGTGAATTGGAACGCGCGGGGTTAAAATTTCGCCTCACAACATAGCCTATGACGCTCCCGGGGTCCAGACGTGTGACTGTGCAAAATTTTGTGGCTGTAGCTGCGACGGTGCAGATGCCAATCCCGGACATACACACACACATACACACACACACACACACACACACATTCAGCTTTATATAGTAGATATATATACTGCTCAAAACAATGAAGGGAACACTAAAATCCCACATACTAGATATCACTGAATGAAATGTTCCATTTGTAAATCCAGTTGTAAATCTTTATTCATTACATAGTGGAATGTGTTGAGAACAATAAAACCTAAAAATTATCAATGTAAATCACAACTACTATCCCACGGAGGTCTGGAGTTGGAATGATGCTCAAAATCAAATTGGAAAATGAAATTACAGGCTGATCCAACTTCAGTGAAAATGCCTCAAGACAGGGAATTGATGCTCAGTAGTGTGTGCAGCCTCCAGGTGCCTGTATGACCTCGGGAAAAAACCTGGGCATGCTCCTAATGAGACAGCGGATGGTCTCCTGAGGGATCTCCTCCCAGACCTGGACTAAAGCAACTGCCAACTCCTGGACAGTCTGTGGTGCAACGTGACATTGGTGGATGGTGCGAGACATGATGTCCCCGATGTGTTCAATCAGATTCAGGTCTGGGAAACGGGCGGGCCAGTCCATAGCTACAATGCCTTCATCTTGCAGGAACTGCTGACACACTCCAGCCACATGAGGTCTGGCATTGTCCTGCATTAGGAGGAACCCAGTGCCAACCGCACCAGCATATGGTCTCACAATGGGTCTAATCTAGGTACCTAATGGGATTCAGGCTACCTCTGGGGAGCACAGGGAGGGCCCTCCAAAGAAATGCGACCCCACTTCATTACTGACCCACTGCCAAACCGGTCATGCTGAAGGATGTTGCAGGCAGCAGATTGCTCTCCACGACATCTCCAGACTCTGTCACGTCTGTCACATGTGCTCAGTGTGAACCTGCTTTCATCTGTAAAGAGCACAGGGCGCCAGTGGTGAATTTGCCAATCCTGGTGTTCTGTGGCAAATGTCAAGCGTCCTGCACGGTGTTGGGGCACAACCCCCATCTGTGGATGTCGGGCACTCGGACCATCCTCATGGAGTCGGTTTCTAACCGTTTGTGCAGACGCATGCACATTTGTGGCCTGCTGTAGGTCATTTTGAAGGGCTCTGGCATTGCTCTTCTTGTTCCTCCTTGTACAAAGGCTGAGGTAGTGGTCCTGCTGCTGGGTTGTTGCCCTCCTACAGCCCCCTCCACATCTCCTGGTGTACTGGCCTGTCTCCTGGTAGCACCTCCAGCCTCTGGACACTACACTGACAGACACAGTAAAGCTTCTTGCCACAGCTCGCATTGATGTGCCATTCTGGATGAGCTGCACTACCTGAGCGACTTGTGTGGGTTGTAAAGCCCGTCTCATGCTACCATGAATGTGAAAGCACAACCAACATTCAAAAGTGACCAAAACATAGGCCAGAAAGCATTGGTACTGAGATGTGGTCTGTGGTCCCCACCTGGAGAACCACTCCTTTATTGAGTGTGTCTTGATAATTGCCAATAATTTCCATCTGTTGTCTATTCCATTTGCACAACAGCATGTGAAATTGATTGTCAAACAGTGTTGCTTCCTAAGTGGACAGTTTGATTTCACAGAAGTTTGACTTACTTTGAGTTATATTCTGTTGTTTAAGTGTTCCCTTTTTTTTGAGTCATGTATATATATTTAAATTTAACAAAAGAGGTTTTCTACTACATTATCATTGATGACTAGTGATGATCGAGTGTACTCACTCATCCCTATTGATGACCTATCCATGTGATGGGACATCAATGTCTGACTGGTTGGAGTCTGACACCCGGCACTCCCAACTATCAGCTGTTTTTGTTGTCGACAGTGGTGCCGGCCTGAAAGGCTCAATTGCGGAGCTGCTCCGTCTTATGATAGTGGTCGGGTACTACACATCTGCCTCCTATTCAAATCAATAGGTGGATGTGTAGTACCCAGCCGTTGCCACTATCAGAAGACGAAGCATTTCCTGTTTTTAGCATAATCATATAAATAGTGTGAATATACATTAACAAGATTTTTACCAAAAATGTAAAATTGTGAGAGCAATGTTCACTGTTTGGTAAACATGTCACACTTTATAGGGAACCTGTCAGCTGATTCATGCTACCCAAACCACAGGCGGCATTAATCAGAGCTTCACTGCACCATTGCAACCACAGGTATATTTTTCTCTTAAATGCTCTGTTGTTTCAGAGGAAATATTCTTTAAAGATCCAACAAGGGACCAAAGCCAGAGATGAAAATAGTCTTCTTCTTCCCCAGCTGACTTCTCCACACACTGCTCTAGATGACTGACAGGTCTCACTCATGTGTGCACATAGGGAAGACCTATCAATCACTAGAGCGCTTCATAGAAAAATATATCTGGCTGCATTTGTACAGCAAGGCTCTGATTTATGCTGATCAAAAAAGTATATTATACGGAACGGGGAAAGAAAATCATCAGCTCATCGGAGGAGGAAGAATTCCAACAAAGGTGCGGTGCACAGATCGCTCCAGACCGGTTCCGAGGTGGAATACGCAGGAAAAAATAGATAATCCAGCAGCCACTGTGTTAGAAAAAAGATTTTCAAAATTTTACATTTAATGGGTTCAAAATTGGGATGTAGATAAAAACATGAGAATAAGCATCAGGGCATTGGGTCTACGTGTTTCGAACAAAAGCTCTTAATCATCATCAATAACTTTTTTCTAACAAAGCAGCTACTGGATCATCTATTTTTTCTGATTCACGCTACCCGTGGTTTGGAATCCAGTGACGGGTTCCCTTAAGATACATATCTTAGTACCGTGTTATCCGGTAGATAGAAAAATATTTCAAATTGAGAGTCCAACCACTGAGGACTCTCAATTCTAAATATTTTTCTTGGGTTCCCTTAATTCTTTTATCACATTTGGTTTGTATATAAATGTTTTTAAAGTCAAACATTTTATGATTTTGATTTCTGTAATTGTTGCAGAATTGTTTCCATTACTGTGGTCTATCGCCATCAGTATTATTCCATCTGACACCTCCATGACTCTTTTTTTCTAGGAGAACACTGCTTAGACCCTGACACCTATATGCTGGATGTATATCATGTAAACCCTCATGCAGAATGGATATTAAAGCCCAAGAACAGCTGAGAACAATGGATTGTGCAGCAAATCCGTCACCTTCAAGTCCCACTGATGGAATGCATGGGACTGAGGGCAGTGTGGCTGCTATGGACTATTGCTGACGTTGCTTGAGATGATGGACTCTGAAGACATGGGTACTTTGGAACGACAACACTACATCTGTGGAGAAAACCTGTGGACCGTGAATGAGCATATTATTTTTGCTCTTGGTGGATTATAATTTATACAAAGTTTTTTTTTTCCTTTTTATAGGTAAAACACTACCAGGGAGCTGAGAATGTGTCAGATCCTAGGCCGTTATTGATTGTTCTTTCTACAAGTATTATTGCTTACACGTAATGTTGGCCGTTTTACTGCTGGATGGATATTGAACCCTTTCATCGGTGGCATTGTTGCCTCCAGAAGCTCTTTGAAGCGTGACGTGAATGCTTTACACAGCATCTCAAAAGAAACCTTGACCGTAGCTGTTGTTTGTCCTTTTGTATAGGAACTACTAAGCTTGTACAGTTACATTTTTATATCTATTTGTAGATATTCCGTAATGGTTTTTGTATTTTTTTAAACATTTCCTCTGTGCGCATATTTAACATTTGTAAACCATCTGTCATTACTTCAGTATTCACTTTTTATAATATGTTCTTTACAGACACAATAATGGGTGCCTCTTCCATAGGCCGTGAGTGTTTCTGCCAGGGGATATGTCGTACATTATCCAGGCATTTTGCCAACTGGCATGTATGTTTTAGACTTTAGTGTTGAAATGATTCTGGCGTGACTTGTTTATTTTGATTGTGGAACGCTCTATTATTGCAGGTTTCTATGAAAATGAGTTCACATGTATAAGCATAACTTATATAAACTCAGTGTTCAATAGAAAAGTGCTGCATTTTGTTATAATACGCAGAGAATCACTTATTTCTCGAGGGGAAAAAAAAGTACCATTCTAGAATCGCACATGGGTCAATTTTCTTACAGCTGACATAATAAAAGGGATTCAAAAGACTTGTCCAGGCCTAACATTGATAACCAATATGTAGGGTAGGTCATCCATATCAGATCCGATGGTGTCCAAAGCCCAACAGCTGTTAGAGAAGGTGTGATATCCAGAAGCAGCCACTAAACAATGTCACCCCATTCTGTCTCCCTACATTGTTTACATTAAAGGGTATTTGTCAGCAGTTTTTTGCTATTTAATCTGAGAGCAGCATAATGTAATCGCAGAAAGGCTGATTCCAGTGATGTGTCACTTCTTAGGTTGTGTGCTAAAGTTTCAATACAATCAGTATTTTATCAGCAGGAGTTTATCACTGCTTGACTAGGTCTCACTTGCAAGCCAGTCCAGCTGATCTGTATAACCCCGCCCCCACCACTGATTAGCAATTTGCCGACAATGCACAGTGTACACAGTAAGATGTCAATCAGTGGTTATACACAGCTCAACATTCTGACCTAAGCAGAATTCTGTCAGAACTTCACCAAGGAGTGCTGTAACTGATACATCTCTGGAACCAGCCTTTGTGCCCCTACATTATGCTGTTCTCATATTCCATAACAAAAACCTGCTGACATATTCCCTTTAAACCACCACGGGGCTTATAATAGTTCATCCGTGGGGGTGTTGGACTCCCACCAATCTGATATTGATGACCCATCCGACAAATGAGTCATCAGTATGTTAGTCCCAGGCTACGAGAATATGATCCACTGAGATGTCTAAAAACATGTAAGAAAATCACATTGATGAAATATGGGTTGTTCTTCTCTGGGACAATAGACCAACAATGAAAACTGAAATAAGTTTGTCACTTAGATCTTTAAGACTTCTGTTACTGGTAGTCTGATTTCACCTTCTAACCAACGGTTGGTTCATATTCATTAAAATGTGGTTAAAATGTTATGTAAGCTCATTGTGGAAAAAACTCTCTGAACTATGAAACTGTGGCATTGCAGGTCATCCCATTTTAGGGTTCATCCACATGGGAAGTGATCTGCACTCGGCTGAAGATTTTCTACAAAAGCTGCATAAGTTATATGTAGATTTAAAACCCATACTGTAGCTTAGTTTCCGTGCTTCTACCATGAGTTTTTAGAGAGTATCTTTTGTGAAAGATTGTCCCTCTCTTTTTTTATTTTAATATGTTATAGGTAAAAAAAGAAACCAAATTCTAAATATAAATAATTAAAAAATCATTAAGGAAAAGGCTAATAATTAGAACTCAGACCAGTGTGACAATGATAAATAGTGACGCTACAGAACAGCGGGGAAGAAATCTTCTAATAAAGTAGCACTATAAACCCAGGAGCAGAGCACTTCCGGTCTCTTCGCCTGCGCTTGCACATTAGAAGCATGCGTGGTGTAGAGGGATCAGTGAGAAGCCACAAGACGGTGGGACACTTCTTTTGAAAATGAGGCACATAAAACAAAGATTTTTAGATAAATACTGACTTTGTTAGTCGGTATCTATTTAAAATAAGTAAACACAAACATATAGTTATTATATTATTTTTTTCTTTTTTTTTAAAAACTAGATATTTGGTAGTATATAGTGAAATCTCATCCACATAGCTAATACTGTCATACACTGAGGATTTTCCACCTGTAAACCCAGCACAGAAAATCAACAGCATATCCACTTTTTGTGAACAAATAGCAAAAAAAACTAATTCTAATTTTTCTCTCACTCGAATCCTACATAAGTGAAGACTTTGGCATAGGTATGTTTACCAACAGCTTCGCATATCCAGGGGTAGATGTAGATTTTAAAGTATAGTCCCTGGAAAAAAGATATCTATCTATAATATAATGCTGGGAGCGTCACTCTGTCCGAAGCCTTTATAGACTGCGCAAGCACAAGCGCCGGCGCAGTCTGGACCCCACAGAGTGACGCTCCCAGGAGATCGCGGTATGCGTAAGCACTGAACGCACACCACGATCTCCACCGGAGAGGCAGGGATGCGCCAGGAGGGTAAGTATATTCACCTGTCCCCCGTTCCAGCGCTGCGTGCGGCTCCGTCTCCCGGGTCCTCTGCCTGTGACGTTCACAGTTCAGAGGGCACGATGACGCGCTTAATGCGCGCCACCCTCTGACTGAAGACGGAGTGGACGCAGCGCTGGATCAGGGCCAGGTGAATATAGCAAGTGTCGGGGGCCTGAGCTAACGGCGACTCCGGCACCTGACCCCCACAGCGCTCCGGTGTCCCCGCCTGCTCAGGTTCCCCAGCACTCGGCGTCCAGCGATGATAGGTGAGTATGGTATTTTTTTTTATATATCGCAGCAGCATACGGGGCATATAATACCATGGAGCATCTTATGGGGCCATCAACCATAATGCAGCAGTGTACGGGGGCATATAATACCATGGAGCATCTTATGGGGCCATCAACCATAATGGAGCAGTGTACGGGGGCATATAATACCACGGAGCATCTTATGGGGGCCATCAACCGTAATGGAGCAGTGTACGGGGGCATATAATACCATGGAGCATCTTATGGGGCCATCAACCATAATGGAGCAGTGTACGGGGGCATATAATACCATGGAGCATCTTATGGGGGCCATCAACCATAATGGAGCAGTGTACGGGGGCATATAATACCATGGAGCATCTTATGGGGCCATCAACCATAATGGAGCAGTGTACGGGGGCATATAATACCATGGAGCATCTTATGGGGCTATCAACCATAATGGAGCAGTGTACGGGGGCATATAATACCATGGAGCATCTTATGGGGCCATCAACCATAATGGAGCAGTGTACGGGGGCATATAATACCATAGAGCATCTTATGGGGTCATCAACCATAATGGAGCAGTGTACGGGGGCATATAATACCATGGAGCATCTTATGGGGCCATCAACCATAATGGAGCAGTGTACGGGGGCATATAATACCATAGAGGATCTTATGGGGCCATCAACCATAATGGAGCAGTGTACGGGGGCATATAATACCATGGAGCATCTTATGGGGCCATCAACCATAATGGAGCAGTGTACGGGGGCATATAATACCATGGAGCATCTTATGGGGGCCATCAACCATAATGGAGCAGTGTACGGGGGCATATAATACCATGGAGCATCTTATGGGGCCATCAACCATAATAGAGCAGTGTACTGGGTCATATAATACCATGGAGCATCTTATGGGGCCATCAACCATAATGGAGCAGTGTACGGGGGCATATAATACCATGGAGCATCTTATGGGGCCATCAACCATAATGAAGCAGTGTACGGGGGCATATAATACCATGGAGCATCTTATGGGGGCCATCAACCATAATGGAGCAGTGTACGGGGGCATATAATACCATGGAGCATCTTATGGGGCCATCAACCATAATGGAGCAGTGTACGGGGGCATATAATACCATGGAGCATCTTATGGGGGCCATCAACCATAATGGAGCAGTGTACGGGGGCATATAATACCATGGAGCATCTTATGGGGCCATCAACCATAATGGAGCAGTGTACGGGGGCATATAATACCATAGAGCATCTTATGGGGCCATCAACCATAATGGAGCAGTGTACGGGGGCATATAATACCATGGAGCATCTTATGGGGCCATCAACCATAATAGAGCAGTGTACGGGGGCATATAATACCATGGAGCATCTTATGGGGTCATCAACCATAATGGAGCATATAATACCATGGAGCATCTTATGGGGCCATCAACCATAATGAAGCAGTGTACGGGGGCATATAATACCATGGAGCATTTTATGGGGCCATCAATCATAATGGAGCAGTGTACGGGGGCATATAATACCATGGAGCATCTTATGGGGCCATCAACCATAATGGAGCAGTGTACGGGGGCATATAATACCATGGAGCATCTTATGGGGCCATCAACCATAATGGAGCAGTGTACGGGGGCATATAATACCATGGAGCATCTTATGGGGCCATCAACCATAATGGAGCAGTGTACGGGGGCATATAATACCATGGAGCATCTTATGGGGCCATAAACCATAATGGAGCAGTGTACGGGGGCATATAATACCATGGAGCATCTTATGGGGGCCATCAACCATAATGGAGCAGTGTACGGGGGCATATAATACCATGGAGCATCTTATGGGGCCATCAACCATAATGGAGCAGTGTACGGGGGCATATAATACCATGGAGCATCTTATGGGGCCATCAACCATAATGGAGCAGTGTACGAGGGCATATAATACCATGGAGCATCTTATGGGGCCCATAAACCTTTATGGAGCAGTGTACGGGGGCATATAATACTATGGAGCATGTTATGGGGGCCATAAACCTTTATGGAGCAGTGTACGGGGGCATATACTATGGAGCATCTTATGGAGGCCATAAACCTTTATGGAGCAGTGTACGGTGCATATACTATGGAGCATCTTATGGGGGCCATAAACCTTTATGGAGCAGTGTACGGTGCATATACTATGGAGCATCTTATGGGGGCCATAAACCTTTATGGAGCAGTGTACGGGGCTTATACTATGGAGCATCTTATGGGGGCCATAAACCTTTATGGAGCAGCGTATGGGGCATATGGATGGGAGCAGCAAATTACAGAATGGGGGCACAGGATGGGAGCAGCACATGACAGATTAGGGCAACACATGACAGAACGGGGTGCAGGATGGCAGCAGCACATGACAGAACAGGGGCGCAGGATGGGAGCAGCACATGACAGAATAGGGCAACACATGACAGAACGGGGGTGCAGGATGGCAGCAGCACATGACAGAATGAGGGCGCAGGATGGGAGCAGCACATGACAGAACGGGGGCGCAGGATGGAAGCAGCACATGACAGGATGGGGGCGCAGGATGGGTGCAGCACATGTCAGAATGGAGGCGGAGGATGGGTGCAGCACATGTCAGAATGGAGGCACAGGATGGGAGCAGCACATGTCAGAACGGGGGCGCAGGATGGAAGCAGCACATGACAGGATGGGGGCGCAGGATGGGTGCAGCACATGTCAGAATGGAGGCGGAGGATGGGAGCAGCACATGTCAGAATGGAGGCGCAGGATGGGAGCAGCACATGTCAGAATGGGGGCGCAGGATGGAGGCGCAGGATGGAGCAGCTCATGACAGAATGGGGACGCAGGATGGAGCAGCTCATGACAGGATGGGGACGCAGGATGGAGCAGCACATGACAGGATGGGGAGGCAGGATGGAGCAGCACATGACAGGATGGGGACGCAGGATGGAGCAGCACATGACAGGATGGAGACCATATACCAATATAAATGCTCGCCACCCGGGCGTAGAACGGGTTCAATAGCTAGTGTATATATATATATACGGTATATATATATATATATATATATATATATATATATATATATATATATATATATATATATATATACTGTGTATATACTGCTCAAAAAAGAAAGGGAACACTAATATCCCACATCCTAGATATCACTGAATGAAATATTCCAGTTGTAAATCTTTATTCATTACATAGTGGAATGTGTTAAGAACAATAAAACCTAAAAATGATCAACGTCAATCACAACTAATATCCCGAGGAGGTCTGGAGTTGGAATGATGCTCAAAATCAAAGTGGAAAATGAAGTTACAGGCTGATCCGCTTTTACTTTTGGTGCCCTGTAAATAAAATAGCCTTTTCAATTTTACCAAAATCTATTTATTACAGAGAACTGAGGGAAAATTCACCACTAATGTTTTTCAAGTTTTCTATGTCTATTGGTATTTGCAAAGTTAAAGATAATAGCTGTAATATAGAGAGTAGTTTGGGTGGACTAGGGAGATTCTTTTCCACAAATTATTTCCATATGTCTGGAGATAAGGACTATAAATCACACTAGAGTTAATTCACAGGATCTTCGTACAGCGGCCACGTCAGTACACCATTATAGTCGGATCATAGCACTGTAAACTGCCGTCTACCTGTAGGTATATTGGGCACCTTTAGTGATCAGTAGGCCCACAAGGTCCCAATGTACATCATGACATAGTTATGGCGTTGCAGGTGCCTGGTAATCATTCAAGGTGCTCATGATGCCGGCAAGTGGTAGGGGTTTACAGTACTGTAGTCATGGCTCCTGGACCAGGGGCCTGCAAATCAATTTCCTCAACGCTTGGATTATAAAGCACAATATGTTTCCTACTGTACAGGGACAAAAATAGACTCAAGGCCAAAGGGAAAGGTGCTTTTACGTCTTCAATAAAATTCTGTCAAGTGCTTGTTCACCTGACAGCTATTCTTCCTGACACCATCATATATATGCAGGCTCAGGTTGCCTAAATCTCCTAAAAGTCCATATATTCTTAGTGGGGAGAGGGAAGTGTGTCATTATCAGACATATCTGGTGGTGGCTTAAGGTACCGTCACACATAACGATTTCTTTAACGATATCGTTGCTTTTTGTGACGTAGCAACGATATTGTTAACAAAATCGTTATGTGTGACAGCGACCAACGATCAGGCCCCTGCTGGGAGATCGTTGGTCGCTGGGAATGATCAGGACCTTTTTTTTGGTCGCTGATCACCCGCAGTCATCGCTGAATCGGCGTGTGTGACGCCGATCCAGCGATGTGTTCACTGGTAACAAGGGTAAATATTGGGTTACTAAGCGCAGGGCCGCGCTTAGTAACCCGATATTTACCCTGGTTACCATTGTAAAAGTTAAAAAAAAAACACTACATACTCACATTCCGTTGTCTGTCACGTTCCCCGGCGTCAGCTTCCTGCACTGAATGTGTCAGCGCCGGCCGGCCGTAAAGCAGAGCACAGCGGTGACGTCACCGCTCTGCTTTACGGCCAGCGCTCACAGTCAGTGCGGGAAGCTGACGGCGAGGGACGTGACAGACACCGGAATGTGAGTATGTAGTGTTTTTTTTTTACATTTACAATGGTAACCAGGGTAAATATCGGGTAATATGTTTACCCTGGTTTCCCGGGGACTTCGGCATCGTTGGTCGCTGGAGAGCTGTCTGTGTGACAGCTCTCAGCGACCACACAATGACTTACCAACGATCACGGCCAGGTCGTATCGCTGGTCGTGATCATTGGTAAATCGTTTAGTGTAACGGTACCTTTATCCCCACTGAAAACAATGGATAGGGCAAAATATAATTCAATATGCCTAATTCTTATCTATCCATAAACATGTAACAGCCTAGCAGAAATCAGTGTGTTAGACTGACTTTGCTCTTATGTGTAAAGCATACCCGGGCCTGTTTTCACCTTCCTGACAGGCCAAATTTTACAATTCTGACCAGTGTCACTTTATGTGGTAATAACTCTGGAACGCTTCAACAAATCCCAGTTATTCTTACATTGTTTTTTTGAGACACATTGTACTTTATGTTAGCGGTAATTTTGGTCAATTTTTTTTTGCTGTTATTTGTGAAAATATCTGAATTTTGGCAAAAAATTTGAAGATTTTGCAAATTTCAAACTTTTCATTATTTTTTGCCCTTAAACCAGATAGTTATATCACACAACATAGTTAATAAATAAATGTCTACTTTACATCAGCATCTTTTTTTAAACATTTTTTTTGTTAGGAAGTTAGAAGGATTAAAAGTTTATCAGCAATTTCTCATTTTTGCAACATTTAGGGACCACATCATGTTTGAAGTGACCTTGAGGGGCATATATGACAAAAAATACCTAAAAGTGAAACCATTTAAGGGTATGTGCACACGCTGCGGATTTTGCCTCAGATCCGCAGCGGATTGGCCACTGCAGATTTGCAGCAGTTTTCCATGCGTTTACATTACCATGTAAACCTATGGAAAACAAAATCCGCAGTGCACATGCTGCGGAAAAAAAACAGCGGAAACGCTGCGTTGTTTATTCCGCAGCGTGTCAATTCTTTGTGCGGATTCCATAGTGGTTTACACCTGTTCCATAATAGGAATCCGCAGGTGTAAAACCGCAGGTGAAATCCGCACAAAAAATGCAAAAAACGTGGTAAATCCGTGGTAATTCCGCACTAAATCCGCAGTGTGGATTTCCTGCGGATTTACCAAAATCAGTCCGGAAAAATCTGCAAGACTTTCCACAATGTGTGCACGTAGCCTTACAAATTGCACCCCTCAAAGTGTTTAAAACCACATTCGAGAAAATTTTTAACCCTTCAGGTGCTTCACAGGAATTAGCGCAATGTGGAACCAAAAAATTAAATTTTTGCTTTTTCCCACAAAAATGTTGCTTTAGCCCCAAATTTTGCATTTTCACAAGGGTAACAGGATACAATGGACCATACAATTTATTGTGCAATTTCACCTGAGTACGCAATTACCCCATATGATATTGAAAACGTTCAGCACTTTGAACCCGCAGATGCTTCACAAACTTTTATAAGGTTTAGCAATATGAAAAATAAAAAATCACATTTTTCCCACAAAAATGTTACTTTAGCCCCCATTTTTTTTATTTTCACAAGGGCAACAAGAGAAGATGGACCCGAAAAGTTGTGCAATTTCTCTTGAGTACGCCGATACCCAATATCTGGTGGAAAACTACTGTTTAGGTGCACGGCAGTGCTTGGAAGGAAAGGAGCAGCATATGGCTTTGGAGTGCAAACGTGGCTGGAATAGACAGCAGACGTCATGCATAGGTGCTTCATAGAATTTTATAATGTTGAGACATGAAAAAGAAAAAAATATATATTTTTTTCCAATAATGTTTCTTCAGCAATAAATTGTTCATTTTCACAGGCTAACAGAAGAAAATGGACCATACGATTTGTTATTCAATTTATCCGAGTATGCAAAATCCTCATATGCAGTGGAAAATTACTGTTTGGGCACAAGGCAGGACTCACAGCAATTTTTGTTGGAAAAGATTGTGGATGCCATATCACATTTGAAGAGCTCCTGACATGCTAAAACAGCAGAAACCTCTAAAAAATGCCCCCTTTTTGGAAACTACACCTTATGAGGATGTCATCTAGGGGTGTAGTGACCATTTCTAACTCTTGATTCACAGAATTGTATAACATTGAGCTGAGTAAATGAAAAATTACCATTATTTCCACTAAAATGTTGCTTCGGACACAAGTTTTTATTTTTCAAAGGGGATAATAGGAGAAAATGAATTTCTTAAAATTTGTTACATAATTTCTCTTCAGCATGTTAATATGCCATATGTTATTATTATTATTATTATTATTATTATTATTATTATTAATTGTTATAGCGCCATTTATTCCATGGCACTTTACATGTGGGGAAGGGTATACATAATAAAAACAAGTACAATAATCTTAAACAATAGAAGTCATAACTGGTACATGAGGAGAGAGGACCCTGTCCGCGAAGGCTCACAATCTACAAGGGATGGGTGAGAATACAGTAGGTGAGGATAGAGCTGGTCATGCAGCGGTTTGGTCGATTGGTGGTTACTGCAGGTTGTAGGCTATATGTGGTCGAAATCTACTCTTGAGGCACAGTGGAACGCTCAGAAGGGAAATAGCACCATATAGGGGTTCAGATTTTGCTGGAATGGTTTGAGGGTGCACCCCTGAAGTGTCAGAACAGCGGAACCCCTCCATAAGTGACCCCGTTTCACAAACTACACCCCCAATTAATCAATCTGAAGAAAGAATAATTACATTATCATCACTAAAATGTTGTTATAGCCTCAATATTTTAATTTTTATAAGGGCTAATAGGAAAAAATGGATGACAGTATGTTGTGCAATTTCTCCTGAGTGCACCACTACCCTATATGTAATCGGTAAATACTTTTCATGCACAACGGAAAGCTCAGAAAGGAAGAGGCACCATATTATAGTGCAGATTTTTCTGTTATGGCTTGAAGGTACCATCACCCACTGGAAAATCTTCTGAGATACCAGAACAGTAGAACCCCCCATAAGTGACCCCATTTTATAAACTACACCTCTCACTGAATTCATCTTATGCAGTGATCATATTGACACCATCAGAGGCGTATCTAGGGTTTCTGGCACCCGGGGCAAGAATTCATTTTGGCGCCCCACCCTTCCCAAGAACATATGCGATTTGCACACTTAGTCATGTACCGACGAGCCGCTCTCCCTAATGCTCTCAATGTTCAGTGAAAAACTGAGAGAAGCAGAAGAGAAGCTCGTTGTCACAGGACCATAAGTATGAAAATTACATATGAGTGACGTGTCCATGTGACAACTACTGGAACCTGCAGAGCTGAATCCTGACACCGCCGGCTTCTGAATTCTCACAACTAATGCACTGCACACTTTTAGGATTCTCCCTTGCCGGTGGACAGTCATATCAGCACAAGCATGTGATTTGTATACTTCACCACACTCCGACTAGATGTGCCCGGCCTCGCTCAGTTCATTTTCATTGAGTGAGGCCACACATGTCTAGTCAGCACATGACCACATGTATGTAAATCGCCAGCATGACAGATTCCTGACAGTGTGTAGTGCGCACTGTGAGAAGTCAAAAGTCTGCAGTCACAAAGAATGACTGCAGACTCATTACAAATTTGGACATCCCCTTTAATGCTCCTAACATAAATAAAAACATGAGAATTAGTTAGTATCACAAATAACATTTACATCCAGGTACCTTATAGATGATGTCGTCTCTGGAGCCGTTCTCCTTTTCTTCATCTTGTCCAGACCCCATGATGAGTTTTCTCATCCACAGCCGTCTCTGCAGACCTTCATCTTCTCCGCTCATTTGCAGAAAATCTCCACACGATACCCTTAAAGATATAAGTGTCATTATAATGCTCCTGAATAAAAAATTGCCCCTCACTATATTGTCTGCTCAAAATATGACCCCCACACTGTCCCTCTTATGGTACATGCTCTTCACACTGATCTCTCCTTTCCATATCAGCACCCTCTTCACACTGTCCTCTCATACTGTGTCCCCCTATAGAGCTCAGTATGTACAGTGCCTACAAGTAGTATTCAACCCCCTGCAGATTTAGCAGGTTTACACATTTGGAATTAACTTGGCATTGTGACATTTGGACTGTAGATCAGCCTGGAAGTGTGAAATGCACTGCAGCAAAAAAGAATGTTATTTCTTTGTTTGTTTGTTTTTTTAATTGTGAAAAGTCTTTTCAGAGGGTCATTTATTATTCAACCCCTCAACCCACCAGAATTCTGTTTGGTTCCCCTAAAGTATTAAGAAGTAGTTCAGGCACAAAGAACAATGAGCTTCACATGTTTGGATTAATTATCTCTTTTTCCAGCCTTTTCTGACTATTTAAGACCCTCCCCAAACTTGTGAACAGCACTCATACATGGTCAACATGGGAAAGACAAAGGAGCATTCCAAGGCCATCAGAGACAAGATCGTGGAGGGTCACAAGGCTGGCAAGGGGTACAAAACCCTTTCCAAGGAGTTGGGCCTACCTGTCTCCACTGTTGGGAGCATCATCCGGAAGTGGAAGGCTTATGGAACTACTGTTAGCCTTCCACGGCCTGGACAGCCTTTGAAAGTTTCCTCCCGTGCCGAGGCCAGGCTTGTCCGAAGAGTCAAGGCTAACCCAAGGACAACAAGGAAGGAGCTCCGGGAAGATCTCATGGCAGTGGGGACATTGGTTTCAGTCAATACCATAAGTAACGTACTCCACCGCAATGGTCTCCGTTCCAGACGAGCCCGTAAGCTACCATTACTTTCAAAGCGTCATGTCAAGGCTCGTCTACAGTTTGCTTATGATCACTTGGAGGACTCTGAGACTGACTGGTTCAAGGTTCTCTGGTCTGATGAGACCAAGATTGAGATCTTTGGTGCCAACCACACACGTGACGTTTGGAGACTGGATGGCACTGCATACGACCCCAAGAATACCATCCCTACAGTCAAGCATGGTGGTGGCAGCATCATGCTGTGGGGCTGTTTCTCAGCCAAGGGGCCTGGCCATCTGGTCCGCATCCATGGGAAGATGGATAGCACGGCCTACCTGGAGACTTTGGCCAAGAACCTCCGCTCCTTCATCAAGGATCTTAAGATGGGTCGTCATTTCATCTTCCAACAAGACAACGACCCAAAGCACACAGCCAAGAAAACCAAGGCCTGGTTCAAGAGGCAAAAAATCAAGGTGTTGCAGTGGCCTAGTCAGTCTCCTGACCTTAACCCAATTGAAAACTGTGGAAGGAGCTCAAGATTAAAGTCCACATGAGACACCCAAAGAACCTAGATAACTTGGAGAAGATCTGCATGGAGGAGTGGGCCAAGATAACTCCAGAGACCTGTGCCGGCCTGATCAGGTCTTATAAAAGATGATTATTAGCTGTAATTGCAAACAAAGGTTATTCCACAAAATATTAAACCTAGGGGTTGAATAATAATTGACCCACACTTTTATGTTTAAAATTTATAAAAATTTAACTGAGCAACAAAACTTTTTGGTTTGTAAGATTTATGCATCTGTTAATAAATCCTGCTCTTGTTTGAAGTTTGAAGGCTCTAACTTATTTGCATCTTATTAAACCTGCTAAATCTGCAGGGGGTTGAATACTACTTGTAGGCACTGTATACTGTACTCTCATCACACTCTCCCTCCTTGGTATACTGTCCCCTTTTGGCTGTGCCCTTACACTGTCCCTCTATGCTACACCCCCACTACTCAGTTTCTATTCTTTCCCCAATCACTTTTCTCCCCCTATACTGTCTCCTCACACTATTCCCCTCCCTCCTCATACTGTCTCCTCTCACATCCCCCTGTTCACCATACTGTCTCCTCATATATTTACCCTCAATTTCTACACTGCCTGCTCACCTGACTCCCCATACTGTTTTTGCACACATCCCATCATCCTCTGTTATAATCTGGTGGTTAGGACAAATCGTGGACCTGGTAGTTAGAGCACCAGAAAAGACCTGAAAGCACATTAATACAGGACAAGCTCTGGGAAGTGGAACCTCTGCTGACCGCAATCCCTAATCCTATCACGCACACTAGAAATAGCCGTGGAGCGCTCCTATCATGACCTTGGCGCCTCGTCACAGCCTCAGAACTAGCTAGCCCTAGAGATAGGAAAAATAAGCCTATCTTGCCTCAGAGAAAATTCCCCAAAGGAAAAGGCAGCCCCCCACATATATTGACTGTGAGTAAGATGAAATCACAAACACAGAGATGAAATAGATTTAGCAAAGAGAGGCCCGACTTACTAAACAGACAGAAGATAGGAAAGGTCACTTTGCAGTCAGCAAAAGACCCTACAAAAGCCACACAGAGAGTGCAGGGAAAAATACCTTCTGCACCGACTAACGGAGCGGAGGCGCCCCTCTGAGTCCCAGAGCTTCCAGCAAGCAAGGCAAAATTCACATAAGCATGCTGGACAGAAAAAGTAGCAAACAAGAAAAAAGCAAAGCAAAACTTAGCTTCTGCTGGAGGAAACAGGTAACCAGGAAGATCCAGGAGCGAACTAGACCAATGCTACAACATTGACAGCTGGCATCGGACAAGGATCCAAGTGGAGTTAAATAGAGCAGCCCACTAACGAATTAGCCTTGTCACCTGTAGAAGGAAACTCAGAAACACCCACAGGCATCAGAGAAAGTCCATGGACAGAACCAGCCGAAGTACCATTCATGACCACAGGAGGGAGCCCGAAAACAGATTTCACAACAGTACCCCCCCTTGAGGAGGGGTCACCGAACCCTGACGACAACCCCCAGGCCGACCAGGATGAGCCAAATGAAAGGCACGAACCAGATCGGCCGCATGAACATGAGAGGCAAAAACCCAGGAATTATCCTCCTGAGCATAACCCTTCCACTTGATCAAGTACTGGAGTTTCCGTCTCGAAATACGAGAATCGAAAATCTTCTCCACCACATACTCCAACTCCCCCCAACCAACACCGGAGCAGGAGGGTCAACGGATGGAACCACAGGCGCCACATATCTCCGCAACAACGACCTATGGAACACATTATGGATGGCAAAAGAATCGGGAAGGACCAAATGAAATGACACAAGATTGATAACCTCAGAAATTTTATACGGACCAATGAAACGAGGCTTAAACTTAGGAGAGGAAACCTTCATAGGAACATAACGAGACGACAACCAAACTAAATCCCCAACACGAAGTCGGGGACCCACACAGCGCCGGCGGTTAGCGAAACGTTGAGCCTTCTCCTGGGACAATGTCAAATTGTCCACCACATGAGTCCAAATCTGCTGCAACCTATTCACCACAGTATCTACACCAGGACAGTCTGAAGACTCAACCTGCCCTGAAGAGAAACGAGGATGGAAACCAGAATTGCAGAAAAACGGCGAAACCAAAGTAGCCGAGCTGGCCCGATTATTAAGGGCAAACTCAGCCAACGGCAAAAAGGACACCCAATCATCCTGATCAGCAGAAACAAAGCATCTCAGATATGTTTCCAACGTCTGATTAGTTCGTTCGGTTTGGCCATTTGTCTGAGGATGGAAAGCCGAGGAAAAAGACAGATCAATGCCCATCCTAGCACAAAAGGATCAACCTCGAAACAAACTGAGAACCTCTGTCCGAAACGATGTTCTCCAGAATGCCATGTAAACGAACCACATGCTGGAAAAACAATGGCACCAAATCAGAGGAGGAAGGCAATTTAGACAAGGGTACCAAATGGACCATCTTAGAAAAGCGATCACAAACCACCCAAATGACCGACATCTTTTGAGAGACGGGGAGATCCGAAATAAAATCCATAGAAATATGCGTCCAGGGCCTCTTTGGGACCGGCAAGGGCAAAAGCAACCCACTAGCACGAGAACAGCAGGGCTTAGCCCGAGCACAAGTCCCACAGGACTGCACAAAAGAACGCACATCCCGTGACAAAGAAGGCCACCAAAAGGATCTAGCCACCAAATCTCTGGTACCAAAGATTCCAGGATGCCCAGCCAACACCGAACAATGAAGCTCAGAGATAACTCTGCTAGTCCATTTATCAGGGACAAACAGTTTCTCTGCTGGGCAACGGTCAGGTCTATCAGCCTGAAATTTTTGCAGCACCCGCCGCAAATCAGGGGAGATGGCAGACAAAATTATCCCCTCTTTGAGAATACCTGCCGGCTCAGAAACACCCGGAGAGTCAGGCACAAAACTCCTTGACAGGGCATCAGCCTTCACATTCTTAGAGCTCGGAAGTTACGAAACCACAAAATCAAAACGGGAGAAAAATAACGCCCATCGAGCCTGTCTCGGATTCCACCGTTTGGCAGACTCAAGATAAGTCAAATTTTTGTGATCTGTCAAGACCACCACGCGATGCTTGGCTCCTTCCAGCCAATGACGCCACTCCTCGAATGCCCACTTCATGGCCAACAATTCTCGATTACCAACATCATAATTGCGCTCAGCAGGCGAAAACTTTCTAGAAAAGAAAGCACATGACTTTATTCCCGAGCCATCAGAACTTCTTTGCGACAAAACAGCCCCTGCTCCAATCTCAGAGGCATCAACCTCAACCTGAAACAGAAGCGAAACATCTGGCTGGCACAACACAGGGGCAGAAGAAAAATGACACTTCAATTCCTGAAAAGCATCCACGGCCGCAGAAGACCAATTGACCACATCAGCACCCTTCTTAGTCAAATCAGTCAATGGTTTAGCAACACTAGAAAAATTAGCGATGAAGCGACGATAAAAATTAGCAAAGCCCAGGAACTTTTGCAGGCTCTTCACAGATGTCGGCTGAGTCCAATCATGAATGGCCTGGACTTTAACAGGGTCCATCTCGACAGTAGAAGGGGAAAAAATGAACCCCAAAAATGAAACCTTCTGAACTCCAAAGAGACACTTTGACCCCTTCATAAACAAGGAATTAGCATGAAGGACCTGGAACACCATTCTGACCTGCTTCACATGAGACTCCCAATCATCCGAAAAGACCAAAATATCATCCAAATACACAATCAGGAATTTATCCAGGTACTCTCGGAAGATGTCATGCATAAAGGACTGAAATACTGATGGAGCATTGGAAAGCCCGAATGGCATCACCAGGTACTCAAAATGGCCCTCGGGCGTATTAAATGCTGTTTTCCATTCATCGCCCCGTTTAATACGCACAACATTATACGCCCCTCGAAGGTCTATCTTGGTAAACCAACTAGCCCCTTTAATACGAGCAAACAAGTCAGACAGCAACGGCAAAGGATACTGAAATTTGACAGTAATTTTATTAAGAAGGCGGTAATCAATACAAGGTCTCAAAGAACCATCCTTCTTGGCCACAAAAAAGAACCCTGCTCCCAACGGTGATGACGATGGGCGAATATGGCCTTTCTCCAAGGATTCCTTTATATAACTCCGCATAGCGGCGTGCTCTGGCACAGATAAATTGAACAATCGGCCCTTAGGAAACTTACTACCAGGAATCAAATTAATTGCACAATCGCAATCCCTATGAGGAGGTAGGGCACTGGCTTTGGGCTCATCAAATACATCCTGATAATCCGACAAAAACTCCGGAACCTCAGAAGGAGTAGAAGACGAAATTGACAAAAATGGAACATCACCATGTACCCCCTGGCAACCCCAACTGGACACAGACATAGATTTCCAGTCCAATACTGGATTATGAACCTGTAGCCATGGTAACCCTAAAACGACCACATCATGCAGATTATGTAACACCAAAAAACGGATATCCTCCTGTTGTGCAGGAGCCATGCACATGGTCAATTGGGTCCAGTACTGAGGCTTATTCTTGGCCAAAGGCGTAGCATCAATTCCTCTCAATGGAATAGGATGCTGCAAGGGCTCCAAGAAAAAACCACAGCGCCTAGCATACTCCAAGTCCATCAAATTCAGGGCAGCGCCTGAATCCACAAATGCCATAACAGAGTAGGAAGACAAAGAACAAATCAGAGTAACGGACAATAGAAATTTTGACTGTACCATACCAATGGTGGCAGACCTAGCGAACCGCTTAGTGCGCTTAGGACAATCGGACATAGCATGATTGGAATCACCACAGTAAAAACACAGCCCATTCCGACGTCTGTGTTCCTGCCGTTCAGCTCTGGTCAAAGTCCTATCGCACTGCATAGGCTCAGGCCCATGCTCAGATCGTACCGCCAAATGGTGCACAGTTTTACGCTCACGCAAGCGCCGATCGATCTGAATAGCCAAAGACATAGACTCATTCGGACCAGCAGGCATAGGAAATCCCACCATGACATCTTTAAGGGCTTCAGAGAGACCCTTTCTGAAGATTGCTGCCAGGGCACATTCATTCCACTGAGTGAGCACAGACCACTTTCTAAACTTCTGACAATATATCTCTGCTTCATCCTGACCCTGACACAGAGCCAGCAAGATTTTCTCTGCCTGATCCACTGAATTAGGTTCGTCATAAAGCAATCCGAGCGCCAGGAAAAACGCATCCACATCACGCAATGCCGGATCTCCTGGCGCAAGGGAAAATGCCCAGTCTTGAGGGTCACTACGTAACAAAGAAATAATGATCCTTACTTGTTGAGCAGGATCACCTGAGGAGCGAGGTTTCAAAGCTAGAAACAATTTACAATTATTTTTTAAATTCAAAAACTTAGATCTATCACCAAAAAATAAATCAGGAATTGGAATCTTAGGCTCTGACATCGGATTCTGAACCACAAAATCTTGGATGTTTTGTACCCTTGTAGTGAAATTATCCATCCAAGAGGACAGACCTTGAATGTCCATGTCCACACCTGTGTTCTGAACCACCCAGAGGTAAAGGGGAAAAGTGAGACAGAACACGCTGCAAAGAAAAAAAAAATGGTCTCAGAGCTTCACTTATCCCTCTATTGAGATGCATCAATTCTTTTGGCCAGCTGTACTGTTATGATCTGGTGGTTAGGACAAATAGTGGACCTGGTAGTTAGAGCACCAGAAAAGACCTGATAGCACATTAATACAGGACAAGCTCTGGGAAGTGGAACCTCTGCTGACCGCAATCCCTAATCCTATCACGCACACTAGAAATAGCCGTGGAGCGCTCCTATCATGACCTAGGCGCCTCGTCACAGCCTCAGAACTAGCTAGCCCTAGAGATAGGAAAAATAAGCCTATCTTGCCTCAGAGGAGAAAATTCCCCAAAGGAAAAGGCAGCCCCCCACATATATTGACTGTGAGTAAGATGAAATCACAAACACAGAGATGAAATAGATTTAGCAAAGAGAGGCCCGACTTACTAAACAGACAGAAGATAGGAAAGGTCACTTTGCAGTCAGCAAAAGACCCTACAAAAGCCACACAGAGAGTGCAGGGAAAAATACCTTCCACACCGACTAACGGAGCGGAGGCGCCCCTCTGAGTCCCAGAGCTTCCAGCAAGCAAGGCAAAATTCACATAAGCATGCTGGACAGAAAAAATAGCAAACAAGAAAAAAGCAAAGCAAAACTTAGCTTCTGCTGGAGGAAACAGGTAACCAGGAAGATCCAGGAGCGAACTAGACCAATGCTACAACATTGACAGCTGGCATCAGACAAGGATCCAAGTGGAGTTAAATAGAGCAGCCCACTAACGAATTAGCCTCGTCACCTGTAGAAGGAAACTCAGAAACACCCACAGGCATCAGAGAAAGTCCATGGACAGAACCAGCCGAAGTACCATTCATGACCACAGGAGGGAGCCCGAAAACAGAATTCACAACAACCCTCACTCCCCATACTCTTTCCACATACATTTTTTACATCACTACTACTCATACTGTGTCCACATACATTCCCCCATTCGCTCCTCATACTGTCTGCACCCTTCCCCCATACTGTTTCCTCAGATATGCCCCCCATTCCCCCATACTGTTTCCTCAGATATGCCTCCCATTCCCCAGTAGTTTCCTCATACATGCCCCCTATTCCCCAGTACTGTTTCCCCATACATGCCCCCAATTCCCCCATACTATATCCTCATACATGCCCCCCATTCTCCTGTGCTGTTTCCTCATATATGCCCATTATTTTCATCTACCCCACCCCATCATTGCTCTCTTCACCACCTCCATCATTGCCTTCTCCACCACCACTATCATTGCTTTCTCCCCCACCACCCCATAATTTCCCATTCCACAACCTCCATCATTTCCTCCTTCCCCAGCACTCCCATCATTGCCCATTCCACCACCTCCATCAATTCCTCCTTTGCCTTTTCCACATCAATCATTTTCTCTTCCCCCACCATCCCCATCATTGCCCTTTCCAACACCATCATCATTGTCCTTTTCGCCACCATCACCATACTTGCCCATTCCACCACCTCCATCATTTTCTCCCCTCCAATATCATCAGTGTGCTTTCCACCACCACCATCCTTGTCCACTCTACCACCGCCATTATTTCTTCCCCCCTCATTATTGCCCTTTCCACCACCTCCATGATTTCCTCCTCCCCCACCATCATTGCATTCTCCTCCCACCACCATTGCCCATTCCACCACCTCCATCATTTCCTCTCCCCACCCCCATCATTGCCCATTCCACCTCCATCATTGACACATTATTGCCCATTCCACCACATCCATCATTTCCTCCTCCCCTCCATCCCAATTATTGCCCTCCCGTCAGCCCCATCATTGCCCTCGCCTCTCCTCCCCGTACACACACAAAACCATTTGCCTCTCTGCAAATTCACACACAGCGCTACGCATGCACACACACACACACATCACCTCTCACCTATATACACACACGCACAACACACACACACAGCACCCCTCACCTCTATACACACACACACAACACACACAGCACCTCTCACCTATACACACACACAACACACAGCACCTCTCACCTCTATACACACACAACACACACACAGCACCTCTCACCTATATACACACACGCACAACACACATACAGCACCTCTACACACACTGAACCTCTCACCTCTATATATACACACACATACAGCACCTCTCACCTCTATATATACACACACAGCACCTCTCACCTCGCTATACAGACACACACAACATACACAGCACCTCTATATATACACACACACACACACACACAACCTCTCACCTCTCCACACGCTCTGCCACAGCATCTCATCGCCTTCTTCTGACACAGCCGGTTGCTGATGATGTCATCCAGTGGCGCTGCCTGTGTGAGAGGAAGCGCAGGCAGGAAGACATCGATGCAGCTCCGCTGCTATTTTCTCTTGTAGGCAGCAGAGCTGCAGGGATTTCTCCCTGCCCACCGCAGCCACACTGCAGGGGCCCCCCTCCATCTCCGCCAGACCCCGGTGCAGCCGCACAGGCTGCACATGTGGCATGTCCGCACATGTTGGGAGCCGGCGCGCTGCAGCTTCTCTGTGCCGACTGTCAGCTTGACAGTCAGCACAGAGAACAGCCGACTCTCAATCCGGGGGGGCGGCAGAATGCAGCCGCCGGGGGGAGACATTGCGGACCGCCGAATTAGGTGGCCCGACTGTGCCCCCCTGCCGGCTGCGCCCGGGGCACATGCCCCGGCTGCCCCCCCAGATACGCCACTGGACACCATGGGCGTGTCACAGAATTTTATACCATTGGGAAATGCAGTAAAAATAATTACATTTTTGCCACAAAAATGTTGCTTTTGCCCCAGATTTTACATTTCACACAGGGAAATTGGTAAAATGGCACCAAAATCTGTCACACAATTTCTGCTGAACATGGCAATACCCCATATGTGGCTGTACAGTACTGTTTAGTCACACGGCGAGTCACGTGAGGAACGTAGCGCTATTTCACTCTTGAAGCACATTTTCCTAGATTAGTTTGCGGACTCCATATACAGAGTCTGTAAGTGTCAAAAGAGCAGAATTACCGATCAATAGTGTTGAGCGATACCGTCCGATACTTGAAAGTATCGGTATCGGATAGTATCGGCCGATACCCGAAAAATATCGGATATCACCGATACCGATATCCGATACCGATATCCGATACCAATACAAGTCAATGGGACATCAAGTATCGGAAGGTATTCTCATGGTTCCCAGGGTCTGAAGGAGAGGAAACTCTCCTTCAGGCCCTGGGATCCATAGGGATGTGTAAAATAAAGAATTAAAATAAAAAATATTGATATGCTCACCTCTCCGGCGGCCCCTGGACTTCACACTGCTAACCGGGAGGCTTCTTTGTTTAAAAAGCGCGCCTTTCGGCCGGTCACATGGGCGGCACGCGGCCAATCAGAAGCTGCGACGTCATTCTCATTCACAAAACTGCTAATTCTAGGAATTGAGGACCTGCGAATGACGTCGCGGCCTCTGATTGGTCGCGTGCCGGTCACATGGGCGGCACGCGACCAATCAGAAGCTGGGACGTCATTCACCGGTCCGAAAGGCGCGCTTTTTAAACAAAGAAGCCTCCCGGATAGCAGCGTGAAGTCCAGGGGCCGCCGGAGAGGTGAGCATATCAATATTTTTTATTTTAATTCTTTATTTTCCACATCCCTATTGATTCGATACCGATACCCGATATCACAAAAATATCGGATCTCGGTATCGGAATTCCGATACCGCAAATATCGGCCGATACCCGATACTTGCGGTATCGGAATGCTCAACACTACTAATCAATTTACCCAATTTTAGAATTACTTTGCTCTCAGAATTTATCTACAGGAGTACTGATGATTTTGGCTCCATTGGTGTTTTCCAGAAACAAATGGATATTGCTAAGTGAAAACTACAAATCTGCCTTTGCAGTGACAGTACATTGTAGTGCTCAGTACTTAGCAGTGCCCAGTACATTGTGCCCAGCCAGAGGCGTAGCTAGGGGTTCAGCTCAGGGGGGGCGAAACATGTGAGTGGGCCCCTAACAGGCGGACATATCATTAGTGCAAACTATGCAGCAGCACATGGGCCCAAGAGTTAAGGGGGCCCTTTTCTACCTCTAAATAAGGTGCAATTTTGTATTTTTAGAAGTTCTTGGGCTGCAAAGGGCCCATATATTGTTCTTGCACATGGACCCTTTTCTGTCTGTGTCCACCTGTGGCCCTTAACCAGATAACCATGATTGTAACTAAGGCGGGAATAGGGGAACCTCAGGAGATGACCGCACTGTTATTGAAAATAAATCTCTATACAATAACCAGCTCTGATATTACCGCCATATGGTGACATATAGTGGTAGAGACCAGTCCTGCATGACATAGAGAGATCACAGTACAGTTATAGATGGTGACTTACAGAGGACGTTCTTTCCGGTGGAGCCATTCACTTTTCCCATCTGTGTATACTATTACTTCAACATTTTTCAGTCACCGCTCTGTGTATAGAGAGTGGCGACTGTAACTGATGCCCTGGGACAGACTGACAGCCGGTACAGCACTACCTGCCACCCAGTAGTTAGGCTTCAATGCTTCGTAAGTGCCTACTTAATATTTAGGAGCCCCCCTATGTCCAGTAATAATGGCCCCAGCATCGCTGATGAGAGCAGGAGGTCATGTGACGATTTTCTTCTATTGAGAGAAGTCAAACTTGTCTAGTGAACATGTGCAAATAGCAAATGTGGTCGCATGACCGCCTGATCACACCAGGGGTCTTGGCATGAGCGCCTGATTACACCAGTGGTCTTGGGGTCTCATGACGGCAGGTGCACCCCATCATGGTTTGGCAGTCTGTAGAGTGACTGCAGACAATTATCCCAAGCCTTTAATAACTTAAAGGGAACCTGTCACCCCCCAGGGCCTATTAAGGTAAAAGAGCCACCTTCTTCAGCACTAAGGCTGCATTCTGTGAAGGTGGCTCTTATGTTTATCCCTTATAATAAAGCTGAAATACTCACTTCTATAAATTGTGCGCCATACCTGTATTGAGTCCGGGGGGTACGTTTTCTCCCCCTGACTCAGCCGCCTCGCAGCCATTCATCATCCCACCGAGCACCGCCTCCTTTCTGTCTTGTGCCATCACCGGCGCTCTGCAATTATTTCTCGGTCATGCACCGTGCGCGCTGCCCTGGAACTTATATCAAGTGATGTAAGTAGATCGCACCTGCGCATAGCACCAGATTCCCAGCCCCGCAGTGTGAATAAATCATAACACACTGCGAGGCGGGATCTCGGGCCTCCGCTACACGCAGGCGCGATATCAGTACATCAGCTGATGGGAGTTCCAGGGCAGCGCACACGGCACATGCCCGAAAAATGAGAGCCCAGGCATCGGCGCCCGGTGGGATGATGGACGGCTGGGAGGCGGTTGTGTCCGGGGACAAAAGACATATCCCCCAGACTCAATACAGGTATGGCACGCAATTTATAAAAGTGAATATTTCAGCGTTATTAGGGAACAAAAACATAAGAGCCACCTTCACAGAATGCAGCCTAAAGGTACCGTCACACTAGACGATATCGCTAGCGATCCGTGACGTTGCAGCGCCTTGGCTAGCGATATCGTCCAGTGTAACACGCAGCAGCGATCAGGCCCCTGCTGTGATGTCGCTGGTCGGGGAAGAAAGTCCAGAACTTTTGTTTCGTCGCTGGATCTCCCGCTGACATCGCTGAATCGGCGTGTGTGACGCCGATTCAGCGATGTCTTCGCTGGTAACCAGGGTAAACATCGGGTTACTAAGCGCAGGGCCGCGCTTAGTAACCCGATGTTTACCCTGGTTACCATCGTTAAAGTAAAAAACCAACCACTACATACTTACCTACCGCTATCTGTCCCCGGCGCTCTGCTTCTCTGCACTCCTCCTGTACTGGATGTGAGCACAGCGGCCGGAAAGCAGAGCGGTGACGTCACCGCTCTGCTTTCCGGCTGACCGGCGCTCACAGCCAGAGCAGAGAAGCACAGCGCCGGGGACAGACAACGGTAGGTAAGTATGTAGTGGTTGTTTTTTTTACTTTAACGATGGTAACCAGGGTAAACATCGGGTTACTAAGCGCGGCCCTGCGCTTAGTAACCCGATGTTTACCCTGGTTACCGGCATCGTTGGTCGCTGGAGAGCTGTCTGTGTGACAGCTCTCCAGCGACCAAACAGCGACGCTGCAGCGATCCGGATCGTTGTCGGTATCGCTGCAGCGTCGCTTAGTGTGACGGTACCTTTAGTGCTGAAGGGGGCTGGCTGTATTACCTTAATAGGCCCTGGGGGGGGGGGTGACAGGTTCCCTTTAATAATTTAATTATAAACAATTTATTCTTATAACATAGAATGCAGCCCGTGATTACTGTATTGTTATACTTGTTAGGGGGCAGACAGACGGACGTATTTCTCATGTGAGGATCGCATTGCAATCCTCGGACTGACCGTCGGCTCTCCTGACCTGAGGCTGACAGTTGCATAGTAATCTATCACGCTGTCACGCTTATGTCAGGAGAGGTGTCAGGGCCAGTCCGAGGATTGCAATGCGCTCGTCGCATGAGTTATACAGTGTCTGTCTGCGCCCTTATGTTAATACTTATCCTTGTTATAGTTAACCTTCTTTGCTATGTTTGTTTTACTAATACTTATAAAAGACCCAGCTCGCAATAATAAGACCCTCCCATCTCCAGCACCCAAGACAGCAACTATTAGGGTATGTTTCCAAGGGGCGTATTGCTTGGGTTTTTGCTGGGGATTGGACGCTGTGTACATCCGCAGCATCGAAATTGCAGCTTCCAGATGTTACAGCATAGTGGAGAGGATTTTATGAAATCCCATCTCCACTATGCGTACATAGACGCAGGTGGCAGACCTGCGTAACCGGACATGTGGCGCGTTTTTCTAGACAGCAGCATGTCTATTGATCTTGTGGAGATGCTCCGTCTCCACAAGATAAATAAAACAGTCTATGAATAGGATGTGGTGATTCCACCTGTGTTCAATGAATATATGCGGAATCACCGTGCGTACAACAGGGGGCAGCGCTTTAGGCAGAGCGGGGTATCTGCTGTGTCCAAAGCGCTGCCAATACACCTCGAGGACACATACCCTCAAATATGATGGAGTGAATATCTCATAACATTAAACAGTATAATAATAATCAGCTCCCCAGTGCCCCCTCACCCACGTCAGCCCTCATAATACCCTCAAACTCTCCCTTTCACCCCCACAGTGCCCTGTCTCCCTCCCAGAATACCACCATCCTCTCTCATTTACCCCCACAGTGCCCTGTCTCCCTCCCAGAATACCACCATCCTCTCTCATTTACCCCCACAGTGCCCTGTCTCCCTCCCACAATACCACCATCCTCTCACTTTTACCCCACAGTGCCCTGTCCCCCTGCACACCCACAATAACCCCCATGATCGTTTCACATTTACCCCACAGTGCCCTGTCCCCTGCACACCGACAATAACCCCCATCGTTTCACATTTACCTCACAGTGCCGTCCCCCTGCACACCCACAATAACCCCCATCGTTTCATATTTACCCCACAGTGCCCTGTCCCCCTGCACACCCACAATAACCCCCATCGTTTCACATTTACCCCACAGTGTCCTGTCCCCCTGCACACCCACAATAACCCCCATGATCGTTTCACATTTACCCCACAGTGCCGTCCCCCTGCACACCCACAATAACCCACATCGTTTCACATTTACCCCACAGTGCCCTGTCCCCCTGCACACCCACAATAACCCCCATCGTTTCACATTTACCCCACAGTGTCCTGTCCCCCTGCACACCCACAATAACCCCCATGATCGTTTCACATTTACCCCACAGTGCCCTGTCCCCCTGCACACCCACAATAACCCCCATCGGTTCACATTTACCCCACAGTGCCCTGTCCCCCTGCACACCCACAATAACCCCCATCGTTTCACATTTACCCCACAGTGCCCTGTCCCCCTGCACACCTACAATAACCCCCATCGTTTCACATTTACCCCACAGTGCCCTGTCCCCCTGCACACCTACAATAACCCCCATCGTTTCACATTTACCCCACAGTGCCCTGTCCCCCTGCACACCTACAATAACCCCCATCGTTTCACATTTACCCCACAGTGCCCTGTCCCCCTGCACACCAACAATAACCCCCATCGTTTCACATTTACCCCACAGTGCCCTGTCCCCCTGCACACCTACAATAACCCCCATCGTTTCACATTTACCCCACAGTGCCCTGTCCCCCTGCACACCTACAATAACCCCCATCGTTTCACATTTACCCCACAGTGCCCTGTCCCCCTACACACCAACAATAACCCCCATCATTTCACATTTACCCCACAGTGCCCTGTCCCCCTGCACACCAACAATAACCCCCATCGTTTGACATTTACCCCACAGTGCCCTGTCCCCCTGCACACCTACAATAACCCCCATCGTTTCACATTTACCCCACAGTGCCCTGTCCGCCTGCACACCAACAATAACCCCCATCGTTTCACATTTACCCCACAGTGCCCTGTCCTCCTCTCCCACATCTGCCCCTACAATACCACAATCCTCTCACAATCACCCCCACAGTGACCATGATATGCCTAAATCGAATTACTCTAACAAACTCCATCCCCACTTACTGATGAAGTTTTCAGGCAGTGAGGAGAACCAGGAAGTGTCCAGATAGATGCACTGATGCAGGAGGGCACTAGGACCCCGCGTGCCTCAGCCAAACCAAACATAAGTAACTGCATCTGCAGCTGCCAGCCAGGAAGAGACTCCTCTGGGGAGACCACATCGCACTCTGCAGGAGGGAGGATCTGCAGCCCGCACTGTGCTGCTCTCTCCCTGACACCTCACACTCGGCAGTGGATCTCCCAGTGGGCCCCTTCAGGTGACTGGGCCCGGGGCAATGGCCCCCTCTGCCCCCCCAGTAGCTACGCTACTGTGCCCAGCTCAAGCTTCTAGAGACATGAACCCTGTAAATTATGCGGGCTCTCATTGCTACAGAATGCCAAACATGTGGATGCTAAATGTGGTTTAGGTACATTGTGGGACTCAGAAGGGAAGGGGGCTTTTAGATTTGGGAGCGCAAAATTCAGTGGATTTCTTTTGCCAGAGTACTTTTTGCAGTGACTTTGTGCTACCAGTAAATTGAAAGACCACTATATTTCAACTGGAATATTATGGACCTGAGTGAAAACTTGATTTTTCTGTGATACGAGTTGAAACTTTTGTTTGGAATATTTTACATAACATTTTGGATCACATTTATCCTGTGCTCTATGTTGAGCATTTACATTGGAGTTTCCATCTAAATCTCTGAATGACGTGATTCAGATTAATCCCTTGAGAGATTAATTCACTATAATGAGGCAGCAGAGTTACTCTGTACTCCATTTGGCCTCTGTTCAGTGTTGTCATTTTCAGAGGTGCAGATAAATGTTGCTGATCGTACTTTTATGCACACTTAAAAATAGGGACACAGCCAGATCATAGACCAGGCAGAGTTTACAAGGTCTCCATTTGCATCATTATAGAGAATCTTCCGCTGGTGGTTCCATCTGAATCATGTCTATCAGAGATTTACTAGGAAACCCCAGTGTTAGCGTAGAACACAGGATAAATGTCAGCTAAGTCCTACTGTGATCTTTGGGAGGGAAAATTAACAAATTAACAGCAGATCAAAAATTGGTTTTATGTATTTTTTACACTGTTTCTCGTGTGGCATAAGTGATTAGACGACTTAATTCTTCGGGTCGGTGCTATTACAGCAATATCCGATTTATATACTTTTTTATGTTTGGCTGCTATCAAGTTTTTGCATCGCCATATCTTGAGAGCTATAATTTTTTTATGTTTTTATTGGTACCATTTTCAAGCAACATTTTTTGATCGCCTTCTATTCAGATTATTGAGAGGCAGAATGATCAAACACCAGAAATTCAGGAATAGTTTTATTTTTAATGCCGTTCACCATATGGTAAAAGTGATAAGGCATTTTTTTATTTTTGGGGTCAGAATGATTACAGTGATAACACATTTATATATTTTTTTTTGTTTTACTGCTTTTACACAGTAAAACATTTTGTATACAAAAAGATTTGTTTTTGCATTGCTATATTCTGAGAGCTATAGCTTTTTTTTTTTGTTTTATGTTGATGGAGCTATATGACAGCTTGTTTTTTTTGCTGCACATGATCGTATTTTCATTTTTATTTACGTTTGACTTTTTGATTGTGCTTTATTCCACCTTTACTTCGACGGTATGGTGAAAAAGCATAGTTTATTTATTTTTTTACGGTGTTTACCGAAGGGGTTTACTAGGGTGACAGTTTTATAGAGCAGGTCGCTCCAGACGCGGCAATACCAAATATGTTTACTTTTTTGTTTGTTTATTTTTGTTTTTACATAAATATACCTATTTTCTTCATTTTTTTGTATTATGTGATTTAAAAAAAAATATTTTTAAATTGCATTGTTGTGTTTTACTTTTTTACTTAGTCTCTCTACAGAAATTTGACTTTTATTACTTTGATTGCTGGTATATTGCAATACTTCAGCTTTCTTCGCAGACTTTAAACCTTTCTAAAAAGGCACAGCCACTCAGACATAGATTTCCAAAATAAAAACAACAGTCTTCTCAGGTTTAAGAGATCTCTTTAATCATAATCCAATTGCATTGTGAAATCTTTTGACAAATGCTCTTTGAGTTGCAAGGAGAAGAGTCAAGTAAAATCCTATCTGTAAATGGTACAAGATGAATGTGTTAAGAAAATGAAATCTATCGAAGGTTCAACCATCAGTTTACTTTATCTTATTTACATCTTGAAAATGACTGATCCAATACTACCACTAGTGGCATTAAGGCCTGTACTTGGATTTAGCCTTAGGCCATGTTACCATTAGTGATCTAAGGATTTTTTTTACTGAAATCCATGTAATCTGTGCTTCGTGATATCACTGAAAAGCCTTTGATGTCCCAATTTTAATGAACTTTCGTTTTCGCTTTCAATACTACAGATCATAGAAGAGAAGCTTAAGTTACTGGAGAGAAGCTATCTTTCTTTGAAAAGATAGGAAGCCATACTGTCTGTATCATAATCACCTCTCTAGAGCCAAGGAAAATGCTCAGAAGATGTGATTTATCTTTGTAGGTCATAGATAGGAAAGTGTTTTGAATTTCTAGCATTTTATTGTTGGATTAATATATATTTTTGCTCAGCAGTGATTCTGCCTTGTTCAGCTCTTATGTACATAATGTAATGTACTTTGTATTGGTTTTTTACTAATTAGCACTTAATATGTGATGATTATAGCTTCTATTTTTACTATGCTAAGCACTATCAAGACAATGAGGCTACAGTGATGCAAAGGACGTGCAAGATCTCAGCACAATACACAGTGTAGCCGTACTATGTGCGCAACTCAGCGCCGACTGCAGACTTTTCCGTTAAAAACATAGAAGTCTATCAAAATCCTTGGTCTGATTATATGGTGATTTTTTATGCTTTTATGGAACATTAGACAGTAATGGTTTAGCTATTACTGTACTATTTTTATAATTGAGCTGAGTTTGGGAAACCAATAAATACAATTCAGATTGAACCAGCCTGAGCAACAAGATCGGGTGGAGATAATTGTAAATTGGTTCCTATACTGGAAAAAGGGGTGGTTATTGCGTCCACATGCTCCGCTCTTAAGAAAGAAGTTGTTGAAGCTCAGGGCCCATGCTGCCTGTCTGTTAGGTAAACTGTTTGTACCTGTAAATCTCCATCTGAGAGTTCTTAATGAACATCATGATTTGGTCTTGACCGGACATCCTGGTAATAAAGCCACCACAGATCTTCTTGCTCAGTGTTTTTGGTGGTCAGCAGATAGATCAGGATGTCCAGAAGTATGTAGTGTCTGTGCGCATTCTAAAACCTATCATACTCGTCTGTCTGGGTCTCTCCAATCATTGGCGATTTCCAGTAGACCTTGAGGTATTTATTGGTTGATTTTATCACCGATCTACACGTGTCGGCAGGTAATACCGTAATTTTGGTGTTGGTGGACAGACTCAGTAAAATGTCACATTTCTTTGCACTAGCCGCCTTGCCTAATGCCAAGAACTTGGTGCAAATTTTCATCAGTGAAATTATAAAATCACATTGGATCCGTACCAATATTGCTTCTGAGTGGGGGGTGCAGTTCAGTTCCAAATTTTGGAGGGCATTTTGCACTTGTTTGTGGATCCATCTGTCGTTCTCTTCAGCATTTCACCTTCATACTAAACTGTGCAGGTTTCTTTTAGAAGTGGAGAAGTTAATCTGCTCAGTTCTGAGATCTTGGAAGTCTTCCTGCATTAAAGGGACTCTGTCACTTGAATTTGGAGGGAACAATTTTCAGCCATGGAGGCGGGGTTTTTGGGTGTTTGATTCACCCTTTCCTTACCCACTGGCTGCATGCTGGCTGCAATATTGGATTGAAGTACATTCTCTGTCCTCCATAGTACACGCCTGCGCAAGGCAAGATTGGTCAGCTGGTCAGCCCGCCACATGGCGTTACTAATAGGCTAGGATCCAGTTGCTGTGCATACTCTGTGTGAACACTGCTGCAGATTACTTATTTGCACTGGTGTGCCAAGCAGCCATTCCCTGATTGTAGGCTGGCTGTCTTATCTGATATTATCACACCTGTGTAGTCGCCATCTTTACTTGGGCCCACTGCACCATGAGAGTGCATTTGATTTGAGGCCTAGACAGGTAAGCACCTTTGCCTGTTTTTCTGTGGTGTTTTTTCTAGTGTCAGAGAATAGGTGGATAAAATCTATTGGGTCTGCATGATAAGTCTTCATAAATAATTGACATTATTTTTGTCTCAATATATACTATTGAGGAAATATATCAGCGCTGTATATGTGATTGCCAATTCCAAATATGAATGCAGTCATCTCGTTATGTGAAGCATCTGCATTGTGAAAATGAGAAACTACAAAATTTCTGAAATGGAATGCAATATTTGTATGATTTTCTGTTTCTAGAATACAGTAGAGTGTAAGGATATTTTAAGTGGTATTCTCAAGTTTGGAAGATTTTTCCTTATCTATTGGGTAGGGGATAAATTCCAGATTGCTTGGGGTTCGACTGCTGGGACCTCAACTTATCCCTAGAACTAGGGCTCAGAGTGAATGGAGCAGTGGTTGATCATGTGCATTGCCACTCTAGTCATTCTTATGGGCGGGTCGAAGATCAGTTGAGAGCAGTGCTCAGCTATCTCCAGTGGTCGCATTAAAAATGAATGGAGCAGTAGTGCACATGATAGACAACTGCTCTATTTTCAATTATTAAGAATACCCATTTAAGGTGTTCTAGTATACTACTAATAATAGTGCTGAATATAAGTTTGGTTCTCCATTGAAGCATGAAAAGTAGTTCATGCCAGACAAATCATAGACCCATCTGTAGACATCACTGTGTTGAGGTTTTTGCTACTCATCAGTACAGAAAAAGGTGTTGGTTGGCTAAATATGATGTGATAGATGCAAATCAGGCAATAAAGACAGTTTGCTTGAGCATTGAAACTAACTTCACATACATAGTTGGATCTCTTTAATGAGTGCTTACATTTCCCTTAATCTTCATCTAAGGCATATCATTAAAGGGAATCTGTCATCCCCCTGGGAGGAATATGTCTTACTAATATGGGCATACAGGTAATAGAAATGTTATACTAGTCCTACCTGTATGCCTCATATTAATAGTCTTGTTGTGAAGAAATGTTATATTCTTTCCTTATGCTAATAATTTCTTCCAGGCTCCGGGAAGTGTGGTGCCTTGAAGAAATCCCTGCCTCCTGTCCTCATTATAATTCTACCCACCTCCCATGCATGTCAGTTATGGCTCCGGAATCCTGTGCCTGCACCCTGCACTCCCTCAAAAATACATACCTCAACCTTTCTATGGGCCCTGTATTCAAGGATCTTCTGCGTAGCTGCCGGAGAGTCATTGTGTCCTCTGGTGTGAACGCCGATAAGATGCTCTTCCCACTTCCTCTCTGCATAGTCATCGCTAGGAACCATGTGTACATGGTGAAGACTATGCTGGGAGGAAGTGGAGAGAGTACCTTATCAGCATGCACACTGGTATACACACAAATCGTAGTGAACCGACCAACATTTTTTGGTGCCCCCATATGTGGTGTTGTTCAAATATTACCATCACAGGGAATAACATTGCCAATGAACAAGTATATATTTGTATTAAGTGTAACTTCTCTTTTTGTAAGCATGGCCACTAAGACTAGAACCAGGAGTGCAGCACCCATATGCTCTGACCACAGAGGAAAGTAGTGGCCATCCAGCAGTTGCCAGTTATGCTTCACAATCTAACTTTATAAGTGTTTAGCATTTTTTGTACTACAGGTTAGAAGGCAGACAATGGGCTTTGTTGGCACAAGATGCAGTGTCCCTGTGATAATATTGATCTGCCAGCACAGATATATTTCAGCAACTGGTGTTCTGGCACAAAAATAGTCATATTAATTCACTAAATGGTTTTAATATGGGTCTTTCTCTTCTAGTCTTCCTAAACTTGAGGCGACAATGGGAATCAGCCCATCATATCTGATATCATTACTACGATCTGTGATTATAACTAGTGATGAGCGAGTATACTCGTTGCTCGGGTTTTCCCGAGCACGCTGGATGGTCTCCGAGTATTTATGAGTGCTCAGAGATTAAAGATTTTGTTTTTGTGGATACAGATGCATGATTTACGGCTGCTAGCCAGCCTGAGAAGATGTGGGGGTTACCTGGTTGCTAGGAAATCCCCACATGTATTCAAGCTGTCTAGCAGCCATAAATCATGCATCTGCGGCAAGGAAAACTAAATCTCCGAGCAGTCATAAATACTCGGAAATCACCCTAGTGTGCTGGGGAAACCTGAGCAACGTGTACACTCGCTCATCACTAATTATAACGGATGTGTGAATAAATTCATTCTACTCTATGGGTCCGAGTGTAGTAAGAGAAAAAAATCAGTCAGAACTCGGATGTATCATACAGATGTGTGAATGTTGCCATACAAATAAATGTAGTTTTAGGCCCTAATTGAGAATTTCCTACATCAGTGCTATCCAACTATAAAACAAAACACAACGTGAGGAATACAAATCAGCCACTTATTATTGAAATATAAAAGACAGATTTGCAATGTTTTATAATGATCAACACTGAAATAACAGCAAAATTCATCATCATCCAGCAGTAAAGATATGAACAGACACAGTAATAAAACATTCATTAATCCTATTAATATGCTACTGGAGGTATTTGTGTTGCACACAAATTTTAGTTAAGCAAGAATTGGAGAATTGTCTAAAACATTGTTCCTGAGTTGGAAATATGATGTAGAGGTCTTGGAATGTCTTCATAGCACCAATTTCAGTATCTGCTTGTGAGATGCCATCACATAATGATCTGCCAGTACTTTATGGGGCTTCTCAGTCAAGCACAACCCTTTGTCTCAGTTACCAGTCTCTTAGCCTGACATATAGCACAATATCACATGATTTCACATCAGATAACATCGCTCGCTTGATTAATATGCCCTGTGTGTATATCAGTGGTCTAAAGTCAACAATACATCTTTTCTATAATTCTGTTCCTGGGCATGAATGAGGGAATACGCCTCGCATTTCAAATGATTTGCTGAAATCGTTGGCCTCAGTCAGTGTGCCCTTCACCAGTTTCATGTTCTTTATGCAACCACGGAATGAAGTCTGGCTGGTTAGACAGTTCTGCTTCACATCAGCTGCAAGTGAGAAAAGAAATAATGAATTGTCAATGGCATCTATGCTCCAGACCATGACCAAGGCACCACCATGCCCTCTTATATATGATCTTTCCTGCCCCATTGATTAATACAATAGGGCAATGATGCTATTGTGTAAAAACTAACATTGTACATTTACTGAGAACGGAACTATCATATCAAGTCAAAAACAAATGGGATACAACCTGAACTCAAAACATCAAATATGATGAGCTAAAACAGATAAAACCAAGGTGTATTACAACTGTCATCAGTTGCTTCTCTCCATAAAGCAGCAAATCTCATGCTGGATAGCTTCCCATCAACTTCATCTGGTCATTAATGTAAGCGATAATGCTTGGAACTTTGTGGTTGAACAACATATGGGTAAAGTAACTCACTCTCCCTCATGACGAACGTCTTGAAATTAATTGTGCAATTTCGTCAACAAATATAACCACTTGAAGAAGGTGGTGGCCATGGTCATGTGATTGGACATTTAAACAATTTTCATGTGGCATGATGGAATTCAGTGCTGCATTTATTAGTGCTTCAGTCAGTCATTGTCTTATATTGCAATTTTGCAGCGAGCAAACTGGAGCTTGAGTTACTTTGGAATATGCAGCTAATGATGAAACAGCAGCTGATAATCAATGCATGTCACCTACTGAAGGCCTTTGAAGAAGCTGCTAAATATGTCAGTAGAGAGAACTGTGGCATCACTGATGTCATCCCCTTATAATTATATTGGAAAAACGCTCACAAGGATGCAACAAGGGATGGAGAAAAAACAGCAATTGTTACATGTTCATCAATGCTCTGGGGCTGTTGGGGACCCTCGAGGTCAAGGTCACAAGGAATCGAGCATGAAGCTGCATCATGTAACTTTGGTCAATCAGGTGTATCGTTAATTTTAAGAAAAGAGATGACTATTGGATAGCCATTTTAAGACCGCAGCTTTAAAATTAAAATGAGGGATTTTTTTTTTTGTCTTCTGAAAGGCAGTCAAAATTGAAGCACTATGAGGAAAAGCTGTGTTCCCTGTTTAGTAAAGCTTTTACAGAACAGATGCACATTTGACCAAGATACCTTCCTCCACTACCTGTGCAGCCAGCAGTTCATCTCCTATACCAGCGGTCCAAAAGTATTATCAGCTGCTGTGCCAATTTGATGTACATCAGCAAAGAGTTATGCACTGCCTGAACAGACAGGCTCAGTCAAACCTGGACACTGTTTTATCTCCAGAAGATACCTTAAGCCCCAATCTATGGACATCTGTATCAGCGAATTGGACCAGTGGCAAGAACAGTCTCAGTTGGCCATATGTACTGTCTTGTCCGTCCTCTAGTAAACTGTCAAAGAGGGTATTCTGGACAGCAGGAGGCTTTGTGACCCCAAAGTAGACCAGACTGTGTTCCACAAGTGTGGAAAACCTTACATTTGTCAAAATTATTCAAGAATGAAAAAGTACCCATTTTCATTCACCTACAACTGATGCCAATTATTAGATTGGCCATAGCATCTGCCTGCCTATTCATTGTGTTTCGTTGTGGCACTTAGGCCCTCAAACAGTCATTCATCCCATACATTCCATCATGTTATATCTATACTGTGCTACTTCTGCTGCTGCCAGTGCTGGCCCTACACAGCCAGACACCCCATTGTCTGTCCTTTCATATTCTGTATTATATCTCTGCCAATAGAAATCCACAGATTTCGTGCCTGTCCAATGTATTCAATAGCTAAAGGATAAGTTCACATACGGTATTTGCTGTATTTTTTTTCTTCAGCAAAAACTGAGTGCTTGGCAGGAAAGAAGCTGCAACAAAAACTCAGGTTTTTCCATGTTTTTTGCGGCGTTTCTGGTGAATGTTTTCATGCTTTTTCTTCATTCAATTCAATGGATGAAAAATGCTGAAAAAATGCTGAAAAAAGTGACATGCTCTATGTCCAAAAAACATGCAAAGCACAAAATACTGATGACAAAAAAACAAGCTGTGTGCATGAGATTTCTGAAATATCATAGACATAGCTGATACTGTAAAACACACCTGAAAATTAGCATAAAAAACGTAGCAAAAACGCCCAAGTTTGAACTGCTGTTGTTGGGGTTTATAGTACCGCCATAAACAATCAAATATCTCCTTCCCTGTTCTCCCAAATTCTATACTGTATGGCTGCTGGGCTGCTGCAGCTAACATTGGGTTCTGCAGCTATACTCTACTGCTGCTGCCAGGGATGCCAGTGCTGGACAACTCCTTGCCTGTCCGATCATATTCTGTACTGTGCAGCTTCTACAGTGTGATATTGCCAAGCTGTTGGTTACTTCCTATTATTAGGAAGGCAGAAAAAATCCAGCACCCAGAACGTTTTAAAATAGTGCTTAATTGGTGCAAATTAAAAATGTCAAGAGGATGTCATGAGAGACAAAAAAGGTGTCCACCACTAGAAAAGGGAGGTGCTACAAGAAAACGTGCTTCAGCAAGAACTCCATAATCATAGTTTTCCTGTAGCACCCCCGTTTCCTAGTGGTGGGCACTTTCTTTGTCTCTCATGATATCTTTTGGAAATTTTTAATTTGTACTAATTAAACATTATTTTTAAGACGTTCTGGATGCTGGACTTTTTCTACTTCCCTGCATGTTTCCTGTGGCACTGCCGTTCTCCGTGCGTTCAACTTCTAAGATGGGCGAGTTGGCTCTTTCTTATATACTTTTTACTTCCTATTAGTATCCATTTACCCATTGAGGTCACTTAAACATTACCAAGACTCTGTTTGTGTAAAACAGCTTGAAAGGGTTTTAATACATTCCTACGAGACAGCACAATCATACACATCTTTTCCAGGCAATTGGAGGTTTTGCAGTATTGCAATTTGTTGGCAAATTCCATTTTTCAGAAAACATTCATCAAAGCTGGCAAATTTGAATTTCAAAAGATTTGATAATCTCTAAAAGTTAGCCTTATGCTCTACTCTACCTTGTTTATATATTCCAACAATAGCTTACATGTACATGAAGTATGAATGCATAGTCTAGAGTTGCAAAAAAAGTCACAACGTGAACTTTTCTTAATTTTCATCGACCAGCAGAGTGAACTTAATTGAACAACAATGACATTTAAATACAGGTCCTTCTCAAAAAATTAGCATATAGTGTTAAATTTCATTATTTACCATAATGTAATGATTACAATTAAACTTTCATATATTATAGATTCATTATCCACCAACTTAAATTTGTCAGGTCTTTTATTGTTTTAATACTGATGATTTTGGCATACAACTCCTGATAACCCAAAAAACCTGTCTCAATAAATTAGCATATCAAGAAAAGGTTCTCTAAACGACCTATTACCCTAATCTTCTGAATCAACTAATTAACTCTAAACACATGCAAAAGATACCTGAGGCTTTTATAAACTCCCTGCCTGGTTCATTACTCAAAACCCCCATCATGGGTAAGACTAGCGACCTGACAGATGTCAAGAAGGCCATCATTGACACCCTCAAGCAAGAGGGTAAGACCCAGAAAGAAATTTCTCAACAAATAGGCTGTTCCCAGAGTGCTGTATCAAGTCACCTCAATGGTAAGTCTGTTGGAAGGAAACAATGTGGCAGAAAACGCTGTACAACGAGAAGAGGAGACCGGACCCTGAGGAAGATTGTGGAGAAGGACCGATTCCAGACCTTGGGGAACCTGAGGAAGCAGTGGACTGAGTCTGGTGTGGAAACATCCAGAGCCACCGTGCACAGGCGTGTGCAGGAAATGGGCTACAGGTGCCGCATTCCCCAGGTAAAGCCACTTTTGAGCTACAGAGAAGCAGCACTGGACTGTTGCTAAGTGGTCCCAAGTACTTTTTTCTGATGAAAGCAAATTTTGCATGTCATTCGGAAATCAAGGTGCCAGAGTCTGGAGGAAGACTGGGGAGAAGGAAATGCCAAAATGCCTGAAGTCCAGTGTCAAGTACCCACAGTCAGTGATGGTGTGGGGTGCCATGTCAGCTGCTGGTGTTGGTCCACTGTGTTTCATCAAGGGCAGGGTCAATGCAGCTAGCTATCAGGAGATTTTGGAGCACTTCATGTTTCCATCGGCTGAAATGCTTTATGGAGATGAAGATTTCATTTTTCAGCACGACCTGGCACCTGCTCACAGTGCCAAAACCACTGGTAAATGGTTTACTGACCATGGTATTACTGTGCTCAATTGGCCTGCCAACTCTCCTGACCTGAACCCCATAGAGAATCTGTGGGATATTGTGAAGAGAAAGTTGAGAGACGCAAGACCCAACACTCTGGATGAGCTTAAGGCCGCTATTGAAGCATCCTGGGCCTCCATAACATCTCAGCAGTGTCACAGGCTGATTGCCTCCATGCCACGCCGCATTGAAGCAGTCATTTCTGCCAAAGGATTCCCGAACAAGTATTGAGTGCATAACTGAACATTATTATTTGATGGTTTTTTTGTTTGTTATTAAAAAACACTTTTATTTGATTGGATGGGTGAAATATGCTAATTTATTGAGACAGGTTTTTTGGGTTATCAGGAGTTGTATGCCAAAATCATCAGTATTAAAACAATAAAAGACCTGACAAATTTCAGTTGGTGGATAATGAATCTATAATATATGAAAGTTTAATTGTAATCATTACATTATGGTAAATAATGAAATTTAACACTATATGCTAATTTTTTGAGAAGGACCTGTAAGTGTCATGGGCTACTCAACTCTATAGCGGCTGATGGGACTCAATGCCCTAAAAAGATGTGTCATTAGTAAGTCATGTCCCTCACTTGTGATTGCAGAATATTCCAGATCTGATCTGTGCATGTAAGCATAACAAGAAGGGTGCACACAATGATAACACTCTGAGATCATATAACTTAAGAGAACAGAAGATAAGCTGCTATCTGTGAACAGATATGAACTCTTGCTGCTGTGTGAATGTTAAATCCATTCGGTAAATATCTTACCTGGGTAACCTCCAACATATACGGGATTGTTTGTGTCTGCAGAGGTTGACTGCACATGAGGACTCTCGACCTGCACTGTGTGTCCATCAACTGTAAGGATGATTTTGTGCTTAACCTTATTGGCCTGAATTTGGTGCCATTTTCCATCACATAATGAGCCAGAGTCTTCTCGTTTGTAAACTGCTGTTATTCTGGCAGCTCCATTGTTTACATGGAATAAAACCTGTCGCACACGAAACACACTGAGAATGAAATCAACTGCTCTCTACCGCTCCATCATGGAATAATTTTACCAAGCAATACAACTGAATTAGTGACTTTGTACGTTGATACTTTTCTAACATCTTTATATTATACTATTTTGACATCTGTAGGTCCTTTTCATTGTGAGAACACTGACACTTTGTCCCCACTGGATAGATGACACATGGGTGTGATAATTGTCAAAAAGAAAATTTGGATTTGGAACAAGTGAAAGGCATTCAGTGTTCTCTTTAAACAGCAATCATCATTTTCATTTCAGAAATTATTATTAGCAAGCAGAAAAATACGAAAAATTATAATATATCTTATCTGCTTCTTTCTCCTCCAGGACTAATCTTTCATTTTCAAAATTCTCAATGCAAGGGTAAAATCTGTATTCAGAGAAGACAGCTTGTTACATTACTGAGATAGGAGATGACAGTTGGTATTTACATGATTCTATGTAGAAGGGAGGTATGAAGAGAAAGGAGGTCCTAGAGGCAGAGCTTCTCCTTCCTCACTTCTTTAATGAACCTACTCAACAATAAATGCCATTTTCTATCTCAGCTATGTAACATTCCGCTTTCACTGAACCAAGAGTAGGTTTGGTAGCCGCTGAGAGTCCAGATAGGCCTGAGTTTTTCTTTGTCAAACAGGCAAAGTTTATTGATTATTATTATTATATTATTTTCATTTTTTTTAAAGAAATAAATAGTATTTCTCAGGCATAATCGAAAATAGCAGAAGAAACAAAGTGATTTTCCACACTGATGGCAAAACAATCACAGAGTCTTTAACAGACAGCAGTTCTGGTCTTACTTCAAGCTTAGTGGGCTCTCATTTGCTGGATACACACCAGCCCCAACTCCACACACGTACACAACAGAGGCAGCTCAGCTGCTTTAACACTAGAACTACCGGAGGGGTCATTTTGACCCTTTTGCTATTTCTTTTTCCTATAATTTCTAAAATTTTAACAAATGAGTTCTGAGTTTTTGTGTCTTTTATTTATTCATGGTAGTGTATATTTTAGGACACAAAAATGAATTTAAACTTTTTCAGGGGCCCGTATTTTTACAGTTCATACCTATAAGTACTGAATGGGTCAATTTGACCCCATACATAAAAGTAGTAGTAGGCAAGTCTCCTAATAACAAATACATATGAGACTACTCTGATGAAGAATGGTGACATCACTCTTACAGTTTACCAAGGTAAGCCAAATAAGAATGTCATTTTGCTCAGTAGACTTCACCCAGATGTAGCAGTTGGAAACGACAAGAAAAAAAACGGAAACGGTACAATTTTACAATAAAACAAAGGTTGGGGTGGACACAGTAGACCAGATGGCTCGAAAGTACACCACAAAATCTGGAAGCCGACTGATGGCCTGTTCAGGTGTTTTGTAATGTACTTGATTTAGCAGCTATAAACGCAACTATACTCTATAAAACAGCAACTGGGAGTAAAATTAGCAAACGGGAGATCATTCTTCAGCTTCATGCTATGACCATGTAAAAGGAAAATGCGTGCTGTACTTGATCTTAACACTGTTCCTACTAAGTTAAAATAAATGTTCTTTAATTTGTTGGCAACAAAAAAAGTTATTTTTACTTCAGAGTCAGTACTTTGGAATGGGGGTCAAAATGACCCCTAATGGTAGTTATAGGTATTATGAAACCTGCGGTAGTTTTAGTGTTAAGTAAACCCTTCAAATCCTGGAGTAGAAATATGTGAGTGGCTGGTCCCATCCATCTCCTCTGGCCGCTCCTAATACTCAGACCCAAAAATCTGGTCTCATTAAAAAACCTTTGCAGCAACCTATCATTACTGGAACTCACATCACCGAGGCTAACCACCTCGGTGACACATTCTTCTCACCCAGGATCTGTCCAGCTGCGCTCTTACAACAGGTTTTGCCCTTACATTGAGAATGTTGAGATCAGTCCCGGAAGAGAAAGAAGAACATCTCTCGGATAAGATATATTACAACGATTGCTATTTTTCATGTGAACTGTTAATTTATGCAAATTAAAACAATGGTTACGGACCAAGGACACACATGGACATGATTGTGAAGATTCGGATCATTATCATATAGCATATCTAGCGATATATTCAAAGTCTATAATAGAAAGAATGATCCTATCTGTTGTGACGAGAGAATTTGATATTTAACTATATGGAAAAAGTCAGAACAGAGATGTTCTTACATATATATGACCACTTTCACCAGCAAGTTTTGAACATGAAAGGCTTGTAATTGTTTTTCAGTCAGAACAAAGTAAAGCAACCTATTCTTCCAATCAGTCTCCTCCTAAATCCTGCTCATCTTTTCATCTTCCTGCTCTCATTCTACACATAAGTGGAACACTTTACAGCAAAGATGTAAACTCACCCTGCCGTTTACAATTTCCAGGCCAATGGCATCAACCTTAGCACTACTGATTCCTAATAGAACTCCATTCATTGCACTGGTACGGAATTCTAGTGATATGTTCACATCTGATCGCACTTTGTAACCCTCCTTTACTACAAAAGTAAGAAAAGGGAAACACATTTATCTCATTAATTATTATACTAACTTTACATTTACTCCTACATGACGGAGTCTATATATATACATATACAAATAGAGGAGTTATATATATACATACACATACAGAGACAGAGGAGGGTTTTTTATATAAAGAGGAGTTTTATACAAATATATATACGGTATTACACTTCGACAGACATACTGTACAAGTAAAGGTCAAAAAAAGTTTCATTCAATGATGAATTCTGCTCCATTTCTACATTTTACCATGCCAGGATTAGCAAATATTTCAAACTCAAGGGATGATACTTAGTTTCTAAAATTCAGTGGGTCATGGACAGGCAAAGTTTATTTTTCCTTTCAACCCCTCCAAAATATAATGAGGGAATATAGAAGAATCTCTTAGACAACTCTAACAAAATAAGTAAATCCCTAGCACTGAATGTCTGTGGTTATATTTGTTAGTGAGGAGTGAAATATCATGAAGAGTCAATTATCCTTCATCGTTTACTCATCCATTATACTTAGACGTCTTGTACACACGACAATGTCACATATCTAAACTTTACTATAAATAATAAATAATATTTACCTAAAGCAGCAAATCCGGATCCATCAAAGTAGGTTCCCTCCTGCGCAGAGGCATAACATTTATTGACTGCATGTATGGAGATGGCCCCGTCCTTATCCAGCTGTTTGCTATTAATGGTGACACTGCTGATGCATGCTGGGATACTATGTGTCACCTAACAAAAAAAAATCAGCTTGAGGCATAATTACATTATTCAGCTCATAACAACTGAAGCTGGTGCAATAAAGTCTTGTCATGGCTGCCATTTGTAAGTTAGTGTATAAGGGAAAGGGGGATGTCTTCACAAATTCCTCCTGAAAGAGGACTTGCCACAAATACATAATTGCTTGCTCGATGTAAATGCTGTCGTCTTTTGCTCCTGCTCCAGTATATTCTATATTATTTGTTAGGAGTCGAGTTCCCGCCGCTGCACAGGGGGAATCTCGAGCCATGTCTCGTGCAGTCTCCCATTCTGCATCGGCTGCGGTGGAGCCTGCTCAGCGGAGACATCGGTCCCAGCGTCTCAATGAATCTGATACTGTGCAAAGAGTTACTGCTGCCTCTCCAGGCTCTGGTATTGTACCCTGCACTGGTCTGCGACGAGCAGGCTTTTCTGGGACTAAGTCCTGCTTTGCACACACTGAGCATGCCCAGGGTAAGATCTCTCAGTGGAGGTCTAGGGTCACATGCTCAGGTACTGCAGCAACTTCCATTGGTCCTCTAGGAAGGCCCTGTACCTGATCAAGTTCTGTGGCAGCCTTCCATTGGTCCTTCTAGGAAGGCCCTGAAGTTGCTGCAGCTATAAAAGGTTTTCATGACCGCACGGCCATGCGCTAGTATCAAATATGTACGAGCTCAGCACCAGTGTGGTCGTGTGTGTGGTCAGGGACCCGGCTGAAATAAGCCCCTAGAATGCTGGCACCTCCGGCGAGGAGTTTTTGTGTGTATGCAGTCAGGGACCTGGCTGAAAATAAGATAATAATAGATTTATTTGTTCATTTCAAAAAAGTAACATGCTATATCAAATTGAGATTTCAAAGAGAAACCTTCCAATTGTGCATTTCAAGCCTATATGGCTATTTGTCCCTTCTGTACACTTTTTCTATTACTTTTTCGAGAAGAACGAATGAAGAATTTATGTTTTAGCTTATGTTGGATGCTGGCAATTATCTTTTATTGACTTATGCAGCATCTAACACTGGTCATGCAGTCCATGTTTCCAGAGTAAGCTGACTTTTTCTCTGGTTTTCTATCTACATTTAGCCAAGTGCGCATGCATTTCATGAACTTTGCATGTAGGCCAAAATTGTCTTTTTGTCTTTAACTGATTTTGTGAATTTTTAGCTTGAAAACTTACACATTTCACAAAATGCCATAATACATGTGCTAAAATAACTGGTGTACCATATCTTAAACCAGTTCAAGGGGACTAGACTAGAGTTGTGCCAAATTTGGAGACTTTTTTCTAAAGTCACATTTCATGGATGTGTCTAAGACATCTGATAAGCCGGATTGATGAAAAAAACTAAACTCTAACCACACCACAAGAGAGAACTTGAAAAAAGGTGCAAATCGTTTGAATTTGAGGCAAATCAGAGAGTCACTAATCGAAAGGTGTTCAAGCTAAAAACCACGTTAGAAATGAATGATGAATTGAGCCATGTCTTTTTATGCCAAAGTAAATGTGTTCTCAGTCGATTCTGCTCGTAAGTAAACTTTCCGACTATGCTAAAGGAAAAAGGAATAATAACCCCTTTAAATAATTCTAATGCAGTCATAATTAAAAATGGGTTATATATGCATACAGGTCACAAGTAATGAGGGGCAAGAAACAGTATAAGAAGAGTTATTTGAAAGGGAGGTCTTGCTCTTGGAAGCCCCAGGCAAATGCTATTAGCTACAGAGGAACTGCAGATTTCATTGAAGACTTTGAAATTATCACTGGTGAAACATGAGGCCCCCTTCTATTATAACTGGTCATAAATACTCATTATTACTAAGAAAAAGCCTTCCTTACATTTCCAATATTCTTAGCTATGTAGCTTGGCGGCAGACCACCCAGGTACAGTTTGCCTTCCACATCCAGAGTGTTACTCTCTCCTGGAGCGCCGACTGAAGTAGATTCTTGACCATCAATAGTAATGATACTTTTTCTTTTAATGTATTCAGTTGATATCTGTGAAAGTTATATCAAGTTTCAATATCTTGGAGAAACCTGGCATTTTACATACTATATAATCAAAAATATGAAAAAATCACTACAGTATATAGACCATTTACTGCAATTATGTTCGTTCAGATGTTATATGCACAACATATGGTTGATTGGTGGCTTAGTTTTAATGCTTGCATGCTGATTTGGTTTAATGTAAATGACTCAGTATACCTCATGGTAATAAAAATACAGCTGGTGAAAAAAGTATTGAAAACGTCACCAATTTTCTAAGTAAATATATTTTTAAAGGTGCTATGGACATGAAATTTTCGCCAGATGTCAGTAACAACCCATTCAATCCACACAGGCAAAGAAATCAAACAACAGAAGTCTATAAATTAAGTTATGTATAATGAGAAATGCCACATGCAAAAAGTATTGAAGAAATGAAGAAAGAGAGGTGCAAAAAATAATTGAAAGTCATGACACCAGCTGAAATCCATCAGTAATTAGAAAGCAATCCTGTCACTTAGTGAAAAATAATATCAGCTGGTTTAACTGATGGCCTATTAAAAGGTGTCTCACGAGAAACATCTCATGATGGGTAAAACCAGTGAGCTGTCTCAAGATCTTCACAACCTTATTGTTGCAAAATATACTGATGACATTGGTAACAGAAGAATTTCTAAACTAATGAAGATTCCAGTGAGCACTGTTGGAACCATAATCTGGAAGAGGAAAGAAAATAATGTCACCATAAACTGACCACAACCAGGAGCTAACCACAAGATTTCAGACAGAGGAGTGAAAAGAATAGTTATCCAAGAGGCAAAAATCAGCTGTTGAGAGCTACAGAAAGACGTGGAATCAGCAGCTATAATTTTTTCAAAGAAAACAATAAGTAATGTACTCAATCTCCATGTCCTATATGCACACTCACCATGCAAGTCTCCATTGCTGAACAAAAAGCATGTTCAAGCATGTTTAAAGTTTGTTTAACAACATTTAGACAAGCCTGTGAAACACTGAAAGAATATGATCTTGTCAGATGAGACCAAAATTGAACTCTTTTGATGTCATAATATATACCATGTTTGAAGACCAAAAAGCACTGCACATAACCCCCAAAGCACCCTACCATCAGTGAAGTTTGTAGATGGAAACATCATGGTGTGAGGCTGATTTTCAGCATACAGCAGTGGCAAACTTCATATCACTGAAGGGACACTTCAGCAGGATTCCAAATACATAGCCAAGGAAGCCCTTAATTGGTTTCAGAGAAAGAAAGCTACTAGAAGGCCCAGCCAATCCCCTGACCCGAATCGAACAGCAAATGTATGTAAGGAACTAAAAGCTCAGAGTTCATAGAAAGAGCCCATGGAACCTTCAGGATTTGATGAGTGTTTCTGGGGAAGAATGGGCCAAAATCACAAGTGAGCAATCCATGCGACTAGTTTCTCCATACAGAAGGCATCTTGAAACTGTTATCACCAACCAAGGCTTTTGTATGAAGTATTAATTAAAGTTCAGTAAGCATGTTCAATACTTTTTCCTTGTGTCATTTCTCATTATTACACTTAACTTAATAACTGGACAGCTATGGTTTGAATTCTTTGCTTGTGTGGATTGGATGAGTTATTACCTATATCTGGTGAGAATTTCAGTTAAATTGCACCTTTAGAAATATATTTACTTTGGTGAATTGGTGAGGTGTACAAAACTTATTTCATATGATATATGTTATATGTGGCACCATTTCTGCACCAGCATCTCAAACAAAAATACAGCTCTATGGATAGTCTATACGCCGATGCTGCTTGAGTGCACACACTCTCCTGATATTTAGTCACGGAAGAGAAATGCAATTCTCCTTCAAAATGAAGCTGTAAGCCCAAGAAGGAAACATGATTTACCTTGTGACTGTATATATTCATTATTTAATTCATGTTTTAATATTGTTAAGGCCTAACGCTTGCATTTCCTTTTTATTTCCCTTTAAACACAGTGGTTTCACGCATGAGGGTGATAATGTATTGATCTACAAACCTAGCAATGAAAGTAAGTAAATATATGCGCCACCACTTAATGCAGTAAAAATTACTCATAAAATGTAATAGCAAAAGCTTAATGGGAATACCAGCTGTAGAATTGGAATAATCTAAATATTGAAATGAATTAGTGCAAATTATTACATAAAATCCATCAATGTTCATCTCGCATATTAAAACAAAATCATTTTTTTACATACTGTGTGCCATTTTCCATCATTGATAACAGCAGAATGGGTAGTCTCTGTCCGTCCTTTTCCCATGTCGAACACAAAATTAAGTTTTCCTTCATAAAGCTGAAGAGCAGCATAGTCAACCTGATTTTGGTGAGCCATGTAGTATATGAGGCCACTGGTGGCGAATGTCCTCAGAGACAACTGAACAGACAGTCTGTAAAGAAAGTAACATACATCATGAGTACTGAAGTCTTATGTGAGATAATAGTGTAATGATGGCTCAGTGGTTAGCACTGCAGCCTTAGAGCGCTGGGGTTCTGGGTTCAAATCCCACCAAGGACAACATCTGCAAGGAATTTGTATGTTCTCCCCGTGTTTGAGTGGGTTTCCTCCGTGTTCTCCGGTTTCTTCCCACATTCTAAAGACATACTGATAAGAAATTGTGAGCCCCAATGGGGACAGTGATGATAATGTATGTTAAGCGCTGCGGACTATGATAGCGCTATTTAAGTAAAGCATAAGAAGTAATAATAAATAATAACTGCTCATAATGAACCCTCAAAGATTCCTTAAACCCAGGTACAGTAGTGTAGCTACTGGGAGGGCAGAAGGGGCAGTTGCCCAGGGCCCTGCACTCTGATGGGCCCACCCGGAGCTACGTTACTGTTAACTGTATCAGCGTGCGCAGTGCATCCGTACAGTTAAACTCTGCGGCAGAGCAGGGAGACTCGATCTCTCTGCACTGCCACCTGGACGCTATGGGGCCTGTCATCGCAAGTTCAACTGTATCGGCTGGCCATTACATGGCGCCTGATGTGCTGAGATATGCGGGTGCTCGGAGAAGCAGTGGAATGAGGAGGAGAGCTGAATATTGTATTATTTTCCTTTTTATGGGGATTACATTATACTGTATGGAGGCATATGGGAAGTACATTATACTATATTGAGACCTATTGGAAGTGCATTATACTATATAAAGACCTATGGGGAGTGTATTATACTACATAAAGGCCTACGGAGAGTGCATTATACTATAGAGGCCTAGGTGGAGTGAAAAATACTATAGAGGCCTATGGGGAGTGCATTATACTATAAAAGGTCTAAGGGGAGTGCATTATACTATATATAGGCATATGTGGAGAGCATCATACTTCATAGAGGCCTATGGGTTGTGCATTATACCATATATATGTCTATGTGGAGTGCATTATACTATTATACTATACATAAGCCTATGAGGAGTGCATTATACTATATAGAAGACTATGGGATATGCATTATACTATATATAGAGACATATGGGGAGTTCATTATGCTATATAGAGGCCTATGGGGAATGCATTATGCTATATGAAGGCCTATGGGGAGTGTATTATACTATATATAGGCCTATGAGTGCATTATACTATATGGAGGACTATGGGGGCATTATACTATATAAAGGCCTATGGAGAGTGCATTATACTATATGGATTACTATGGGGAGTGCATAATACTATATAGAGGCTTTTGTGGAGTGCATTGTACTATATAGAGGCCTTTGGGGAGTGTATTATACTATATGAAGGACTATAGGAAGTGCATTATACTATTTGAAGCACCATGGGGAGTGCATTATAATATGTTGAGGCCTATGAGAAGTGCAGTACACAGTATAGAAGCCTATAGGGAGTGCATTATACTATATAGAGGGCTATGATGAGTACATTATACTATAGGGTGCATTATACTATATGAAGGCTATTTAGGGGGCTATCAAACAGTGAGGCAGCCATCATACAGTGTGGGGATTACAGTGAGGGGGACATCATACAGTGTGGGAGCTAATGTGAGGTCTTTGTATGGTGTAGGGGTCATCATACAGTGTTGGAGCCATCAAACAATTTGAGGGCTACTAAGGGGTATACTGTGTGTGGGTTATTATACAGTGGGGGACATTATACTGTGCATAAGAAAGCATCATACTGTGTAGAGAGGAGCATTATTCAATGTTAACTGGGCAGGCACTTATATGCTATATGGGAACTCAGGTTATTATGACTGTCAAAGGGGCACACAGAGAACATTCTTACTTTCTAGGGGGCAAAATGTGGGCACTGTCTTCTAGGGCACTTTCACAGGGCATTAATATATTCTAGAGGTTTGTTTTACCATCTAGAGGACCCACAGGACCATAAAGTAGGTGCAGTAATAGGGACACATACGGCAGCAGCAGCAGCTCAGCATTGGGGTATCAGTAGGATGAGGCTTTTTGTGCAGGTTGGAAATAGATGGGGCTGTTCTGGAAATGTGAGAAGTCAAATGTGTCTTTGTTTTAATCCTGGCTGGAAAAAGTTGTCATGTCGGTCTGGGCAGATGGAAAAGACAGGAAAAGTGAATGATTCTTTCAGAAAGAACATCATCTTTAAGTCACCATCAACAACAGTGCTGCAATCACCTATTTGTTCTATCTACTACTATATGGTCACCATATGGCAGTAATATCAGTGTTGATCTTTGTACAGAGATATTTTTTAGTAACAGCCGAGTCTGCTGAGGGTCACTTACATCCACTATTAGGGTGCACCACCATAGTTGTAATGAGGTTTTCCTGGCTAGGGGCCCACTCAGAAGCTTGGCCTCCTCGAACCAAAACCCTAGCTACACCTCTGCCCAGGTATATAGATTTAGTTTAAGGAAAATAAAAAATAAGGGTCACACCACAGACTATCATTATAAGATACTTGGGCCTAGCATTTAAAGCCTCACCATTATTATGCCCTGTAGGAGATTGAGCTTCTGTTTGGTAAAAACAGACTTGGCCTCTAACACCACCCATGAGGGACCTTAACTGAGTTTCACCTCCTGTATACTGACCCACTAGAATGAATATTGGCTGCATACTTGGCACATACATCCTTTTATAGTGAAACAATAAGGCATATTGATTTGTGCTTACCGTCTTCTGATGGTAGATTGGTCAAATGGCAAAATGATATGGCTTCCTCTAGTAAGACCAAACTGGTGGGCATCTGGTACATAAGCTGGTAATATATCCTGTGCACATGGTAATGGCTATATTAACACAAAAGACAATGCATTAGTAATATTAACCTTGATATTTTAATACTAGAAAACATTCTGCCGTATCTTCAGGATAAGAAAGTATGGCTTCCAACAACATGACGGCGATCCGGACTCAGAATTACTATTGTTGCATTTTAACCTTAACTTTTCAGTTGTAATCTTAAAGGGGTTATCAAGAACTATTTATTTTTTACTATGGGCCTGAAAACTAACAGGTAGGTAGTTGCTAACTACCTGCCTGTTGTTCCCAGCGCCAATCTCAGCCTGCACAGACTGATCACAGATCTCTGATGTCAGGTCAACTGAGTAGAGGCTTCAGCTTAACTGCGGGGAGCCAGCTGTCAATCAGCATGATGTTGGCAGTCACGCTCTATCAACTGAGGAGCCCAAAAGAAGAGCTGCTTTGTCGATGTGAAGCAGTGGCATCGACCTCTGTTAGCAGCTACCTACCTGTTGGTTTTTAGGCCCACAGTACAAACAAAAAATAGTCCTAGACAACTCCTTTATTAATTTGAACCAATTTACATAATACACATCTAAGTAATTAGCTGAATTGCTGTAAGAAGTTGTACTATATTTTCAGTAATTACATATTATATGGTATATGCGTGCAATGCAAACATCACGTTTTCGGCTTATATAAGCCCAGATAAGAAAAGTAGCTCTCTTTCTGTAAATTGCTTTCACAACCATTAAAAATGAATTATCACAATAGTTGTTATTATTATTATAGCACCATTTATTCCATGGCGCTTTACATGTGAGAAGGGGTATACATAATTAAAAAAAAGTACAGTAATCTTAGACAATACAAGTCACGACTGGTACAGGAGGAGAGAAGACCCTGCCCACGAGGACTAACAATCTACAGTTCAACTCAGAAGTGTCATAAGACACTTATTAATGCATTAACTTATTTTATGCATGAGGAATGGAAATGGAGAAAAAAAAGAAGAGATAGGGGCATGTAACAAGAGGGGGTGTGGGATATGGATGGTAGAATCTGCAGGAGAAGAATGGCTTTAGTGCTGTTTATAGCAATTCTGGTTTTCATTCTGGCAAAGTGTTGGGTGTAGAATGAGGAAAATTTAAGGCACTAAAGTTATTCCCACCAGACGATCAGAAACATCAAAGCAGTACATAAAGCAACAAGTTGGCCACAAACAGTCACAAGCCAATACGTGAAAATCAGTCTTTACAAAGGATGCCTGTGGCCAAAATGTCACTTTAGGCTACTTTTACACTTCCGTTGTTTGGCCTACGTCGCAATGCGTCGTTTTGGAGAAAAAACGCATCCTGCAAAGTTGCCTGCAGGATGCGTTTTTTCTCCATAGACTTGCATTAGCGACGCATGGCCACACGTCGCATCCGTCGTGCGACGGATGCGTCGTGTTTTGGCGGACCGTCTGCACCAAAAAAGTTCCATGTAACGTTTGTTTGTGCGTCACGTCCGCCATTTTTGACCGCACATGCGTGGGCGAAACTCCGCCCCTCAGCGGATTGCAGAATGGGCAGCGGATGCGTTGAAAAACTGCATCCGCTGCCGACGTCGTGCAGTTATTTTCACAACGTCCGTTGGTACGTCGGCCCGACGCATTGCGAAGTGTGAAAGTAGCCTAATATGCTTGTTTGATTTGTGTGCGGGGAATAATTCTGGTGCTTTGGATTTTCCTCATTCTGGATTGCACTGGCGGTTGGGTGCAGAGCTGCTCAAAGACAAACAGAGTCATGTGAGTGGCGTAGGAGAAGCTTTTGCCTTAAAGACAATTATTTTTTATTATTTTATTGATTCCAATACAAAGTATCTTTCATTATCCCCTTGATATAAAAGCAGTCTACTTGATCTAGTCTATGGATTACCTTTGTGACATGTGACCTCTGTACAGAAGTTGTTATCTGCGGTTTTATTTCTGTTACAGGTCCAGATGGTACTGGAGTTGGTGGCAGGTCTTGCTCATCATTGTTGATGATGGGTATAGGCTTCTCTCTCAACATACAGCTGTCCATCTGAACATTTTCATACTTTACAACAGTGGTGAAATCCATTTGCCTAATTAATATTAAATAGGAAACAGTCATAATTCATACATCCTAATACAATGTCCAATGGCATTTCATTTCCTATAAAACTTACTCCATATTTAAAATTAAATTCTGGATACATCCGTAGAATGACTGGCTTGTTTTGAGCATCGTTGCGGCCATTTTTGCAGGCACTCCACCAATGAAAAAGTTGGATGTTTTTATGTGAACTGATTCAACAGATGGACCATTTAGCCTGGCTTCAACTGGCTTTCCTTCATCAACCTGTACACTCACCATCCTGTAAAACACAAATAATTTTAATTTCGCTAAAGAAGCAGTAGTATGATACATAGAATAGCTAGAAAAGTAGTTATAGTTATGCAGCATTAAAATGTTTATAAAAAAAGCAAGAGAAAGAGTGGTGTGGTATATAGGGGAAATGGACTATTAGTGGTCTTCGTATAGGAGAGATGGCATAGCAAGGGTTTGGCATAAACGGGAGCTGCATAGAATTAGTCTTACACATAGGAGAGCTGGAATAAGATTGGTTTTGCTTACTGAAGAGCTGGAGGAGGAATGGTCTGGCAGAAAAAGGAAGTTGGAGTAGGAATGGTCTGGCACATGGGTGACCCAAAATAGCTGATCAGACACATAGGACAGCTGGAGTCGGCATGGTTGTGCACATAGGTGAGCTAGAGTAAGAGAAGCATTGCACATAAGGCTTCTTTCACACTTCCATCTTTTTCCTCCCGTCGAAATCCGTCGAGTTTTGAAAAAACAGGATCCTGCAAATTTTTCTGCAGAATCCTGTTTTTTTCCCATAGACTTGTATTAGTGACGGATGGTCATCCGTTTCATCCATCGTGCACTGGATCCGTCGGAAAATAGCGGTCCGTCGTGTGGAAAAAATGTTCAGAGGAACGTTTTTTCTGCACGTCGGAAAATCGGTCAACGACGGGTCCTGCGCTGTCTGTCGTTGGCTACAATGGAAGCCTATGGACGCAGGATCCATCGCTGACCGTCAAACACAGGAATCCAGCGACGTATCCCGTTTTTTCATTCTGAGCATACCCGGAAGGATTTTTTTATACCTGAAAATGCAGGCAGGAACTCCTTCGACGCATCCGTCATAACACTGGATGCGTTGCACACGTTTTCCAATATTTTCACAACATCCGACGATACGTCACTTCACTGCATTATGATGCACCCCGAAAGACGGAAGTGTGAAAGAAGCCTAAAAGTGGAGTAGTATGGTCTGATACAAATGGGAGTGGGAGCAGAAGTGGTATGACGTGTAGGAAAGCTAATGAGCTATGGAACTATGTTACAGAATTAACTATTTTAAGGCTGCCGTCACACTAGCAGTATTTGGACAGTATTTTATATCAGTATTTGTAGCCAAAACCAGGAGTGGAACAAAAAGAGGAAAAGTATAATAGAAACATATGCACCACTTCTGCATTTATCACCCACTCCAGGTTTTGGCTTACAGATACTGATGTAAAATACTGACCAAATACTGCTAGTGTGACAGCAGCCTAAAAGTGATTTGCTACAAGGCATGATTAATATATAGGGAAGGAAAGAGGTAATCCGCTCACCTTCCAGAGAGGACAATTCAGTGTGAAAACCACTTTTCACACAGGTAGACCTTGGTAGATCATGGTGTGGTTCAGGGAGTGTGGGTAAACATCCAGGTCAGAAAAGGAAGAAGGGTCCATGATGACTTGACTCCAGCATCAATGGAAAAATGTTAAAACATAATTTTTACTGTACAATTAAAGACATGGTGAAAAATTGTAATTGAATAGTAAAAGTTAGGTTTTAACATTTTCCCACTGGTGCTGGTGCCGGTGCCCAGTCCTCATGGACCCTTCTTCCTATGGTAAATGTATGGTTGACATGGGTAAATGATCCCAGGAAATGGTAAATAAGTAAAAAGGGTCTGGTTCCTAATCTAGTGTAAAAGTTTTGTCCTTTGTAAAGTAGGAAAAAATAGAGGACAGGCATGTCCAGAGACCTGAAACCAGTAAGAAAAGCTGAGGATAGAAGGGTTGATTTAGTTATTAGATCACATACTGTACCTCTTGTTACGATGAAGAATAAGGGAATGTTCTTGACCGTCACTGTATGTTCCAGTTATTGATTTGACCACCAACTTCCTTGTGCTTGCTCCATCCATAGGATTGATATGCAATTCAATATGTCCATTGACCAGCATTATAGCAAAGAATGGCTAAAGAAAAACAAAGCAATAATTACCTCTTAACAAGGCATCTTAGCAACAGTGACCATATCATTCCTGGCAATGCGCATTGGATATGCGGAAGGTATTTGAAAAGACAGTGATTAATTTACTATTTTTCAAAGTAACCAGAATTTTTGAGATATTTCAGGTGCAACCCCTATAACAATATTCAAAGAAAGTAATTATTGCAAAAGTGAACCATCCTAACAGTCCTAATGATATGTAAAATGCAAATGGCGACAGAAGGAATCAATATTCACTTCATTATGACGCCAGTAAATTCTAAAGCACCTTTGGAAAATGTATTCTACATAGCTAAGACCCATTACACAAATTAGCCATTCCACATCTGAAATGAGGTAGAATAATATTCATCTTGTATTTCTAGCTCTGCCTGAAAGTAAAGCTCTTATAATACAGGTGAAGTAAGAAAAGAAGTAATTCCTTTTATTTATTTATTTTTATAAAATATTCATGTAGAAATTACTATTTCAAGATTTTTGCAGCACAAAACATACGCCATAGATACCCTGAATAAAGAATAAGCTCATGGCTTTGTGACCTTATTATACAGAGTGATTGGGCTCTAGGCACTGCCTTGGGTTATTGAAGTCTGAAAATCTAATTTCACAAACTGCCTGAGGCTTTGTCAAACAGCGGCAATTCTCACACAACACTGCTTTCCTGTGAAATCACACTCATATTAGGAGCATGCTTCCCATGCGGAACATGCAGTGATGTATTCCCTTCTTTTGGGTAGGAATCCAACCCCATATAAGTGATCCCTTTAATGGTATCGTTGGTGTGTCCCGTCTCCCGTTCGATGGTGCACTTACCTGACCGCATTAAATGGGTAAGTCCATGAACAACATCTATTACCTGTCCACAGGATAGATGATAACTGTATGATCACTGGGGGGTCCAAGCCATGAAATAAAGTCCTCATGATCCCCATATGAACAGAGCATCGGTCACACATGTGCATTACTGCTCCAATTAATGTTTAAGAGACCGGTGGAGGCATAGTGCTCCATACTGCATGTCTATACATGGAGCAGACCATATGTAATTTGCAACAAGGCTATGTTCAGACATTGCGTTTTTGATGCGTTTTTTTCCCTGCAGGCAAAACTTGCTCTCTTGGCAATAGAGAAGCTGCTTACAAAAAGTAGGTTTTGGTGCATTTTTGCTGTATTTTTTTTTGGTGCAGATAATATGTGTCATTTGTCTACAGTACATGTTTAATAAAGTTAGTTCTATTTACCAAAAACAGCAAAAATGCACAGTTGCGGTTTTGCACTCTCATTGCTTTCGATGGTGAAAAAATGCTGCAAAAACGCTGAAAGAAGTAACATGCTGTAGTTTTCAAAACTGCTGCAGATTTCCAATTCAGTCACGAAAAAAAACAATCGTATGCACAAGATTTCTAAAATCTCATAGTTGTTGCTGGTAGCCTTAGGGTATGTTTCCATGGTCAGTAAACGCTGCGGGTTTGACGCTGCGTTCATCCGCAGCGTCAAACCCACAGTGGCCAGATGTTACAGCATAGTGGAGGAGATTTCAAGAAATTCCATCTCCACTATGCGTGCAGCGGCGCCCGCGGCTTCCCTGCGGAGACGGATATGAGGCGCGTCTTTCAAGACTGCAGCATGTCAATTTATCTCCTGCGGAGACCCTCCATCTCCGCAAGATAAATTTCCCATCCAATGTATTGGATGCGGTGATTTTGCATGGTTCAGTGAACACACGCGGAATCACTTGCGTTCAAAAGCAGACAGCGCTTTGGACGGAGCGGACATGTGCTGTGGAAACATACCCTAAAAAGTAGCTTCTAATTTGCATAAAAAAACTGCAAAAATGCAACATGTGAACATAGCCTAAGGGAATGTTCAGCCTGGCATTTTTTGCACTTTTCTTTTTTTTTGGAGTAGCCTAAACCTTCACTTTTGGTAGTAAAAAATGCAGCAAAAAATAAACAACAAAAATGCTGCATTTTTTGCTGTGTTTTTCAAGCAGATTACACATGTGATTTGTCTACATTACATGTTAACAAAGTGTAATAATATATAATAAAGCTGTGTAACAAAGTCTAATGTGTGCTAATGGAGATTTCAAAACCCCTTTCACACATTTACGGTATGTAGCAGAAAAACAAAAAGTCTATTATTTGCTGTATTACATTTTCAAAATGTGGCGGATTTGCAATGTAAAGAATATATTCTGTAGAAACTGCATTTCTACGTCCATGGCAAAATTTCCTGTAAATATGTGGCTAAGTCTGCAGTAAATAACGTTTGTCACATCGCTCCTTTGCCCAATTTGCTATATGCTAAACCAACATTTTACATCTTTGCATTTTAAAGTACAGTATCAACAGATTTATTATGCATTGCACCATGAGGACACTCGGTAAAAGATTTGCAAAGACAGCAAAATTGGAAATGAAATGTATGATCAATATATTGTATTTTATATTTGCTGACTATATTGCCAGTAGTAGTCAAAAACTGAGTTTACTTTAAAAGAAGTTGAGCGCCGAGTGCCGATAGCCGAGTGCCAAGTGCCGATAGCCAATGCCAATAGCCGAGTGCTGAGTGTCGAGTGCCAAGTGCCGATAGCCAATAGCTGAGTGTCTAGTGCTGAGTGTCGAGTGCCAAGTGCCGATAGCCAATAGCTGAGTGTCTAGTGCTGAGTGTCGAGTGCCAAGTGCCGATAGCCAATAGCTGAGTGTCTAGTGCTGAGTGTCGAGTGTCCAAGTGCCGATAGTCAATAGCTGAGTGTCGAGTGCCGAGAGCCAAGTGCCCCTTCAACCTATTTGTATTTATTTCAAGGTAACATATATGGATGCAATTTAAAATAATTTATACATCATGTTGCATAATCTATTCTCTTATTCTCTTCGATTCTCTTTTTATACATAATTTTTACAGTGGAAACTTGATTTAAGCATTACATTGACCTTTAGAGTAAAATGTATTACTCACCAGTTGGGCTTGTCTGCGCATTCTTTTTTCTACTTGCTTGCCAAAACCAGCCATGATAATTCCTGTCTCATTGAATGTGGAAAATGACACCATGACCTCAGATTCTGGTGGCAGGGAGACAGGTACCATCTCTACATAGCCATCATTGAGAACTGTTAGGCTACGAGTAGGCTGGAAAGAAAAAAGAAACTGCTGAAGCATCAACAGAACTCAATCACTTTTAATTCACTTTTAATGCGAACTCCATGCACTGTATTATTAACCAATTTTCAAAAATTAGCAATATTGCCATTTTAATAAATAAAATGACACACACTTGGAGCAACATGCTTGATATTTGAGATGATTTCACGTTGTGGCTGGAATAATAATAATATTTTGGTACCATGAATAAGACTTGAATGGTCGAAACGCATCGGTTTGGACCACCAGGGACCCCATTTTCATGTTGCACATAACCTAATTTTGGTTTTAAAATATGTCTCCAATAAATTGATATTTTAATGAAGATCTACGCTGGAGAATTTTCTCTTAATGCTGTGTAAGTGGGCTGTTTGGGGACATAATACTGTGTAAGTGGGCTGTGTGGGGACATAATACTGTATAAGTGGGCTGTGTGGGGATATAATACTATGTAAGTGGGCTGTGTGGGGACATAATACTGTGTAAGTGGGCTGTGTGGGGACATAATACTGTGGAAGTGGGCTGTGTGAGGACATAACTGTATAAGGGGCTGTGTGGGGACATAATACTGTGTAAGGGAGCTGTGTGAGGATATCATTCTAAATGGTGGGCTGTGTGGAGCCATAAAACTGTGTAAGTGGGCTGTGTGGGGACATAATACTGTGTAAGTGGGCTGTGTGGTGACATAATACTGTGTAAGTGGGCTGTGTGGGGACATAATACTGTGTAAGTGGGCTGTGTGGGGACATAATACTGTGTAAGTGGGCTGTGTGGTGACATAATACTGTGTAAGTGGGCTGTGTGGGGACATAATACTGTGTAAGTGGGCTGTGTGGGGACATAATACTGTGTAAGTGGGCTGTGTGGTGACATAATACTGTGTAAGTGGGCTGTGTGGGGACATAATACTGTGTAAGTGGGCTGTGTGGGGACATAATACTGTGTAAGTGGGCTGTGTGAGGACATAATACTGTGTAAGGGTTGTCTAAGGCTTCTTTCACACTTGCGTCGTGTGACATACGTTGCAATCCGTTATTCTGGGGAAAAAACGGATCCTGCAAATGTGCCTGCAGGATGTGTTTTTTTCCCATAGACTTGTATTGCCAATGGATCGCGACGTATGGCCAAACGTCGCGTCCGTCGTGCACTGGATCTGTCGTGCTTTGGCAGACCGTCGGCATGAAAAAATGTGGCGTCCGCCATTTTCTACCGCGCATGCACGGCTGGAACTCCGCCCCCTCCTCCCCAGATTTTAGAATGGGCAGCGGATGCGTCGAAAAACTGCGTCCGCTGCCCACGTTGTACATAATTTTCACAACGTGCGACGAACCCGTACCGACACAAGTGTGAAAGTAGCCTAACAGCCACAATTCATGCAGTTGCGGGGAAACAAACATAATCTACGAGCACGTCTCAGATACTCGGAGAACACTTGAGCATGCTCGGAAAACTCGAGTAACAAGCACACTCGCTCATCCTTGTCCTCTTATAATCTCCTGCTGAAAAGAAATGTTTCAATGAAATAATAACGCACAGCCCTGTAAGTGACACATTGCTGAAATCAGATTTTTTGCCCCTACATCATGCTGCTCCGAGATTACAGTACATAGCAAAAACCTCCAGACAGATTACCTTTAAAAACTGGCATAAAAGATACAAAGTATATAAAACATAATATATTTTGTTCACGCTGTATCCAACACCTTTTTGATGCCTTTTCCTTAAAATTCTGGTCAATTGTGCATAGTTATGTATTAAAGTACCTCTCAATGAGAGCAAGTTCAGAAAGTGAAATCACTTGTAAACTATTGTGTTGCTGTCGCTACGTGTCGCTGCTACATCACCAATATAAGTGAATGGCATCGCATTGCGATCTCAAAGCTACTGTGACAGCAACAAGAAAGTCATACAAAATCTGACAGTTTTTGCAACTTGCTTGTCAAGGTTGCAGTACCCTTAGGGTCGCAATGCGACACCATTCTCTTACAGGTGTCGCAGCTAAAGTCGTTATGTAGCTCTCGCGTCAAAGACACGGGTGATAAATATATAGTCTCTGGTGGTTTGACAGTTGACCCCCCCCCACCAATCCTAAAAATGAGTGTTTAAGGGAATAGATTCATTTTAATTAGGGTTCACGTCATCTGCACACATTTTCTGGAAATATTCCTACAGCATGTAGCAAAACATTTTAATCTAGATGTGAATAATTTCATGCACAGAATGTCTTTACTAAACAGCCTCATTAAAAGCTGAAATGTCTAACTAAATAAAAACGATACTGGTAAATTAACCAAAGCGCCTCTCACCTCTAATTTGCAGCCTTTTCTCACACCATATGCATTTCTCAGCAAGTCAAAGTTTGAGCGTGAAATCTCCAAATTCCTTACGCAACCAACATAGGATCTACTGCTTAGCGGACGTCTAGGCATGAAAATTAAAAAGTATTGCATATTGTCTAATGTAGATACACAGATAAAACAATCTATACGTATCATTGCATGATCTCACACTGAATAGCACTACAAAAGTCTTATTTCTACGACCAACCAAGGTCATGGCTGGAGAGGACTACATAGGCTATTCCTTCTTTTTGTTTTCAGGATTAATATAGAAATACATAGAAATCGTAGACTCAAAGAATCAGAGATTGTCAGAGTTGAAGGGACCTCCAGGGTCATCGTGTCCAACCCCCTGCTCAATGCAGGATTCACTAACGCCTCTCATCTCTCATAATGAAACATACCTGATAACTCTGGACCTAGGGAGGCCACCGATATATATTGGATCTTTATCTGATCTGTTAAGGTCAGACGCGGTGCCAGGGGCTTCTCCTTGCTTTGTCTCCTTCTGGGTAGAATTGTAGGAATCCATAACAGCCAAAATACCTTTTCAGAAATAATCATATATAATTAGTGTCCTTCATTAATTATAATGGTTGTCTCACGAGGGCAACAGCTGTAGAGTACATATGGACTTTATAATGAAGGGTCCACCGATCAGGACCCCCTATAGTCAGAATGTAAAGTGGTTTCGTGCATCTCTAGTGGACTTGAACTGTTGAATATCTCTGTTGAACCCAATGGTTTTGGAGGGACCAGCTGACCATCGTATATGTTCCCTGATGACAAATGGCGGAGGAATGACTTCAATGTGCCCGATAATTGGTTGACACGAGAGATAAGCCACCACGTGAAGAGCCTTGCATTGGCATACTACCCACTTCGGAAAGGAAACAGCCAAGCCAGCATATATCTCTATGTGGGGAGTGTTTGAAGGACAAGTGTCATCAGAATATGACCTATTGTTTAAATGAGATTATTGTGTTACACATTTTTTTTTCATTCGGCAATGTTTTCTTTTATCTTTATTAAATACCAAAATGAATAATTTAGCAATTTTCACATTGGTTCTCCCTCTCTTCACAATAACGTATGCACACACTGATTAGATGCTTCAATACAAAAGATAGGTTCATTGATGTTAATGCACATGTGCATTTATTGGAACAATTGCAAGTTATAGTCTAAAATTACCGTAGTGGAAAGTGTGTAAACGGCATGATTTCTATTTTTAATTTTTAATGCAGATTGTGATTTGGAAAATAGACATTGCCAAAAATAAAAAAAAGTTGTACATTTAACACAAAAATCTGATTTAAACAAGAAGTAATTTTCAGTTGACACATTCCACATTCATACTACATTTCTCCTCTAGCAGCCGCAGGGGAAATGCCTGACTGTTCATAGACTAAGCAGTAACGTCAGCTGTTGGTGCCAGAACGGCAGAAATAAAATGTACAGACATGATTTTGTAGAATGCAGTGTATACCTTAGTAAACTATTAAAGTATTTAATAATAGCACCATTTCACAGTTTAGTAACCACAATCCAACTCTACCCATAATGATTATGTCATTACACACTGTGTGAGATCGTGCATGCAACCAAATTTCTTGGATAACTGCTATCTGTGGTTTTCAAGGATAGCGCTCATGCCCATGGTAGTTTATGGGGCTGTGAACATCTGATTTTTTCCTTGGACTCAGTCATCTTCTTAAAAAATCAGAGATGTCCAATGTTGATCCAAAAGTCAGATCAAAATTGGCAATGCAAGTCAATGGGTTTGTGAAGAAAATCAAACTGCACTTGGATGACAACTGAGTGTGATTCAGTTTTCACAGATTGACAGAATGGAGAAGGTAGAGTAACTTTTTTTCTCATCACATCAAAGAAAAATTGATTACACCCTGATCACAATCTGATCACACCCTGAGCACCCCCTGATCACACCCTGATCACACCCTGATCACTATAATTGGACCATTTTTCTCAGATGTGGAGAAATCAGTTGTGTGAACCTACCCTACCAGAATGAAATCATGTGGTCACATATCTCTATAAGGATAATCATTATACCTTGCTTCTTATTCCGCTGGAAAGCAACTTTATACCAAGCGCCATCATTATAACGTCCATCCGTGGTCAGTACCAGAGGACCTGAACCCAACTCTACCGAAAGTCGCAGCTTTCCATCCACGATTTCCAGAGATAGAAAATCTGTCTGAAGAAGGAAATAGAAAACACATTCAGGAGCACAGTCCTATCAATCTAATGAACAAGTGACATGTTCAGCCTGGGGGGTGAAAACACTGCAAACATTGTATCAGACAGGTACAACTAATGGACAACATTATGCTTCTTCGTCTCCTATACATACATGTATGACACAAGATGTCTCGATCTTTATATGATCATAAGTCTGTCTGTGATTGTAAAGCGTAATTGCTAGTAAAGTGTGCGCCACCAAACGTTAACTGTATGAGCGATTTATATGGTGCGATTGCACTGGTACATTCCCGCGATCACAATGATGGATCATAGTTCCTTCTCACCGCTCAGCTCGGATCTCTGACGTGTGTCTGCAATTTGCATGTAGAATTGTCTGCCACATTGTAAGGAGTCCTGGGACATGTAAATTGAGCCGGAGTGACTTGACCCTGCCTTGGTTTATTCCTGACCACCTTCTTTTTAGTCAGCAGCTGCCTGGTGTGACGTTCCTGGGGGATTTCACTTGTCAGCTCTGATTTCTCTGATGGGGTCTCCGTGGAATGCCGGGGCTTATATTACAATCCACACTAGCCTCTGGATAAAATTAACTACAAATGTGGACCAAATGTTACAGCCATGTTTACATTACCAATTACTGAAGACTTTGTTAGAAAAAGTCCAAGCGCTGCAACACGTCTGCTCTTAGTGCTGCCGTTTGCTTTCGGAGTTATTTATTTTGCTTTTTGTCTTTACTATGTTTTTATTTGCATTTTTGATCTCGCTCTTATGGTGAATTTATATCTGTTTTATGCATGGTTGATAATACTCAATGATCATTTTTTCATTTACAGCCTCACCTGTTTCTCCACTGAAATCTATGGAAGTTACAGAGACAAGTGTCCCCTAATTGTCTCTTTTAGCAACTCCCATAGACTTCACCAGAGGCAGGTACATGACTGCATGGCCACATCTCCTTTGATGACAAGAGGGGAGAATCAGGAGTTCTGAATCGGTGAGAGGGAGTTGTGTTGTGAATTCTGCTCTTGGGCTCCCTCCGGTGGTTGTTGATGGTAATGCAGTTACTCCTGAGCAGCAGTCTTGGACAGGTGTTTCTGCTAATTGCAATTCTGACTGGGGTATTTAGCTGTGCAGGACTCATTAGTCCTTGCCAGTAGTCAATGTTCCTTTGGAAGTGTTGGTCCTCTGCCTGGCCTCTCCTGCTTGCTGCCAATTCAGCAAAGATAAGTGTTTGCTTCATTTTTTAGACACAATGCTGTGTGTTTATTTCCTGTGCTGATCTAGTTTCTATTTTGTTCCTGCTAGACTGTGCCTGATGTTTTTCTCAGTCTAGTTGTACTCGCTGGAGTCGCAGATATACTCTCCACATCTTTCGTTAGGTGGTGGAGTTTTTGTATTTTTCTGCTGTGGATATTTTGTAGTGTTTTATGCTGACCGCATAGTATCCTGTACTATCCTTTCCTATCTAGGTAGAAGTGGCCTCCTTTGCTTATCCCTGTTTTCTGTCTGCGTGTGTCTTTTCCTCTCCTACTCACAGTCATTATTTGTGGGGGGCTACCTATCCTTTGGGGGTCTACTCTGAGGCAAGAGAGTTTTCCTATTTCCATCTTTAGGGATATTTAGTCTTTAGGCTGTGTTGAGGTGTCTAGGTCTGGTTAGGCACACCCCACGGCTACTTCTAGTTGCGGTGATAGGATCAGGGTTTGCCGTCAGTAAAGTTACCACTGCTCCAGCGAAGGTCATTTCATGCTGCTCCAAGGCCACCTGATCATAACAGAGTTGGCAGATCCCTGTTCTTCTGATAGATGAGGGCCCTAGAGGTGATATCTATTAGGCATTTATGGCAAATCTACGGTATATGAAGTTGCAGCCAAAAAGAGATCCCCCAAAAGTGAAGCTTCTTTTATAATACTTAGTTTAAACAGATACAGGATGTATAATCAGTGGCCCTTTAAGTTGCCGAACTGGGAGACAATCAAATCCAAATCAATGACAAATCCAACCTCACTACATAAGTACTTATCTAAACCATCATCTGCTAAAAAAGACATTTTAAAGCTGCACAATAATAATACTATGATCTGACTTTTAATGAGACTTACTGTTCCATTAGAGGCAAGGTAAAGTAGAAGCCCATTGGGTGAAAACGTGCGGAAGTGGATAAATATCTGAGTCGTAGTAGATCGTAGGGTCTTTTCCACAATGGAATACCCACTGCCATCAAAATAAAATGAAGTATCTTCATCCTGGGGGCTAGAAAAAAAAATAAGGCCCTTAATCAAAGCTTAATCAAAGAAATATAAACCTTTGTATAAGTATAAGGGCAGAAATAATTGGCACTGTCAGTAACGGATACTCATTTTCAAATATATATAAAAAACACAATAAATAACGTATATATAGTATATGCATTTATTGCTTTTATTATCTATATTGCAAAGGAGTATTAATATTGAAAAACATGGTTAAACGCGCTAAGTAGCCATTCATGGTTACTCATCGTCATCATACATTTAGATATATATGCACAGCTGTGATGAGTCAATGTGAAATTATTTTAAACGTTGCAGGCTAAAAATCTCTATTTTTTATAATATGCCATGAAAATGAGCTACGTTGTGTGGAGTGGTGATTACACGCTGTGCCGGCTTACCATTTATATTCTTAGGCCAGTATGTTGTGATACAGCGTCCTCTGCTGGTCCAATCTGCTAATTGCAGAAGACGTCCTTGAATTTCTGCTAAAAATATACAGAATTCTGGCAGAGCATCAGAACATAATGGCCCAGGTAGATAATAGTAGGATTATCGAGAGTAGGAGACTTGCGAGTTGGCATCAGTTTCTTCTACATTGGAAGCCAGATTACGGGTATAATTTATCAGGAATCCTATGCTTCTTGTTTTATTACGGCTGGCTCATGAAAGTGTGAACTAAAAATATTTGGGAAGTTTTCAAGGTTACTGAATCCTTGAAAGGCAAACAGAATTACCGTAGATGTTTTCTTTTATGAAATGGATTAGGACGGTACAGTCTTATAGACTGTTATAAGTCAATTCACAAGTCCTCGTCTATTATTGCTTTTGTTCTTGGGACTTAAGTCCCTGTTTTCCACCATCTTGTGTGATATTAACGGAGAATTGTAGATTTAAATTCTATTAGGTTCTGGAGTAGATGGCAAATTTAATTGTACAATTTAAGGGCTCATGCACGTGACCGTATTTTCGGACAAAACATCGGATCGCGCTCAGACCAATGTTATTCTATGGGGTAGTGCATATGTTCTATCTTTTTCCTGGATGGTCTGATTAAAAAGTCACAACATTCCCAAGTTGGTCCACTTATCAGATCATGCTCAGCCAAGCAAGTCAACAAGACCATAGAAAACATCGGACTGCATTTGTATGACATCTGAGTACAGCCTGATTTTTATGGACTTATAGAATGGAGAAGAGGCAGAATTTTTTTCCCCACCTTTTCTCCATCCAACAAAATCGGATCATTCTGTGATCACACTCTGAGCAAACAAATGTAATTAGCATAATCGGCCTGATTCTCTCGGATGAGACCCTATGAATGAAGGTAACCTTGGATTCATCAAGTGTCAAACAACTAAATGCCATAACAACTGATTAGAGCTTGGCCATCATTACATGCGCTACTTTTTAAAAATAACGGTTAAAGTTATTGTTCACCCTCAAACAGATTCACTGACAGAAAACATATTCAAAATGTTCTTTTTATTTAGTATTTTAGTACTAAAACATAAAAAAAAAAATTTGGTGTCATTGTACTGATCTATTAAAAAAAGTCAGCATCATTTGTACTGAGTGAATTCTATAAAACAATTTTTGAAAGGGGATCTTTCACAAGTTTGAGCATGATAAACTGGCTACATCACACAATAGTGGAAGCAGAACTGAGTAAAACATGTTATTTAGTATTTTTTTTTAAATGTCCTCTCTGTTGAAGATATTAGCTTGTAAAGTTTACTTTCTAATTTATCTTATAGTTCAACTGGGCATTACCAGAGACTTGGCTCTGAGTGTGTGTCTTTCTTCCCCTGTATGAGGTTGACCAATCATAAGAAAGCAGGGGAAGAAATAATACGTCCTCCTCTCCTCTCTGATCTCTGCAGCTACAGAACAGTTGAGTGATGTATCATTATGAACAGATCTTATCACTTGGCAGTCAGTGTGGGGGAAGGGTGAGAGCTGACAGCACTGTAAGATGAGATCTGGAAGTATTTGTAATAAGTAACTAAGCTCTGGTGTATCTTTACACAGTAGAGGCAGAGATCAAAGAGGAGAGGAGGACATGTTCTTTCTTCCCCTGCATGACACTGTCTGCTTATTATTGGTCAAACTCATGCAGAAGAAGAAGTTGACGTCTTTATTCCAAACTTTGGTTTGGGTACCAGAACTGTAACCGAACCCCATTGAAAACAATGGGGACCAATAATTTTGAGCTGGAAAATTCTCTCTCTTTCTCTCTCTGCAACGAACTTCCCCAGGAACGCTGAACATTGTAACGGACTCCCATGAGAATTTTGTGTTCGTACCGAAACAGTAACGGTCCGGTACGAACACTGAACTTTTAAGTTTGTGTTCGCTCATCTCTATCCAAAAGACAAATATCTGGTAATATCTAGTTGAACTAGAACATGAAAACTTTACAAGATAATATCTCTGCAACATAGAGGAGAAATTACAAAATAAAAATTATGTTTAACACGGCTCTTCAGTCATTAATCCATGATGAGGCCAGTTTAACAAGTTCAAGCTGGTGAAAGGTCCACTTTAAGGGAAACATGAAAAAAAAACTGCAAAGAAATAAAAAATGGCTACAGTGCCAAGCGATTGGGAAACTAATGAGCATAATATTGTGGACCTAAAAAGAGTATGATTATAAAAGGATGGAGAGTCACTTTTAAGGCTCATACATATTGTTTTCCCGTTTTTCCAGCAGTAATAAGAGATATAATGGACCTTCTTACAGCCATTGTAAACCAGCTTTCCTTAAGCTTTTGCCTGAGGAGGTCCAGCAATTCTGAAAAAAAGCTAAACTTCAAGAAAAAAGGCATTTGTGTCTGCGACCATCTGGAGCACATTAGAGAACATTAGGCAATGGCAGCGCAGCAGGGACAGACATTTCCTGGAGACTTTCTATTTTACATTTCATATGCTTTAGTGGAAATATTTTTCCTAATTTTAATAAAGTAGATACTGGATGTGGTCTCCTACAGAGTTTAAGGCTGTAAGATGAGATGTTATCATATCTAATCTTATGTCTTTTCATGAAACTAAAGTTTTCAATAATAATTTGTTCTTTTTTAGATTTTGACTCTAAGATATATATATATAATACTGGTCTCTATACACAATAGATAAATGTTGGTTGAACCTGAGAATCAGGACTAGCTGCCCATCTAATATACGTGGGGCGTCAACTCTTCCCGACAGATGATGCCTTCTTATGTGCCAGCAATTATTCTACGTAAATGGATAAGTGTAATTCACCATTCAATTAATGCACACATTACTTCTTGTCACATCTGGTAACTACCTTCCATAGCATCCGGCACACTTGCCCTCTCTCTGTACGTAGTTCCATAAACCAATAGATTTCCCATTCAGGAATGCTTCGCCCATGCAGCCCTTAAAGTCTGATGTTTGGACTGTTGTTGACTTCTACAAGAGAAACAACCAATAATATAATAACAATAATATTATAAGTAATAACGGATGTTAGTATATTGATAATATGTAGCTATGAAACAGCAGAGGGTGACAAGGAGGCAACAGCTGAGACATGCCAATGTTTTCATGATATAGATTAATGATTTCTCTACTTATAGCCGAGTCCATGGACAACGGCTGTGGTAAAGAATCAGCTCCTCTACCTCCTCCCAACATCCGCTGCTCTTTAGAATGATTTCAGATCAGACTAAATCTAGACAGCGCTAATCTTACATAGCTTTGAGTAATGCACTGATGAAAGATGCCGAATCTAAAGGTACCTTCACACATAACGATTTTGTTAACGATATTGTTGCTTTTTGTGACGTAGCAACGATATCGTTAACGAAATCGTTATGCGTGACAGCGACCAATGATCAGGCCCCTGCTGGGAGATCGTTGGTCGCTGGGAATGATCAGGACCTTTTTTTTGGTCACTGATCACCCGCTGACATCGCTGAATCGGCGTGTGTGACGTCGATCCAGCGATGTCTTCACTGGTAACCAGGGTAAACATCGGGTTACTAAGCGCAGGGCCGCGCTTAGTAACCCGATGTTTACCCTGGTTACCATTGTAAATGTTAAAAAAAACAAACAGTACATACTTACATTCCAGTGTCTGTCCCCCGGCATCAGCTTCCTTGCACTGTCAGCGCCGGCCGGCCGCAAAGCAGAGCACAGCGGTGACGTCACTGCTTTACGGCTGGCCTGCGCTGTCACAGTGCAGGGAAGCTGACGGCGCGGGACAGACACCGGAATGTAAGTATGTACTGTTTGTTTTTTTTTACTTTTACAATGGTAAAAGACATTGGGCATGGTCTATTTGGGCATGGCCTCGCTCCATACAAGTGTATGACGGACAACCCCTTAAACAGTAGTGAATAAGTAACGGAAAACCTCAATTTGTGAGTACAAGCAATCCATTCTTTATCAGTATGGTAAAGGTATCCAGATGCTGCTGCATCTCTTCAGGCAATGTTTTGTTACTGAAGACCAGATTGTAGACTCTGTCTATAATTCTCATAGTGCTGGCTGCATTAAGGAGTTAAAGATACCTGAAACCCGCTTCCAATGCCTCCAACGAACACTTGAGTAGAATTATCTACATGGAGAATGGATGATGTTCCTGGAGATGACAGCGTTTTAGTTGACGTCTTCTGAGACGAGAGGACTTCTTCTACACTCAGTGTTCCTGATCTACCAAACCTGTATAAAGGAATGGTGGTATTGATAAGTGAATTTCTTGGTATAAAAATTTGTTGGTTTATATATGAATTCTTAAAAATATATAAGGAGAGAACACTAAAGCAGTATTCAGTTTCACAAATCCATTTCTAATGAAGAGGCCCTCTGAAAGTGGAGTAATCATAAAGTTTCCTACTGCTAGGATCTTGAGGAGAAGCGATCATTAAGTGCTCAGTTTCCCTCCTGCACCATCATAGAAGAAATAGAATATCACATGGCCCTCATCAAACTCATTGGACTCATCAAACTCATCTGTGCACAAAGTCCTTCAGAGTGATGGAACCTAATTATAACCGCTCGTCGCTCTGGTTAACTGACGAAGATCCCAAGCAAGAACCCACTAGTAATTCAGAATTGCCTTAATAGGGTACTGAAAAATCAACAGCAATGTAATTGTGGGGTACAAATCTAATCCAACCTCAACATTCTTCACAATAGACTTAGTTAAAAGACGGCCGCACTCCTCCATTAACTCTATTCAATGTGATTTTTTTTCCAGTTTTTCAAAAAACATGATCTGCCAATAAACATAAAGAGGACAACGTGCACCTGCAATCTACTGGCCAAACTCAGTGCTAATCAAAACAAATAATAACAATAATAATATGTTTGACATCTTCTGATATAGGGGCGGATCATGAATATCGCAATGTTGGACGTTGGATCGGAAAGGGTTAAAGTTTCATAATGAAATGCCTTTAATAGTGCATATTCAAATAGAACTTGACTATGCATTGATGAAGGTATTTCATTTTTTTTCACTTTAAAGAAGTTCTCCTGTCAAAACCAAAACTACTCTGCGTAACTGCAGACTTATGAATTCCCCCAGCGGACGCACTGTGCACTGCGGGGATTTGACAGTGTCAGACCGGAGAACGGAGGGTATATATGAGCTATACATACCCCCAGCCAGTGGGTGCGGCCTTGCTCTCTAAACACTTGTATGGAGCAAGGCCATGTCCTCTGGTTGGCCATGGCCACTGGCCGTCACTAGTCGGGCTGCGGCCTCTGCTCAATACAAGTGTATGGAAGCAAGGCCTCGCCCACTGGCTAGAGGAATGTATAACTCATACATACCCTCTGTTCCTCAGTCTTAAACTCATAAATCTGCAGTCATAAAGAGTGACTGCAGACTCATCGGTTTTGACCGGACAACCTCTTTAATTGAGAAGTGCTGCTATTTTTGGACTATACACACACATATATGGTATATAAATTTATATATGTATTTACAAGTATTTTTTATAAACAAAAAAAAAATTACTTGTACCTTGTTGCATGAATTTTATGCCATTTGCTGTTGTCTATTTGGATATCAGGGTCTTCAATTCTTGTTGCCCCAGAGCCCAAGTCCCACAAGAAGGAAACTTTACCTTTCCTCATTTCAACTGCCATGAAATCGGCCTATCCAGCAATAAAAAACGATTATAATGAATGTATACATGCACATTGTGGAGATTCCAGTAAGAAACTGCTTACACAAACATTATTGATAATCTCAGTCAAAATTAACAAGCATGTTAAATCCACAGCAAGCTTATATGTATATATATATATATATATATATATATATTGTGATGCAGCGATGTCCTTGCTGTGCAGTGAATAGGCAGTGACCCATATAAAGTTCAAATAAAGTCTTGTTTATTTTGTAGCATACTCACAAACCAAAAACATAAGCAACAAGTCCTTCAGTATGCATCCGGGAAAAGTAAAGACAGTCCACAATCCGTTGCCGTGGACGTATTACACCACTGTGTACGCTGGGGTGTCAGGCTTTTAGGCTCTGCCTGACCCGTGTTGCTCCACACGGAAGGAGCTCCTCATAAGCCTCCTGCAAGTCTGACTCCCAGACCAGACTGACACACCCAAACTCTCTTGCAGGGTTTTTTTTTCTTTCCTCCAGATTCTATGGCCATGGGTCACTATAAGATCTGGGCTGCAGGAAACGGACCGGCCCCACTACCTTCCTGCAGTCCGTTTCAAAATAAAAGCCCATACCGGGTTTTCCTGAATAATTTCTGGGACAAATAACTTGACCCAGTTCACACTCACTTTTATTCTTCCCTGTGTCTCACAGGCAACCTGCTGTGAGCACAGGGCACTCCAGCGGATCTAATATGCTTCTAAGCACATCCTGGGCGATACATAGCGACCCTCGCATATGACACCGGTCACTGCCTCACATACCCCCCCCCCCCTCTGTTCACACTTGTGGGGTTGAACACTTGTCAGCATACATGGTGCCCGTAACAGGGCATCCGCATTTCCCTGTGATTTCCCAGCCCGATGTTCCACAGAGAACCTGAAATTTTGTAGGGACAAGAACCATCTGGTGACTCGGGCATTCCTTTCCTTTGCATTTCTCATCCAGACGAGGGGTGAATGGTCCGTTACCAACCGAAACTGACGCCCGAGCAAATAGTAGCGTAGGGACTCCAAGGCCCATTTGATCGCTAAGCACTCCTTCTCCACTATGCTATAATTTTTCTCTGCCGGGGTCAGTTTCCTGCTTAAATAGGTGACTGGATGCTCATCCCCGTTCACCTCTTGCGACAACACCGCTTCTAAGCCTACCTCTGAGGCATCGGTTTGCACAATAAAGGTTTTCTTGAAGTCGGGGCTGATGAGGACCGGCTGTCCACACAATGACGACTTCAGAGACTGGAACGCTTCCTCTGCTTGAGGATTCCACTTGACCATCACCGTTTTCTTCCCTTTTAACAGGTCTGTTAGGGAAGCCGATTTACCAGCAAAATTGGGTATAAATCGACGGTAATACCCAATGATGCCAAGGAATGCCCTCAATTGTTTGGAATTTAAGGGCTTGGGCCAGTTTTGAATGGCCTCAATTTTGTTCACTTGAGGTTTGATAACCCCCCGGCCGATCACATATCCTAAGTACCGGGCTTCCGTGAGACCTATTTTGCATTTCTTTGGGTTTGCTGTTAACCCTGCGGCTCTAAGAGACTCCAGCACTGCTTGTACCTGGGACAGATGGGTATCCCAGTCGGTACTAAAGATGACTATGTCATCCAAATAGGCTGACGCATAGTCTCTATGTGGCGCTAACACAATGTCCATCAGCCTCTGAAATGTGGCCGGAGCTCCATGTAACCCAAAAGGTAAGACAACATATTGAAAGAGACCCTCTGGGGTTATAAAAGCAGTCTTTTCCTTCGCTGACTCTGTTAAGGGAACCTGCCAGTAACCTTTTGTGAGATCCAGCGTGGTGAAGTACTGGGCCTTCCCCAGTCTCTCAATTAGCTCGTCCACCCGTGGCATGGGATAGAGGTCAAATTTTGACACTTCATTTAATTTCCTAAAGTCATTACAGAAGTGTAATGACCCATCTGGTTTCGGTATTAGAACAATGGGGCTAGCCCACTCACTTCGGGACTCCTCAATGACTCCCAACTGAAGCATTTGCTTTACCTCGGCCGCGATGGCTTGCCTTCGGGCCTCTGGCACTCGGTACGGTTTCATCCGCACCTTTACCTGGGGCTCAGTGACAATATCATGCTGAGTCACCGAGGTTCACCCGGCAGCTCTGAGAACACATCCATATTCTGCTGTACCAAAGCTCGAGCCTCCCGCCGCTGCTGTTTTGTGAGGGCATCATTGACTTTTACCTCACAGCCGGCTGTGTCCTTGGTGAGTGCCAGAGGAACCTCCGATTGTATGACCGTAGTTTCTTCTGTGACCAAACATTCTCGGTCCTTCCAAGCCTTTAGCAAGTTGACATGATACAACTGCTCGGGTTTTCTTTTCCCGGGTTGGTACACTTTGTAATTCACTTCCCCCACCTTCCCCCGTATCTCATAACATACATAGTAACATAGTAACATAGTTAGTAAGGCCGAAAAAAGACATTTGTCCATCCAGTTCAGCCTATATTCCATTATAATAAATACCCAGATCTACGTCCTTCTACAGAACCTAATAATTGTATGATACAATATTGTTCTGCTCCAGGAAGACATCCAGGCCTCTCTTGAACCCCTCGACTGAGTTCGCCATCACCACCTCCTCAGGCAAGCAATTCCAGATTCTCACTGCCCTAACAGTAAAGAATCCTCTTCTATGTTGGTGGAAAAACCTTCTCTCCTCCAGACGCAAAGAATGCCCCCTTGTGCCCGTCACCTTCCTTGGTATAAACAGATCCTCAGCTAGATATTTGTATTGTCCCCTTATATACTTATACATGGTTATTAGATCGCCCCTCAGTCGTCTTTTTTCTAGACTAAATAATCCTAATTTCGCTAATCTATCTGGGTATTGTAGTTCTCCCATCCCCTTTATTAATTTTGTTGCCCTCCTTTGTACTCTCTCTAGTTCCATTATATCTTTCCTGAGCACCGGTGCCCAAAACTGGACACAGTACTCCATGTGCGGTCTAACTAGGGATTTGTACAGAGGCAGTATAATGCTCTCATCATGTGTATCCAGACCTCTTTTAATGCACCCCATGATCCTGTTTGCCTTGGCAGCTGCTGCCTGGCACTGGCTGCTCCAGGTAAGTTTATCATTAACTAGGATCCCCAAGTCCTTCTCCCTGTCAGATTTACCCAGTGGTTTCCCATTCAGTGTGTAATGGTGATATTGATTCCCTCTTCCCATGTGTATAACCTTACATTTATCATTGTTAAACCTCATCTGCCACCTTTCAGCCCAAGTTTCCAACTTATCCAGATCCATCTGTAGCAGAATACTATCTTCTCTTGTATTAACTGCTTTACATAGTTTTGTATCATCTACAAATATCGATATTTTACTGTGTAAACCTTCTACCAGATCATTAATGAATATGTTGAAGAGAACAGGTCCCAATACTGACCCCTGCGGTACCCCACTGGTCACAGCGACCCAGTTAGAGACTATACCATTTATAACCACTCTCTGCTTTCTATCACTAAGCCAGTTACTAACCCATTTACACACATTTTCCCCAAGACCAAGCATTCTCATTTTGTGTACCAACCTCTTGTGCGGCACGGTATCAAACGCTTTGGAAAAATCGAGATATACCACGTCCAATGACTCACCGTGGTCCAGCCTATAGCTTACCTCTTCATAAAAACTGATTAGATTGGTTTGACAGGAGCGATTTCTCATAAACCCATGCTGATATGGAGTTAAACAGTTATTCTCATTGAGATAATCCAGAATAACATCCCTCAGAAACCCTTCAAATATTTTACCAACAATAGAGGTTAGACTTACTGGCCTATAATTTCCAGGTTCACTTTTAGAGCCCTTTTTGAATATTGGCACCACATTTGCTATGCGCCAGTCCTGCGGAACAGACCCTGTCGCTATAGAGTCACTAAAAATAAGAAATAATGGTTTATCTATTACATTACTTAGTTCTCTTAGTACTCGTGGGTGTATGCCATCCGGACCCGGAGATTTATCTATTTTAATCTTATTTAGCCGGTTTCGCACCTCTTCTTGGGTTAGATTGGTGACCCTTAATATAGGGTTTTCATTGTTTCTTGGGATTTCACCTAGCATTTCATTTTCCACCGTGAATACCATGGAGAAGAAGGTGTTTAATATGTTAGCTTTTTCCTCGTCATCTACAACCATTCTTTCCTCACTATTTTTTAAGGGGCCTACATTTTCAGTAGGCCCTTGCCACTTGGCCATGAGTTTACTCTCTGGGGTGGGTACTAGTACCAACACCCGGTCTCCTTCTTTAAAGGACCTGACCGTGGCCCTTTTATTATAGGTACGGCTCTGAGCGGCCTGGGCATCCAACAGATGCTCTTTTACTATGGGTTGCACATCAGCAATCCGATCCTGCATACTTGCCACATATTCAATGCACTCTTATGTGGAGTGGGCTCCTGTTCCCACGTCTCTTTGGCTACATCCAGCAGTCCCCTCGGGTGCCTGCCATACAATAGCTCAAATGGGGAGAATCCCGTGGACGCATGCGGTACCTCGCGTATGGCGAACATTAAATATGGCAATAACATATCCCAATTCTTCCCATCCTTGGCGACCACCTTTTTAAGCATGGCCTTGAGGGTCTTGTTAAACCTCTCGACCAACCCGTCGGTTTGTGGATGGTACACTGACATACGCAACTGTTTAATTTGGAGCAATTTACATAGCTCCCTCGTCACTTTAGACATAAAAGGGGTACCCTGATCTGTAAGGATCTCCTTGGGAAGCCCAAGGCGACAAAACATGGCAAACAGTTCACGGGCTATTAGTTTAGCCAAAGTGTGCCGGAGCGGTATCACCTCTGGATACCGGGTAGTGTAGTCTACGACTACTAATAATAATAATCTTTATTTTTATATAGCGCTAACATATTACGCAGCGCTTTACAGTTTGCACACATTATCATCGCTGTCCCCGATGGGGCTCACAATCTAAATTCCCTATCAGTATGTCTTTGGAATGTGGGAGGAAACCGGAGTGCCCGGAGGAAACCCACGCAAACACGGAGAGAACATACAAACTCTTTGCAGATGTTGTCCAAGGTGGGATTAGAACCCGTCCTGGGTTCTAATCCCACCTTGGACAACATCTGCAAAGAGTTTGCAGCGCTGCAAGGCTGCTGTGCTAACCACTGCGACTACTAATATGTGCTGGTGGCCCCGGGCGGATTTTATTATCGGTCCCACCAGATCCATCGCTATCCACTCAAACGGTACTTCTATGATGGGCAGAGGCACTAATGGACTCCGGTAGTTCGTGGTGGGTGAGGTTAGTTGACACTCAGGACATGTGTCACAGTACTTTGTAACCTCAGCGTGGACACCAGGCCAAAAAAACCTCTGTAATATGCGCTCTAACGTCTTTTTGGCCCCCAAGTGCCCCCCCAACATGTGAGTGTGAGCCATGTCGAGCACCGCCCGACGATAGGGTTGGGGCACTACCAGTTGTTCCACCACCTCATCCCGGATTTTATCAACCCTGTACAGTAACTCCTGGTTAACCATCATCCGGTGAAACTCCTTTTCTGCACCAGGTTGTTGTGCCACCCCATTCACCTCGATTACTCTTTCCCTTGCCCGGGTCAGAGTGGGATCCTGGAGCTGGGCAGTCCCAAACTTACCAGGTGACACCTCCAGCTCAGGAATTGGTGGATTCTCTTCCACTTCTCCTGCCAACACCTCTAGGGGAAACCTATCGGGATTACACACTGTCCCTATCGTGGCGACCCCTATGGCAGGTGTCCCTGACTCTGGATCTTCGGGTTCTGCACACGGAATGCTTTTTACCCTGAGAGGGTTAACTCTGGTTTCCCAGAGGGACCAGAACAACGGCAAGTCTCCACCCATCACAGTCCCATATGGAAGAGTCTTTACCACTCCCACCACATGTTTTATCTCTCCACATGGAGTGGAGAACGTGACCTCCGCAGTCGGGTACTCTCGGAGGTCCCCATGTATGCACACTACCCCCACCTTTCGTCCATTAGGACTGTCCCCAGCAACCAGGGACCCGTGTACCAGGGTCACCAAGCTCCCCGAGTCCAAGAGAGCATCTGTCTGGTACCCGTTAACGAGCACTCTGCGCAGCTGAGGTTCGGTACTGGCAGGGTCTGTAGTGGCAATGCAGACTGGCTGGGCATACATAGACACGCGGCGGGTATACCCGCAGTCCATGGGTTCCGTTGTTAGGAAGCAATTAGCAACCACATGCCCAGGTTCTTGGCACCGCCAACACGTAATGACTGTGGCACGAGGTAACCTTGGAGCCAGTTTAGGGGACACAGGTCTGTGGTCACTCTCTTTCCGAGACAACCCCTCAGCACGGACTCGGTCTGGTTTTGTCCCAGTGGAGGGTCGTGGACTTTTCTCAGACTCCTGAGCTGGCGGAGCCTTACGTGACAGCCGAAGTGGAGCAGTGTCCCGTATAAAGTCCTGGGTGGCCTTATATCGCTCTATCAGACCTACAACCTGGTCTAGGGTACCTGGGTCTCCTTGACCCACCCAACGCTGTATGGCTGCTGGCAGAGCCCTCACCAGTCGGTCGACCACCACCCTCTCCACTATCTGACTTGTGGTTAAAGTCTCAGGTTGGAGCCACCGTTTCACAAGCTGCAATAAGTCAAAAATCTGAGACCGGGCAGGCTGGGCTTCCACAAAAGTCCAAGAAAACACCCGTTGAGCTCTCACATAAGTATTAACCCCCAGTCGGGCAAGGATCTCACCTTTTATCTTGGAATAGTCCTGGGCATCCTCCCGACTGAGGTCAAAGTAGGCCTTTAGCGCATCACCCCTCCAGAACGGAGCCACAACTTCAGCCCACTGTGCTGCTGGCAGATTCTCCCGCTCTGCCGTGCGCTCATAGACGGTGAGGAAAGCTTCCACGTCATCTTCCGGACTCAATTTCCTCAAAGCAGAGCGGACCTTGTCTCGGGCATCGCGACGTTCCGGGGTCGGTGCTGGAGGTGCCTCACGCAGGGCTGTAATTTGCTGCAGGAACAGGTTATTAGTTTGTTGCTGTTGTTGCTGTGTGAGGACCAGCTGCCTCAGGATCTCCTCCATTTTGTCTGTAGGCCTGAGTTGCAATGTAGCAGGCTTAATAACAGCCATGCAAATGGCGTTGGGGTATGCCTTAATTCACACTGCTCCGCATTCTCCAACCATATGTGATGCAGCGATGTCCTTGCTGTGCAGTGAATAGGCAGTGACCCATATAAAGTTCAAATAAAGTCTTGTTTATTTTGTAGCATACTCACAAACCAAAAACATAAGCAACAAGTCCTTCAGTATGCAGCCGGGAAAAGTAAAGACAGTCCACAATCCGTTGCCGTGGACGTATTACACCACTGTGTACGCTGGGGTGTCAGGCTTTTAGGCTCTGCCTGACCCGTGTTGCTCCACACGGAAGGAGCTCCTCATAAGCCTCCTGCTAGGTCTGACTCCCAGACCAGACTGACACACCCAAACTCTCTTGCAGGTTTTTTTTTTCTATCCTCCAGATTCTATGGCCATGGGCCACTATAAGATCTGGGCTGGAGGAAACAGACCGGCCCCACTACCTTCCTGCAGTCCGTTTCAAAATAAAAGCCCATACCAGGTTTTCCTGAATAATTTCTGGGACAAATAATTTGACCCAGTTCACACTCACTTTTATTCTTCCCTGTGTCTCACAGGCAACCTGCTGTGAGCACAGGGCACTCCAGCGGATCTAATATGCTTCTAAGCACATCCTGGGGGATACATAGCGACCCTCGCATATGACACCGGTCACTGCCTCACAATATATATATATATATATATATATATATATATATATATACACCAATACAGATACATATGTTCTTTATATATTCAAGCACATACAACAATCTAAAAAATATGCAAATATGACAAAAAGACTCAAATTTAAAAGCATAACGATTTGGTGGGATACAACATGTAAAACAATATTTCATATAAAAAATCTGCTTAATGGCATAACCCAGTAAACCAGGAGGCCTTGGAGTATTATGCATTCATCCATTGTTGATACGGTGCCATAAAACATATTTATTACATTTTAGTTGTAGACTCACCTTAGTGTTACTGCCCAAGTAAAAGAGAAGATTGTCAGGTTCATTAGTTTTGACATTTAGTGTAAGAGTATTGAAATTTGCAGAGCGGATTTCGGGGTGGTAGGAGCGGACACAATCTCTGTCTGCAGAAACAGCAACTTTTATCTATAAAACATAACCATAAATCAAAGTTAGCAGCTGATAAACACATGCGATCTATCAAATTCTACAGATGGATAGTAGCATACAATATGTACAAATGTTATGTATAACGTTTATCAGGGCTGGGACGAGGGCGCTACCTCCTGCCTCCCCAAAGGAGGAGCATTTTGGGGGAAAAATACCATCTGACACTGCTGAATGCTTGCCAGTGACGGCTGGGGTGCAGGCACATAAGGGAGCAGTGTCAGTCACTGACACTGCTCACCCCTCTTTGTCTGCGCCCCGGCTGTCACTCCCTTCGTGCACTCCATTGTGTTAGCGTCTATCACACATGAATGCAATTACTGTGAGCACCACTCAGTACAGGAGCAAAGCATCTGTAATCAAATACACCGGTGACTCCATCAGACCGCAGGTCACTTCCGGCCTGCGCATAGAAGGGGATGGCACATGCAGGGGACATTATTGCGCCATCCAGAGCCCACTGCTGCACATCATAGAAGAGGAGACAAAGGCTTCAGTGTACAGAGAGCCTCGATTAGGTGAGTACAAGTTTTCCTTTATTTTTCTTATCTATCACACTATGAGGTATATATTGTACTAGAGGCTGGCTGAGGGAAACATTACACTGGTCACCTATCACACTGTGGGGTACATATTATTCTGGGGGATGACTGTTGGGAACGATTGGGACCCCGCATCATGCCGCGCGGTCTCGGATCCAAACGCAGAGGGGCTATCATCCCTCAGCCGGCTCCTGAAATGCTGCAATTGCATTTGATAGCAGCATTTAGTTGGTTAAGGTGCCGGGAGTGGTGTGTGACCGCTCCTGGAAGTTAGTCCCGAGTGTCAGCTGTCTGAATCAGCTGACACCCGGTGGCAATCGCACGTGCACAGCCTGTGTGCCCGTCCAATTGCCTAGATGTAATAATCTGTCACTGGTCAATTAGGCACCGGTCACATGGACGGATTATTACGTCTGATGCCAGAAAAGGGTTAAAGATTTTATCCGTGAATTGAGAGTAAAAGATCAATCCAGTAGGAGATTAGATATACTGAAAAGCTGCTTATTTTCAGGTGTACTATTAATTTATTAAATAAAAATGAAAATGATGATCACTCTTTAACCCCTTCATGACCAGGGGATTTTTCGTTTTTCCGTGTTCGTTTTTCGCTCCCCTCCTTCCCAGAGCCATAACTTTTTTATTTTTCCGTCAATTTGGCCATGTGAGGGCTTATTTTTTGCGGGACGAGTTGTACTTTTGAACGACATCATTGGTTTTAGCATGTCGTGTACTAGAAAACGGGAAAAAAATTCCAAGTGCGGTGAAATTGCAAAAAAAGTGCAATCCCACATTGGTTTTTTGTTTGGCTTTTTTGCTAGGTTCACTAAATGCTAAAAATGACCTGCCATTATGATTCTCCAGGTCATTACGAGTTCATAGACACCAAACATGACTAGGTTATTTTTTATCTAAGTGGTGAAAAAAAATTCCAAACTTTGCTAAAAAAAAAAAAAAAAAAAATTGCGCCATTTTCCGATACTCGTAGCGTCTCCATTTTTCGTGATCTGGGGTCGGTTGAGGGCTTATTTTTTGTGTGCCGAGATGACGTTTTTAATGATAGCATTTCGGTGCAGATACGTTCTTTTGATCGCCCGTTATTGCATTTTAATGCAATGTCGCGGCGACCAAAAAAACGTAATTCTGGCGTTTCGAGTTTTTTTCCCGCTACGCTGTTTAGCGATCAGGTTAATACTTTTTTTTATTTGATAGATCGGGCAATTCTGAGCGCAGCGATACCAAATATGCGTAGATTTGATATTTTTTTTATTGATTTATTTTGATTGGGGCGAAAGGGGGGTGATTTAAACTTTTATGTTTTTTTTATTTTTTTCACATTTTTTAAACTTTTTTTTTTAACTTTTGCCATGCTTCAATAGCCTCCATGGGAGGCTAGAAGCAGGCACAGCACGATCGGCTCTGCTACATAGCAGCGATCTGCTGATCGCTGCTATGTAGCAGAATTGCACGTGTGCTGTGAGCGCCGACCACAGGGTGGCGCTCACAGCGACGGGCAATCAGTAACCATAGAGGTCTCAAGGACCTCTATGGCTACAATGGAGACGCATCGCCGACCCCCGGACATGTGACGGGGGTCGGCGATGACGTCATTTCCGGCCGCCCGGCCGGAAGCGGTAGTTAAATGCCGCTGTCTGCGTTTGACAGCGGCATTTAACTAGTTAATAGGTGCGGGCAGATCGCGATTCTGCCCGCGCCTATTACGGGCACATGTCAGCTGTTCAAAACAGCTGACATGTCCCGGCTTTGGTGCGGGCTCACCGCGGAGCCCTGCATCAAAGCAGGGGAGCCGGCATCGGACGGTATAGTACGTCCGATGCCGGTAAGGGGTTAAGTACCAAATGAGGCACTTAACAGGTTGAATTGTATGCATCCTCCTCATTGGAAGATAAATTAATAAGTCGATTTCACAATGTGATTTGTATTTAATATTTTGCATTGAGATAAAGCAATCTATCCTTGGCTGAATTATGGTAAATGCTATAATACAGCCAGGGTTTTTCTACCATGTACAATGTGTATCCAGTTCCATCTCACAATTACTGTAAATGCAGAACAATAGCTGGGTTAATAGTAAAGTAATGGCCTGGATCTCACTTACCGATGCAGCTTGTTTCCTTGCCTGATTGATCAGCTCTTTTATTTCTGACAGATTCCGGCTCAGATTTTCTTCAAGCAATTTGAAAGGTTTTAATCTATCCAGTAAAATGTTAGCTTGTTTCTCCACTTCCTTTATCCTGCTCTCAGCTGTTACAGCTATACAATAAAAAAAACACAAAATTACACAACACAGCAAATGATTGCATTGTCCATCAATGCTGAGGGATAGATACTTACATGGGCTCTAATTTAGGTCAATGGTGTTAGGGTACCGTCACACTAAGCGACACTGCAGCGATACCGACAACGATGTCGATCGCTGCAGCATCGCTGTTTGGCCGCTGGAGAGCTGTCACACAGACAGCTCTCCAGCGACCAACGATCCCGAGGTCCCCGGTAACCAGGGTAAACATCGGGTTACTAAGCGCAGGGCCGCGCTTACTAACCCGATGTTTACCCTGGTTACCAGCGTAAACGTTAAAAAAACAAACACTACATACTTACCTTCAGCTGTCTGTCCTCCGGCGCTCTGCTTTCCTCTGCACTGTCAGCGCCGGTCAGCCGGAAAGCAGAGCGGTGACGTCACCGCTGTGCTTTCCTGCTGGCCGGCGCTGACACAGGATGCAGGAGGAGTGCAGAGAAGCAGAGCGCCGGGGACAGACAGCTGAAGGTAAGTATGTAGTGTTTGTTTTTTTAACGTTTACGCTGGTAACCAGGGTAAACATCGGGTTACTAAGCGCGGCCCTGCGCTTAGTAACCCGATGTTTACCCTGGTTACCAGTGAAGACATCGCTGGATCGGCGTCACACACGCCGATCCAGCGATGTCAGCGGGATATCCAGCGACGAAATAAAGTTCTGGACTTTCCTCAGTGACCAACGATCTCTCAGCAGGGGCCTGATCATTGGTCGCTGTCACACATAACGATTTCCTTAACGATATAGTTGCTACGTCACAAAAAGCAACGATATCGTTAATGATATCGTTATGTGTGACGGTACCTTTAAGCGATCACTGTACAGATCTGGTGTCTGTAATAAAGAAAAGCCATGACCCTAATGTGACCAGACTCCTATAAATAACAAAACAGAATCTACTTATGTGTTTGCACATAGCCTTTAGAAGAGAAAAATGTGCCAAGATTTGGTGCTCAATACTAAATAAATAATACAAAATAATACTCAATTACTACTAAATTATATTAGATATTGACAATACCAATATTTGTGTAACATAGTAAACTCCATACCTGTTTTAGACGAATGGATGAGAAGTTCCTTTGTTTTCTGCAATGTGTCATTAACCCTTGACAATATTGAACTTGCATTTGTCAGCTTCTGGCTGAAGTTCGTTATATGGCTCAAGGTGCTCGCTGCAGAGGCATTGGCAGAAAGAGCTAGCTCCTTAGCATCCTGCAGTTTAGAGCTTGTATCTGACAAGTACAAGAATAAAAAGTGTCTTTAAAATGGTCAAATATGCAAATTGCCTCTTCAGAGAGGAAGAGGACTTGAACTCTAGTGCCACCTATTGGGAGTAGCGATCTTAAATGTCAATATTGTCCCTTTAATGATCCTTGCCATATGACTTAGGATAAATGTCAAACCAGAATCTCAATCTGCAGACACATGTTTCTGGATATTTCCCTTCCTCAGTGCAAAGCATGAGATTTGATAATTGTCTCCTTTTTGAGTATGTAAGCATTTTTTCAGCTCCATTACATTTCTTGAACATAGTAATCACATCTATCTGTATTAAAAAATAACACTGTGTAAATGTATATATTATGCTTTTTTTATATATCTCCGGATGTTAGAAGGGTAATAAATGTCATAGCGTTGTCATTACTACACTCCTACAAATGCCAGTGCTAAGTAGTCAAATAGACCTCCAGCTGGAAGATAAAGGTCTCAATGCTTTTCAAAGGGGATCGTCAGAATGGTCCTCTGACCTCCTGCTCATTCACCAGTCCTAGACGTATGTACTGAATTTATTTCCAGTAGGTATTTTATTTCATTGCACTAGAATCCATTCTACAATTACAAGAGCCTACTATAATATCATTCCTATTATATTTTTAGGCTCGTTTACAGCAGTAGCTGAGTTCATGTACTCATTAATCACATTGTATGTATATGCAGCGCCCCAGAGTCCTGGTCGTTGCAGTAATGTTATTCTTCCACCAGGGGGAGTGATGCTACGTCTGAATGCAATGAAGGAGATCTTCTGTCCAGGTATCACAACCACATAACACACTTCACATTCCAGTCCGCCAGGGGGAGCCATGCTTCTATCTACTAGGGCACTCCTCACACTTAGGTAAAACTGGTGGGTTGGTTAGGAAGTGAGGCAGAAGCTGTCTGGCCTTCACCCCAGTTTGGCAGAGGCTGGTTGGAGTGGGTTCCAGCCAGCTCCAGACTGTGGCCTGTGGAAGGAGAAGGTACATGGAGCTGCGCCTGCATCCCATGCGGCAGCATCCTAAGAAAGGACACGAAAGGAATTGTCTTGCAGTGAGTGAGCAACAAAGTCATAGCAAAAGGAGAGGAACATCAGAGGGAGACCAGCTAGAAGCAGGCTGCCTCCTTATGAAGTGCACTACCGGTAGCCAGAGCACCGAGGAAGTAAGGATTCTATGCTTTACTTCAGAGACTGGCAGGACAGTTGATTCCACGTCGGCTGCCCGACTATTTACCCAGGAGTCAGGGTGGCAACTTGTGGGGGCCGGGGCGTCTCTAGGGTCCCTGTAAAAAGCCTCAGACCATCAGTCATACGGGTTTGTCCTATCCTATCCGTAAGGGGGACAGAGAGAAGAGACTTAACATCTACAATAGTTGTGAGGACCTTACCGAGTTGCTCAGCAGGGAGGTACTACAACGCCCAGGTGCTAGAGGAAGGCTATTGAATACCACCTGGATAAGGGGACTCTAGATTTGCCTTCAGACCGGCCGGACTCTGCCTGCCCTGTGGTCCCTACCCTGGACTGTAGATGCTGAAGCCTTCAGTAAAGGTAAAGAGACTGCAACCTTGTGTCCTCATTATTCACTGTGCCTCACATCATCCACCATTCACCATCTACACACTGGGAAGCCCTGGGGACATACTTCACCTGTGGGAAGGTATACCATCTAGCTGCAATAACATCACCCCAGCAGACCCCTAAGCAGCGTCGGTCACCCTGACCGAATACCACAGGTGGCGTCACGAACACTATCCCTTTAAAGACCTTTCCCCAATACCATCAACAGACCTCCCGAGGGCCACGGACCGGGTCAGCTACCGTGACATCCCCGCTGAGAACCGAAGGACTCGGCTCCGAGTAACCCCTAGCCCTTGGGGCGCTCCATATATGTTTATATTGACCACATACAGGAGATTATTTGTGCACCTCTACATTAATTTAATACAAAGGTGTGCAGACCTTATTTTTTCTTTTTTTTCCTATTGATCTTTTTCTATAATACGTTTAGGCCTCAAATACACTTTTAAGTTACAGATTCACCCATCTTATCAAGTTTTCATCTATTCATAACTTGCCGTTCTCTTAGGGTCCCAAACGTGGGACCCCCACTGATCCAGATATATGAGCTCTAAAAAGTGTCCATTCTGAATCGAGCATTGGCCATGTTAACAGGAGTACCTGAGATAGCTGAGCATTGCAGATATTTCTTAAAATATTTAATGTATGCATTTTTCTTTCAAATTAGAGTGAATCAACCACTATGACTGAAGCAATTATCACTAAAGGCTGAAAAACATTTGGAACAAGTGATCTTCCCAAAACAATTCTTTTTCTTTTAATGTACACAATGATAATCACTACATTTTTTATTATACCTACTGTTTTCAATAAAATAACTTCCAGGCAAACTGGAAGTGAAATTCAGATAGGCAAAAAAAAATTAGAGTATTGTTATAAAAATGATGGAGAGTGCACGCTCTCCTACTTGCCTATCTTCACCAAACTAGACAAAGCTCTGTTTACTTTGGTAGGTGTGTACACTATTATTATTTGAATATATTAGTCATTTTCTACACTTTTACATAAGGCTTTCAGAAAGGAAACGGTGAACCTGAATATCTGCACGGCTCTCCAGGATAAAAGTCCATTTCATGATATAAATGAGGCTATGTTCTCTGCTCTGTCTGCAGTCCGTGGAGACTTGCCTTTCTATTACTATTTTATCACAGCGCTACAAGTAAAAGGATGAATGATATGTTTCTCACCATTCGGTAGGGTTCTCAGAGCTCGCAGCTGCTCGTTTATCTGTCCGGTAAATGCATGCGTACGCTTTTGTATATTATCCACTTTTGTCTTTAAACCTTTCAAGTGAAACACAAGGCCTGGAATGAAAAAAAAAACACATATGATGCCAGCCTTTAGAATTCTGCCTATAAAAAGATTGAAAAAGACTACACAAAAAAGAAAATGACTCAATACCTAAATTATCATTGGGATTTAAAATCTTTATAACCCACAGCAATAAATGGAACCATAACACAAGTAGACTTTAGAAAATTGAATCAAGAGAAAATACAGTGTTTTCAATTAGAGTTCTTTTACATGAGCAGATTTCTCCCCATGCCATAGTGCTGACAAGCAATATCACCCCCTCCATGAATTGGTAAGTTGTGAGCGGTTCTCATCAGTATTTTGCACTTGTGTTGCCGCCATTTTTATTATATGGGTTTGCTGCATTCGTTTTGAGATCTGGGCAGGTAAATACTATTGCCATTTGTTTTGTCTGTGTCAATTCTTGAATTTTAAGGGGGGGTTTTAATTCCTCTTTTTGTGGCTTTGCTTTTAATCAATTAACTTTTTTCAGAATAAGTAGTCCAGTATGCAAAGGTGAGGAATGACACTAGATATGACTTATATCCTGCATTTTCACCATTTTTTTCCCTCTGCTTGCTAAAGCTCTAATTTGCAATCCACAGGGAGCTGAAGGGAAGAGACTAGCTGCTGTTATATTTCCCATAGTACACAGAGGTAATCCTGCTCATTTTTAGCTCACAGAGACAACTGACAGCAACATAAGCTCGGAGTGAGGTAAAAGACTCATTAGAAATTTCAACATTATCTTTCTATGGTTGTCTCTGCTTGTTTCCTCTCCCTGCTCCTCCTTCATCCTTCCTTCTCCACTCTCAATAGAGTATAATGGACTGTGTCACATGATTCCACAGTGAGTGAACCAGCAGTCAGTCATGTCTGAGGATGGATTTCAGCAGTTTTTTTTCAAAGTGGGTAACAAGCTCATGAAGCAAGGGGGAGAAGTGATTGATAAATGGGGAGGGAAACTGATTTCTCGAATAAGATATATCACAAAGTTTCTTATATTCGCCTTATATTAAATAGATTCTTGAAAAGTTTGTTGAAAGTACAGCGCTATTTGATAGGTCTTTTAGAAGGCGTCAGTGCAAACTAGATGGGGACTAACAATCATTATTAAAATGGTTTGGACCTCATATAAGTGGCAGATATTTGCCAACACATTCCTTGTCTACATAGAACAATGTCAAAGATGCAATCAGGTAGCAAAAGTGGGCCTGCTCTTACCTAGGCTGGTTGATGACATACTTAAAGAAGCCACCGGGGGTGTTAGGTCAAGAGCGTTTATTAACCACTGTTAATGAGTCTTTTGTGACAAATTAGCACTGGACAGTTAAAAGAGACAGTGGTAAAGTATGTGGGGTACTGCTGACAACATGCATACAAGTCTACTACTTATATGCTCCTACTATCACTATATAAAATGAATCCAATGCACAAAACATTTACAATTCCAGCTGATAAGAATTAGTACAGTTTATAGTGCAATACTATAGAAATCCAGAAAACATGATGTGTTGGGGGCCGTGAGGACAGGGTTTGGGAAACATTGGTCTAGATGTACAGGCACCAGCAAGAACGCAATAATAGAAAACAAATTACCTTGTGTGTTTCTACTTAAATTTTTTGATTCATCCAGAAGTTTGGAGCTGAAATTTAGGGCAATTCTGGATGCAGAACTTATTGATCCCACAGGTCCAGATACCTTTTGGAAAGTAACAAAATTTTTTTTTGTCAAAACTTAGTACTGCATAGGAAAAACACAAAAAATACCTTGATTCTTTAAAGAACATTCCAATAGTAATCATCTTCATATTACACATTCCCAGTTATCCTAGTTTTCTTCAAACTTTAAGAGAGAAATGATATACTAGCTCTCAAGTGCAGAAATATTTCTAATTTGCAGAGGGATGTTATTTTACTGCTTGTGGTTTATCAGTCTTTTTTTCAAATTTTTCCAAAATAAAATTTAAACCAATTTTTTTTATAATTTGTATAAAAGAGAGAGGACCAGTGACAGATCCTATTTCCCATATGGTGTTATAACCTGACCATTCTTCTCATGCACAGAGCAAGAGTTACTTTACTTTGGCCTATTTTAGTCTAACTCCCTTGTTCAGGTTATGTTTTTCTGCCTGTATGACAAATGGGCATGTTATAAAAAAAACACAAATAGAGATCATTTGAACAAATTTTTATCGTTAGGCCGGAGTCAATTACCATATAATACGGTAAAAAACATTGCATAGCACTTGGCCCAGTGTTACTCTATGGGGCAGCTCACATCTGTCATTATTTTCTCATGCCAAATCGGCATGCTGCGATTGGCAGAGAGATTCGGCCAAGTCTTGTCTCGCTATATATAAATCTATGGGTACAAGTGACATAATGCACATCACTTGGATATCATCTGAGTGTGGTGCGATGTATGCCGACGCAGGCAGAGATGGAGAAATCAATTTCTTTGCCTTCTTTGCAGCTGTGCTCTGATCCACTCTGTGCGAGAGGATAGGAGCATGACACTCGGCTCACACCCGTAGCCGAACAGGAGCCGTTGGGTTATTAGCATATTGCTTCCGGTGCTTTCGCATCAGATGCCATACGCTAGTGTGACTCCGGCCATACAGTCTATATCACATTATGGGGTACGTCTGAATCCCATCCTGTTTTAGAGGGATTTAGATGAGACCCTGGAACGCACTACAGAAACACAGAGGGAACAGTGACTAATAAATAGAGTAACAGTCATTTGACCCTTTGTGATGTTCACTTGTAGTAAAGGAGCATATAGATGGGTGCTGTCTTATTGACACATAATCCATTAATACATAATACATGTTCACTAACTCTTTTGTAAAGTTGTCCCCATTTTATCCTGACGATTTCCTATCCCGCTTTTTTGCACTAAATACACATCTCTTATATAGGCATACAGTGGCATTATTTGCAATGACCAAATACATATTTTATTAAAACACAAATAAGATATAACACCAGCTGAATGATTAGTATAATTCCAGTCCAGAGGATTTATAGGAAAACAACATGCAATTAGAATTTGCTAACGCATCTAGATATTTACGGGATCAAACGATTTGTGGTGACACTAAGCTATTTCAACCATAAAATGGCGTTCACACGTCTTTTTTGAGGATTATCCCCATGAAGGAAGAATAAACAATTGCTCCATAATGTGTGAAATGCTTAGAAAAATGTTCTTTTCATGGAAAATGAAGAACAAAAACAGTGCGGCATATTCAGGTTGTTGTTCTCCTTACAAAAGATGAATTACCTTCCCGCTGGCTAGAACTGAAAGGAGAAAATGGATACAAACACTTATCTAAAATGCAGGTTTAATTACTTCTAAATATAACTATAGAATAGGGACGACTGTCAAGAGGAAAATGGACATTTCCTGCATTTTGTAACATGATACGAAGTCATCGTTCTGGTCTCCAAACATTTTAAGATGAAAGAAAATAGACGTGACAGAAACATTTTTTTTTTAGTTATGTCATATGAACCAGACAGTGGAAAAAGTACTGTCAATTGTTTGGCAGTGGAAAAAAAAAGTCCATCATTTTATTTTGGGATGTATTTGTACATCATAAATGTCTCTGTATTTAATTATTATTATTATTATTTATTTATATAGCACCATTAATTCCATGGTGCTGTATATGAGAAGGAGAAGAATTTAGAGAAGAATTTAAACATAATTGCATTTTTTTCTCAATGTCAGTCTGATATTCAGTATTCGGATATTCCTTTGGATTTTTTTTCTGGGTAAGTGAAGTATGTTAATAGAAACAAAATGTATAATTTCAGCTATGATAACGGGTGTTTCTTCTGCAGGTGTCATGGTCCAATTGCTAGGAACTCCCTAATTTTCACCATGAACCAAAGACAAAGCATTACAAAGAGTCCATAGAAATGTAAGTGTCTTGTTTTCTATGGAAGTCGGTGGCTTTCACTGTGGTCCGTCATAATTGATTCAGCTCTAAAAAGGCTACCTAAAAGAGGGGTTCCTAAATAGGGTGCCTTCTTTTCAAAAGAGTGCTCGATAGTATACCATACTTAGAGGGTTTGGCTTTATGGCATTGTTCATTCTAGCATTGTGATTTCTCTTTTCACAGGAGCCATGAGACATCCGTTATGATCCACCATGCTCTATTATTATTATTATTATTATTTATTGTTATAGCGCCATTTATTCCATGGCGCTTTACATGTGAGGATGTGAGGAGGGGTATACATAATAAAAACAAGTACAATAATCTTAAACAATACAAGTCATAACTGGTACAGGAGGAATGAGGACCCTGCCCGCGAAGGCTCACAATCTACAAGGGATGGGTGAGAATACAGTAGGTGAGGGTAGAGCTGGTCATGCAGCGGTTTGGTCGATCGGTGGTTACTGCAGGTTGTAGGCTTGTCTGCTCTATAATCTTATGTTTTCTCTTAATTGACCGCACAGCAGTTTGTTATGTTATTTTAACCTTCAAAAGGTGACTGTTGCCTGGGAGAAAAAACTAACAAGTGTGAACAGTGTAAAGATTTTAAATCATTTGCTGCATTTGTGTCCTTACTTGTTCCCTCGGTTCACATGGGCATTTTTTTGAGTTCTATTTGTCTGTTCCTTTCTATGAAACAAAATTCATGTAGAGGACGGATCCTGAACATAACAGATGCAAGCGGAAACCTGAAGGATCCAACTGTAAAGTTTGTTTGTCTGGTTTATGATATGGTTTCCATTATGGTGTCCATCATTTTACTGGAAAATTGCGCATAAAATGCTCCATTTTCCAATTAAATATTAGACCCCATAATGGAGACCAGAAGGATCCCAATGGGCTATTCTAGTGCCGTGTGCATCCCTTATGTACCGGATAAAATTCTCTGTTTTTAGAATGAACGCCCTCCCCTTAGTGGAACATAAGGGGGGGTCGCATGATAACACAGCCCCATATTGTAATTAATGTGTATGGTATTTTGTATGTATTTGCAGGTACTTGAAAGGGTTAATAAATTTTGAGTAAGCTGTGCTATGCACGAGCAGGTTCTAACTGTTTTTTTCCTGGACTGGCTTCCCGCTCTTTTTTGATAATTTTGGGTGGTGACAGGAAAAGAGCAGGAGGAAATTTGTCTATAAAATCTGCTGTTTTGGAGTGCCCTGCCTCCCTTTCTGTTTCACTTTCTCGTGTCGTTTATTTTGTGGAAAAATGGCCCGGTTTCCGGGTGGATTTGGACGTTTAGTGGTGATTTACTTCAGTTTATGGAAATTTTAAATGGTTTATTGGTTATGATTAAATAAAATTTTGATTTGAGTAACTCAAAAATAAACGCCACAGCCATTTTATTCCAAACTTAATCTGGTAGTCACGTGTGTTTTATTTACTTGGCAGTGGGGCTTGTGTTACCATGAGAGTAGAGAACAGAAACTGAAAATCGCCGGTGTGAACAAAGCCTAATCCAGACGTGGTACTTACCATGGACAGAGCCTCGTATGCTGTAAAGTTGGCCTGCTCCACCACTGCCTCAGCCTCTTCAATCCTACTTTTGATACCTGAATGAGCCTGCACAGCATTTGTGGCATTTAACGAATTATTTCTCACATCTGAAAGAGAGCTAGAACACGGGAATTTGGTATAAACAGGAGAATTATGATCTACAGTAGAAACCATTGACACATGAAGAATCAAAGTGTAACAGAATAAAGAAATATATAAAATGATTAATTACACACAGAAAACCACAATGTAGTAGACTGACATTTTTTTCATATAACAATTATTTATTTTCAGTAATATTTTGGGCGTTTTTGTGTTTCTCAATGTGGACATGAAGTTCATAATACTAATAAAAGGCACAATTCTGTCAGTTTCTGGGATTCTTTTGTCAGTTTCTGTTTTTACATAATTTTTTCTAGATTTCTTTATTTTTCTATATTTATTTCATATGTATTATGCTAACATAAGAACAATGTTTTACACCTGATGACACCATTGCTGTCCAGATCTATCATAACCTCACTTATTAGTTTGTAAAAGACTCTCTGTAAATAATTTAAAAGTGACAATTATCAATTTATGATTCTACTTACATATATTTTTATATTGGATGTTATTTTAATTATTGCATTTTGATTATAAAGGGCCAACATGTTCCACCGCTCTGTCCAGAAATGCATATCTGCCATTCTCCAAAACATTATATTACACATCACTGAATATTAGTTATTTGTTTCACAATGAACTGACTTGCTATACCTTTTTTTTTTACTAAGGATTTATGCTTTGTGCTTTACAATAGTGTTTTTGGACATTGTGGCAATTACCTATCTAGTGCCCATAGTAAAACCATTCATAGATTCTTTCCTCAACTCTTTTGCAGATTTTTAAGTTAAGTACAATTATCTTAGGCTTCCTGATTTAAAGAGTACTGTGTAGTGCCAGGTCCCAAGCTCTGAGATTTCATTTTTTTTCCAATATATCTCCATACATATCTAGAACTACCTGTTTAGAGAATCAGCTTTGCTTTGTAAACCAGTTGCATAGTCTTCAGCTTGATAGACTAAATCAAGGGCATCTCTTTTCGACATTTCCATCACAAGTTCATCCACATGGTGTCTTAGCTTGGTATTCCACATAATTAACTCCTCCTGGTGCATCTCCAAAACCTGACATAATACATGTCATAATTGGATGCATGTTATACATAAATGATTGTAGCAACACAAATATAAGGACATCTATGACATGACCTTAACACACAGATCTAAAGAATTCTAATGTGATACATACAGATGTTGCATTTATGGTGTCTTCTGCAAGAAGAACTGCCTCATCGACCAGACCAAGTCCTTCTTCAATCAGCATCACAGAACGATTCTTGTTCTCCTGAAGAGTAAGCTTCTTTTTCTGGGGACGGAAATTACACTATCACATTTATTCCTAATTATTCCTAAGTTTTCTCATGAAAACAAGCAGGTTTGTAATTGGCTTTTTTTTATCTGCTGTTCTTTTCCTTCTGTAAGAGCTAGTGGAGGAGTTAACTCCTAACATCCCAGACAGCTTTATCCGGGCAATAGATTCCTAGGCAGGAGTTAGCTGATCACTCTCTTCCCCTCACTCTCAGCTTCTGATCACGATGATTTAATTAATTCTGTAAAATCACCATCCCTCACTATTGGCAGCTTCCAGAGCAGCGCTCCTAGTCACGATTCTCAATTTCCAGAGCTGTGTGATTGTTCAAATGCACTGTTATCACTATACTTGCATATACAGCTCTGGCAAAAATTAAGAGACCACCACATCAAAACCCTGTCATGGGCAGCCCAATCTCCAGACCTGAACCCCATTGAAAACCTCTGGAATGTAATCAAGAGGATGATGAATAGTCACAAGCCATCAAACAAAGAAGAACTGCTTAAAATTTTGCACCAGAAGTAGTGTGAAAGACTGGTGGAAAGCATGTCAAGACGCATGAAAGCTGTGCTTAAAGATTATGGTTATTCCACAAAATATTGATTTCTGAACTCTTCCTGAGTTAAAACATTAGTATTGTTGTTTCTAAATGAGTATGAACTTGCTTTCTTTGCATTATTTGAGGCCTAAAAGCACTGGTTTTTTTTTATTTTGACCATTCCTCCCTTTTCAGAAAAAAAATACAAAATTTTTTGCTTGGAACTTCGGAGACATATTGTCAGAAATTTATAGAATAAATGAACAATTTACATTTTACTCAAAAATATACCTATAAAGAGAAAAATCAAACTAAACATTTTGCAGTGGTCTCTTAATTTTTGCCACAGCTGTATCCACAGAATAACAGTGTAGACAAACACTGACAGACCATTAATGTGTAGAACTTTTTTTTAACACAATCTTTTACTGAAGTAGCGCAATACATTGCCATATGATATTTCTACACATATCCTCATAAGAATGATACAGGAAAAAAATGTAATATTGCAAAATATATTAATTAAAATGTATAACTTTTATTAATAAATCATTTAAAAATGACTGGTAAAAATTCAAGCCTAGGAGAACAACATGACACACTAAAGATAAACCACAAGTCACTTTGTAAGTACCTTATACAGAGGGTTTAGGGATACACCTCTCCCTCTTGTTTATTTCATGTGATTTACTAATTTATTTATTGATTAATTTATTAGTATATATATATATATATATATATATATATACCTCTTTGATCCAGAACTCTATTTTATATTATCATGTATTAAATAGGGATATGCTAAACAATATATTATCATTTCTACATAGGTCATTATCATTTTTACTACGCACTTGCACTTTGACTATGACATGTAGCAGCTTTTTTCTGAGACCCATGTATACCTTTTTTCTGCACCGATTTTTCAAAATAATTTTTTAAGGTATTCTTACCTAATATCAGGTCCAACACACCTGTATAAAACATAGTGCTTTTCAAACTCTAGAGTCAGTGTTTTCCTTTGTTGTTCTCCTATGCTTGAATTTCTACTAGTAATTTTTAAATGATTTATTAAGAAATGTTGTTCACTTTAATAAATTTATTTTGCAATATTACATCTTTTTCCTCTAGTATTCTTATGAGGATATGTGTAGAAACATTAATTTGTAGAAGCAGGATGATTTGGATAAAAATTGTCATTCACTCCATTAGTGACCAGAAAGTATGGAGGTTGCAGAGCTGTGAGCTGCTCATGAGACGACTTGAGCTAACATATTTAATTGAGTAATAGCAAAACTTATAGATAAAAATTAAATAACTTACATTAAAATCATTAAGATTGTTCTCAATCGGAATCAGCAGATTCTTAGTATGATTGGTGTTTGAAGCAGATTCCTGGATGAAGTCTTTTGCTGATAGTAATCTTTTATTGTGTTGTTCTAGGGTGTTCTCGAGGCTCCTCTTCAATTTCAGCAAGTCCTTATGTGGCTTGTCATACTCATTCTGCACTCTGGACAATACATCTTCACAGTCTCTGTTGGACATAAAATAAAACAAGTAGTAAATCCTATTTAATTAATAATAGGTGTCCAGCACTTCAGTCATAAAAAGAATATGTGACCAACTACTTTGCTATCTTTGAATTATGCACAAAAACATCCAATGGGCATATTGGGGCAACAGTCTCCAACTTTTCAGGGACATAACTACTGTGTACTGTGAGTGCAGGGATTGCAGTCACACCTGAACCCTGGAGTCCAGTAGGGGGAGGTGGCAAGAACTGTGATAGTTGGAGCTAAAGATTTGTCATTGAGGTCCACAAGCTTCAAGTTACACCACTGCAAGGCTTCATGTAATCAAAGGCTGGGCAGATCCATTAAAACCTAAATGAATGGTCATAAGGTGGAAAGAAATAGTTGAGATCCATCCTCATAGAAAGGACAACCATTTATAGCTTTTAGCAACCTGAAAGGTCTACTTAGGCCTCTACACTGGCTGGGGCAATCGGGCTATAGACAATTAATGAGGACAAATGTATTATATGTCACAGTAGGTCATCTTTGGACCAGACTATTTTTTTAAAATCAGTCTCTGAAGATTCTTATATAAAACAGGGATAAACACGAAGTTATTCACACTTTTCAGAGATGCTTTCAAGCTGATTGGGATAAATGTGCTTTCTGTGTGATTATACAGTGGACATAAGAGCACTTACTTAAGATTTTTGGTAGCATTTTGGTAATGATCATTGAAGCCATTTATGCTCATTGATTCAAGCTTAGAAGAAACATCCTCTTGATATTCACGCAGAGCACGGTCAGACAGCTGGATATCACTGCCGATTGTCTCATTCAAGCTTTTTGCTACTTCTATAAGAACTGAAAAAAGTCCCCAAAAAAAAGTAAAGTTGCATTTAGGTATTATCATATACAACCTAACATCTCTTGTGATATACATTGCATTTAACCCTTTTGGCCACTGTACATAAATTAATGGCTAATAGCATAGCCCCCAAAACATCTTGCTTTTCATACTAAGTTTGATGACAGATTGAGCTCCTGTTGTGATACCTGTTAGATGACGTTTCCGTTTTGTCAGCCTAATCCTATACTCTGACATGAAAAGGAAATACTCAGCTTACCGTCACACAAAATCATGAACACCGAGCACAGATTCCCTGCGCAGGGGTCTCAGGGACATGCAGAGAAGATGCAATGTGTGTCTTCTCTGGGTACGTGTGATTACACTATTCCGATAGAATACCCTATTACATACAGTAAATTACACTATTCTAATGGCCTGGTCCCATTAGATCACTTGATAAATATATATGATGTGATGTATTGTTTACTGATGTGCTATGGGGAAAACCAATACTCTTTCCCCCATCACTATTAATTGAGTGTCTCAATTCTATTAATCAAAAACTTGTTTCAACATTTGAACTTTACAATTTTCAGATCAAAGGGCACAGTTGTCTCTGCATTCAGTTATAATCCGTACTATTATAATATGTGCTTAACCTGAAATCAAAGTTCATTTTATTAATAAAGAACAAATATTGGGTGGAATAACTGAAATTGTCTGCACTCTTTTAAGCCCTTTTTTTTTACTGAGCGTCTGTGAACACTTTAAAATGAGCTATCAATGACCCCTCACAACAAGTTTTGCTCTGCAGCTGGCATCCTCAGGGGTACTGGGAAATTGGGCGTTGAAGTATTCGGAAATAGACAAAAGCTGGCCATACATATTAGATGGCTGTCAGACAAAAATTACTTTCTCATAGAGAACACAAGAGCACGCCACCAAATGAGTGCTCCTGTGTATGGGAGAGCTGGCTAAGATGGCTGTCGGCTGAATGAAGAGAACAATGTAGATGGCAGTCCGACATGATACATGCCCAATGAACATTTACCACAACAATGAATTGGCCCCTTATTAAACTGTTCTCCGAAATGGACGATATCAAAGGGTTTACTCGATACTAATGTAATGTGTATGGGAGCCTTCAGAATTCAGAAAACAGCTATCCAAAAGGGGAAATTTCACTCTGAACACAGAGGTCCGAAACACCTGAGGTGATCAAATAGTTAATTTATTAATTGATTAAATTAACAACAGAAGTTCTTTTGAGTGTTGTGCATGGATTTCATCAATGCGCGAAGTAACTACAAGGGTATGTATTTCTTGCATTTTTGACAACAGAGGCTGAAATATGTTAAAGAAGATCCCCATTTTAACCTCCTTGTTTTGTGCAAGGGAAAAAATGCTTCATAAAATGGAGAAATTTGAAATTTGGCCATCAATGATATTACCAGTGGCAAATCTCTAGGTTTATTGCCCGCAAGGCTCCTAATAGTATCACACACAGTGATTGGATAAGTAGCGGATAACTACGGTACATAAAATTCTGTTATTTGTTACCTTTAACAGTTGTTTGCATTGTTTCAATAAATCCCATCAGCTCTTTGCTCTTGTTCAGACTGCCGACTGTGGAATTCTGCACGTTGTATCCATGTTCTACTACCTGAGTCATCTTTGAAAAAGAAAAAACATAAGAGAGATGGGGAAGAATTGGTAAAGTCCATAATCTAAAAGCTTTGTGTTACGCGACATAACATTGTAATATTTCTAAAACAAAAAGAAAAGCAAAACCCTCTAAGGTTCTGATCCGTGTTAAATTCATTTTTTATACTTTAAGAATAATCTGAGGAAAACAATAATAAAATGCCATCAACTGAGAACTAATAAGATACATGTCACTGAAATTTGTAAGCTAAGTTTTGGAAAGACAACAGTTACCGTACTCACTCTCAATTGAAGTCTGTCTGTGTCCTTAAATACTTCGGAGAGTTGTTCTGAAGTTTTGTCCATGGTCTGGGTAGTAACTGAGCTTGTGTGTACTGATTCCTTTAGAAAAAAAAATAACAATTATTTGCAAATTAAATTTAAACTTTTACGAATCAGGAAGTTCTCTATCACCATAAACACCAGTCATAGCACAGATTGTAATGAAATCCCTTTCAAATCGGATGGCATTTCACATCTCATGTATGAAAATTGAGTTTTTGCAATGCTTTTAAGTGCACCTAAAAACGTCCATGAAGATTTTTGGTTGTATCTCTGAAACAATTCCGCTGAAAATATACAGCTCTGGCAAAAATTCAGAGACCACCACATCAAAACCCTGTCATGGGCAGCCCAATCTCCAGACCTGAACCCCATTGAAAAACCTCTGGAACGTAATCAAGAGGAAGATGGATAGTCACAAGCCATGAAATAAATTTAGAACTGCTTAAATTTTTGCAACAGAAGCAGTGTGAAAGACTGGTGGAAAGCATGCCAAGACGCATGAAATCTGTCATTAAAAATCATGGTTATTCCACAAAATATTGATTTCTGAACTCTTCTCGCGTTAAAACATTAGTATTGTTATTTCTAAATGATTATGAACTTGTTCTTGTTTTCTTTGCGTTATTTGAGGTCTGAAAGCACCATTTTATTTATTTTTGACCACTTCTCCTTTTCAGAAACAAAAATACAAAATTTGTTGCTTGGAACTTCGGAGACGTTGTCAGTAGTTTATAGAATAAATGAAAAATTTACATTTTACTAAAAATATACCTATAAAGAGAAAAATGAGACAAACTGAACATTTTACAGTGGTCTCTTAGTTTTTGCCAGAGCTGTAGGTAGATTGTTTCTAATTTCCACAGATTCAGCACAGAACAGTATTTATTCCGCTGAGTTACATTGGAGCTACAGTGGGGCAAAAAAGTATTTAGTCAGTCAGCAATAGTGCAAGTTCCACCACTTAAAAAGATGAGAGGCATCTGTAATTTACATCATAGGTAGACCTCAACTATGGGAGACAAACTGAGAAAAAAAAATCCAGAGAATCACATTGTCTGTTTTTTTAACATTTTATTTGCATATTATGGTGGAAAATAAGTATTTGGTCAGAAACAAACAATCAAGATTTCTGGCTCACACAGACCTGTAACTTCTTCTTTAAGAGTCTCCTCTTTCCTCCACTCATTACCTGTAGTAATAGCACCTGTTTAAACTTGTTATCAGTATAAAAAGACACCTGTGCACACCCTCAAACAGTCTGACTCCAAACTCCACTATGGTGAAGACCAAAGAGCTGTCAAAGGACACCAGAAACAAAATTGTAGCCCTGCACCAGGCTGGGAAGACTGAATCTGCAATAGCCAACCAGCTTGGAGTGAAGAAATCAACAGTGGGAGCAATAATTAGAAAATGGAAGACATACAAGACCACTGATAATCTCCCTCGATCTGGGGCTCCACGCAAAATCCCACCCCGTGGGGTCAGAATGATCACAAGAACGGTGAGCAAAAATCCCAGAACCACGCGGGGGGACCTAGTGAATGAACTGCAGAGAGCTGGGACCAATGTAACAAGGCCTACCATAAGTAACACACTACGCCACCATGGACTCAGATCCTGCAGTGCCAGACGTGTCCCACTGCTTAAGCCAGTACATGTCTGGGCCCGTCTGAAGTTTGCTAGAGAGCATTTGGATGATCCAGAGGAGTTTTGGGAGAATGTCCTATGGTCTGATGAAACCAAACTGGAACTGTTTGGTAGAAACACAACTTGTCGTGTTTGGAGGAAAAAGAATACTGAGTTGCATCCATCAAACACCATACCTACTGTAAAGCATGGTGGTGGAAACATCATGCTTTGGGGCTGTTTCTCTGCAAAGGGGCCAGGACGACTGATCCGGGTACATGAAAGAATGAATGGGGCCATGTATCGTGAGATTTTGAGTGCAAACCTCCTTCCATCAGCAAGGGCATTGAAGATGAAACGTGGCTGGGTCTTTCAAAATGACAATGATCCAAAGCACACTGCCAGGGCAACGAAGGAGTGGCTTTGTAAGAAGCATTTCAAGGTCCTGGAGTGGCCTAGCCAGTCTCCAGATCTCAACCCTATAGAAAACCTTTGGAGGGAGTTAAAAGTCCGTGTTGCCAAGCGAAAAGCCAAAAACATCACTGCTCTAGAGGAGATCTGCATGGAGGAATGGGCCAACATACCAACAACAGTGTGTGGCAACCTTGTGAAGACTTACAGAAAACGTTTGACCTCTGTCATTGCCAACAAAGGATATATTACAAAGTATTGAGATGAAATTTTGTTTCTGACCAAATACTTATTTTCCACCATAATATGCAAATAAAATGTTAAAAAAACAGACAATGTGATTTTCTGGATTTTTTTTCTCAGTTTGTCTCCCATAGTTGAGGTCTACCTATGATGTAAATTACAGACGCCTCTCATCTTTTTAAGTGGTGGAACTTGCACTATTGCTGACTGACTAAATACTTTTTTGCCCCACTGTATGTGAATCTGCTGCAGACCCACAGCTCATCTATGAAAAAAAAATAGTGTCAATATTGGATTTCTGCTGTAAAAATACATATCAACTTGTGGCATAAAATTATATGAAGATTAGAAGAATAGTACGATATGGGATATTTAAAGTGGTTGTCCAATCATGCGGAGGTTAGAGACGCAGCCTACCCACTGGTCTTCTATTATTTGCTCTACTGGCAGCCAGATGTGAACACTGGACGGAGCTGACTTACATAGCAATGTGTATGTTACGGGGTTACCGCAACAGAGAAGAGCCAGAAGGCCGCAGCCTCTGATTGTTCCTACTCCTGTGCTGAAAAGCACTTCTTTTTAAATGGTGTTAAATTATTTTGGCAGAACAGGGGTTAATCACCCATGTTGGGAGCTCTGGGAGTCGGAGCTCTCAGCTGAGCTCGGTTAGCCATTCTTATCCCCTATATACCTAGCCATTCCTATCCCCTATATACCGTAATCTGGGTCCTGACTGACTCACATCGTCAGAGCTAGCTTATGCTGCATGGCTTGGAGGAGAGTCGTTTGATGGTTATATGAGGAGTTTTGTGGATTTATCTGTGACTGTTGCTTGGGTTTGTAAGTGTGATAATTCTTTCATCCTCTTACTTTGTTTTTTCCTCATCCTCCGCTCCCCGCTGCATTCCTCTGTTACATGTGAGTGAATATTTGTATGCCTGGTATTTCCAGTTTCCCTTGGTAGTGTTACCTTGTTGTCTGGTTGGTGTACTGCGGTGCATGGTTGCTCCCCTCTTCCCTAGGTGGGGGAAGGGTACAGACTTAGGGCAGATACAGGAGATAAGGCAAGGTTGGTTGCCCCTGCATCTTCACCTTCGGAAGTAACCAGGGGAATAGGGCTAGATAGGGTACCCCCTATTGTCAGGGACAGGGTAGAGCCCCTGGTCCCTGGTCACCTGCCAACCGAGTTGTGACAGCGTATTGGCCACTGCCGAATACAGGACATTAACTCCTATTCAAGAAAATAGGAGCTGATCTTCAGTACACAGCAGTGGCATAAATAGGTCATCAATGTCATATGGCTGTAAAAACCCTTTGCAGGAGTGTAAAGGCTTAGGAACTTGGCGGTGATCGTGTTCAACTCTAGCCTTAAAGAAGCACTTCTCCTATCAAAATTTTTATATTAATATACTGCAATCATATTACATAGCGCTGTGCACGTACAATTGCTCATTTTGCCCTTCTACTCAAATAATTCTTCTGTTTTCCAATAGGTCTAAGACATCAAGTGATTAAAAACAGACTAGCAGAATCCTTCTAAGCTCTGTGTAGAAAGAGGAAGTCTCTTTTCACTGCAAGAGTCAAGAATTCATCAAGTCTATTTCACTGGAAGGAGTGGAGCAGCTGAGTCAGCAGTTGAAAATAAAGTAGAGTTGGCCTGTCAGGGACTTTGCAGTTATGTAGAATTGTGGTTCTAATGATGACTCATGGGGGAAAAGAGATACCCTGTTTCAACATAAAGCTTAGAAGGATTAATCTAGTCAGTTAGTCAGTTTTTAATCACTGAATGCCATAGACCTTATGAAAAAAGAGAATAATTAGCTGGGTAGAAAGGCAAAATGAGCAATTGTAAGTACACAGTGCTATATGATATGACGATTGCAATACATTAAGAGGATACAAACTTTTATGGAACTGCTTCTTTAAAGTGTGTACAAGAAATCACAGGGCTTATTTAAGTGTATATTCTAATAAGAAGTTTTTTAGATACATTTTTATTTTCTCATGAGCATGTTTGTGTATTATCCTTCATACATTTGTATTCTCCTGTTGATAGTTTCAATGCTGCTTTATCCAACAGTAAATCGCAGTATATATTAAAATGATATTTCCTTGTAGCCTTTGGCAGTTCTAAACAGTATACTCTCAGAAACAAGACTTGATTAAAACATAGCATACAGAGCTCTTAACTGCCTCCTCTTGAAAATCCAATTTAAGCAGCGACTTTGCCATCATAAATATCACAAATTAAATTTCTGATAGCTAGTTCCATCTGGACATCATCATCCACGGAACATCTATGGGGCTTAATTACATTTCTTGACAAAGTGATTGAGGAGAATATCAATATTTCTGTGATTTAGAGCAACTAAAAACTAACCAGAAATTATAACTTTCTATTATGCCCCTATATGTACGTCATTAGAGAAAACAAAAGCTAAGAAAGAAAAGAAATGTACAATGTTTTAAAGGGATACTGGAACTAAAGCTGTCATCTATTGTTCCCCTGTACATTTCAGGTTAGGGATATGATGTGGAGAGAGGCATACCGTCTCACATGATTACTACTTTACCTTACTTTTATATCTCCAGAACCAAAAACTGGCAAAACCATTTATGTATAGATACAGGTACATAAACCCTTTAGATATAGATCTAGGAACAGAATTCCTTTAATTTGGCGTGAAAGTATCACATTGTGAAATCTTTTGAATTATTCAGCCAAAGTAGGCTGAAAGCTAATAATGTAAAATGTAAAAGAGTGGCGCAAGGTGTCAGGAGGCTAAATCTTCTGCTGCGAATAAACAATTACCACAAAAATTGTAATAGAGTCTAAAAATAAAAAAAAATATATATATAATGGCCTACAAAATTCTCCATCACTGATTGGCAGCTTTCTGTCTATGCAGTGTACTCAGAGAACCGTGAATCAGTGATGTGGGCGGTGTTATACAGAGCTCAGCATTCAGAGAACTGGCAGATCCACAGCAGATAAAACAAGGATTTCATAAAAAAAAATACAACACCCAGCAAAGTAAGTGATACATCACTGGAAACAGGGTCTCTCTCCCTACATTATGTTGCTTTCAGATGTGGTAGCAAAAACGGGAGAGATTCCCTTTAAAGAAATCTACTTGTATCAGAAAAAAAAAATGGGTCATGGCAGTTAATTTAATATAATAAAAGGCAATTACACACTTAATAAATGCCACATTCTTTTACTGCCGTTGCTCCCTATCAGTCAATCTTGCAGCGATGATGTGCTCAACAATCTATATGACGGCTGCAGCCAATTTCTGCCCTCAATGCTGGGGCAGTTGCATGGGCAAGTTATTGTCACTACAAATTGTACAATGAAGATCCAATCGATCAATTCTCTAAGGGTAAGTGTAGAATTCTAATACATTAAAATGTGTTACCGCATGCTGACTACAAGAGCCATCCTACTTACAGGGGTCTGACCGCTGGCCCCACTGACTGTCAATAGATGGTTGGCACTGAGTGGCTGTATGCTATAGAAAATATTTAAAAAAATTCTCATATTTATTATTCACATTAAAAAAAGGGATTAGGAAGGCAATCTATACCTTGAGATATGTCGTCATGTTTTCCATATTTGACATGAACCCATGGGGCACCGCAACGATTCCAGTGAAGTTTAGAGTGGAAATAACCCGATGTAGGACATCCAGATCATCTAGTAGTGGCCCCGTGCAGTCATCATCACAGGCTAAGGGACACAGTGTAAAAAGAGGAAAACAGAATTGGCAAGTAACATCCAGGGAAAATGTAGTTATATCTCCTTTATAGCTGCTACATACAGGTGATGTCTACTAATTCTTTTATGAAATGAGCAGCTTTAGTGTCTTCCCTGTGCTTAGTGGGAAAGATACATTGAAACTGGCGTAAAGGAACATGGGAGCTGTGGCCCCTGGAAACCAATCTGTCTGTAGCTTTGTTCACTCTTCAACATTGAAATTACAACACCAAGAAGGAAAAGTCATGAAGAGAAGATCGAATGACAAGTTAATGATATGCAAATAAAAAAATGGAAACAACATTGTCAAAGAATCTTGATTTATTCATTATTGAATTTGAGCGTCACATGCAGAAAGCCCCGCACTTACACGCATTGGCGGATAACAATGAGGTTATTAATGGTTGTCTCGGGAATGTTAGTACACTTGGGCTTGCAAATCATAAATATCTGCTGCTGGCATCTGCCTTTGCATTTTCAGATCATTGAAATCTCATATCTGTTCAATGAGAAATAAGTTGAAAAAGGCGGCAGGGCATGGTTCCACATTTAGGCCATACAGGCTGCTCACAGTAGCAGTAGCAACAAGCCTGGCATGGCTCCTGAGATACTTTAGAGAAATAGCGGTACCAATGATTCCGCTGCCAAATCAATGCAATATCAAGCTGTTAGTGTATGTGGATTGAAGATTAGAGGGGTCCGGCTTATATACATTATGCCACCTCACACCATAATCCCGAGAGTAAGACAAGTATGATGATGCCTTGTGAAGGCCTCTTCATGGCGTTACTCGCATAGTCTAGTTAGATTTGAAGAATGATGCGTAGTGATCAATTCTGTGCTGCAAGTGAAACTGGACATCACATACCAAACTTAACGCATCAAAGAAGTGTCTACAGAAAACATAAGAAGGAATTTGCGCAACATTGTGCTACAAGCATCGCCCCTCTACAGATGTTCCATTGACTATACGCCACCGGTCTCAAAGGCTAATATGGTGCAGAGCAGAACGGCAATGAAGACTGGAACAAAGGTCTATCTTATTCATTGATGAGTCTCGCTTTTATCTTAGATGCAATGATAGCTCAAGACCACGTGCACAAAGCCGTGAAGATGCCTTCACGAGGAAATGTGAAAGTGTACATAGAGCCAACAAGATGCCAAGCTGCAAGCTGCCTGCCCAACTGTGAGCATATGTCTATATGTCCTACCATGTCCTGCAGCGTCTCCAAACTTGACTCACATTGAACAAATCCGGGATGTCATTGGATGGCAATTACAAAGGGAGCTGCCAGAAGCAGATCTTGATGATTTGTGTGCCCAGGTGCATTCAGCGTGGCAGAACATTCTTTAGGGAACTATTGATAACCTCACTGAAAGCATGCCAAAGAATTCATGTGAGTATATTCCAGTCTGTGGCACTCGATGATGAATAAATTAGCAATTGCAAAGGAAAATGCCAGCAGCGGACCTTGATGATTTGTGTGCCTGAAATGCATACATGGTGGCAGAACATTCCTCAGACAACCATTAATAACCTCATTGATAGCATGCCAAGGTGTATAAGTGCATTTTATTTCTGTGCATTGCACTTACACTTGAAACTGAGTAAAGGAAACTGTTTTGAAACTTTCCATGGCTTTTCCTTCTAGGCATTGCAATTTCAATGTTGAGGAATGTACAGTTATATGAAAAAGTTTGGGCACCCCTATTAATCTTAAGCTTAATGTTTTATAAAAATTGTTTTTTTTTGCAACAACTATTTCAATTTCATATATCTAATAACTGTTGGACACAGTAATGTTTCTGCCTTGAAATGAGGTTTATTGTACTAACAGAAATTTTGTGCAATCTGCATTCAAACAAAATTTGACAGGTGCATAAGTATGGGCACCCCACCAGAAAAGTGGCATTAATATTTAGTAGATCCTCCTTTTGCAAAAATAACAGCCTGTAGTCGCTTCCTGTAGCTTTTAATGAGTTCCTGGATCTTGGATGAAGGTATTTTTGACCATTCCTCTTTACAAAACAATTCCAGTTCAGTTAAGTTTGATGGTCGCCTAGCATGGACAGCCCTCTGCAAATGATCCCACAGATGTTCAATGATATTCAGGTCTGGGGACTGGGATGGCCATTCCAGAACAGTGTAACTGTTCCTCTGCATGAATGCCTGAGTAGATTTGGAGCGGTGTTTTGGATCATTGTCTTGCTGAAAGATCCATCCCCTGCGTAACTTCAACTTTGTCACTGATTCATGAACATTATTGTCAAGAATCTGCTGATACTGAGAGGAATCCATGTATCCCTCAACTTTAACAAGATTCCCGTAGTTTGTGGCTTGGATTCAGCTGTTGTATTCATTACCGACGGCCAGAATCAGAGTGAACGGGGAATTGTCTCAGCCTATAAAGTTGGCTACAGGCACTAGGCAGGGATGTCCGCTTTCGCCTCTCTTGTTTGCTTTGGCTGTGGAACCTCTTGCCGCCAAGATTCGACAATCTGATGGGGTCCCTGGGTTTAGGTATGGGGAAGTTGAGGAAAAGATAGCGTTATATTCAGATGACGTTTTGCTGTTCCTGGCTGATCCGGATGATTCACTGAGAGGGGCCATTGAAATTGTTGAAAGATTTGGTTCCGTATCGAGGCTAACAATTAACTGGGGCAAATCGGTTCTGTTTAGGGTGGATGGCGTAGGAGAGAATGTGAGTGAGACTGTGGGTGATGAGCGGCTTAAGGTGGTATCTCATTTTAAATACCTTGGGATATGGATTTCGGTTCCAATCGCGGAGTTCTTACATAGGAATCTGACTCCTGCTATGGGGGTGCTCAAGGCAAAAGTAGATGCTTGGAATAAGTTACATTTGTCGGTGGTTGGTAGGGTTAATCTTATTAAAATGGTCCTGATGCCTAAAATTCTATACGTTTTACATAACGCGCCAATTTGGATCCCGCGGGGGAAATTCCGACAGATTAATGCCCTCTTTAGAAGCTTGACATGGGGGAGACAATACCCACGTATTAGCCTGGAGACGCTTCAGCGACCCAAGGAAGATGGTGGTTTGGCTTTGCCCAACCCTGAAATATACTTTCTTGCAGCCCAGAGTCAGCATTTGAAGGGCTGGGCGCGGGAGGCGTCATCCAGTGCAGTACAACACCTGATGGAAGGGGTGACAGGCCGACGCCCGGTGATACAATGTTTGGAGGACGGCTCCTTGGGAGCATTGGGGAAACTATATCCAACCCTGTTTCTGATACGTAAATTGTGGAACAGACTGAGGCAGATTCGGGGAATTACAGGGTTAACCAAATTTACACCGATATGGACTAACAACAACTTAAAGGAATTTGCGGCTCTGAGAGGTCTGATAGAGTGGCAGACTAAAGGAATTTGCTTTGTATACCAGATAGTCCAACAACGAGTGTTAAAATCCTTTTCCCAATTACAGGCAGAGTTTGGTCTGAGGCCCACTGGGGAATATCAGTATGCACAGATGAGACATGCTTTTGGAGCTCAAAATAAGAGTGCTGACATCAGGATTCAGGAGGACATAGTATTGGAGTATGTGTGTGGTGACGGGACTACAAGGGGAGTTATTTCCACCCTATATAAGGACCTTATGCACACGTATCTGTTAGATTTTCCTATAAAGGCAAGAGCTAAGTGGGAGAGGGACTTGGGTCTGGTGGAGAATGAAACCTGGGAATCGGTGCTGGAGTGGGTTCCACGATTTTCATTGAGTGAGCCGTATAGGCTGTCGCAGCTCTATATTTTGCACAGAGTATATAAATCTCCGGAAGTGTTACACAGAGCGGGGTTGCGTGTCGACTCTGAATGCCCGAGGTGTGGGAGTGAGAATGCAGGAATATATCATATGATGTGGACGTGTCCTAGACTGGCCGCTTTTTGGGTGGTGGTTTTGAGTCAGGTGGAAGGAGCGTATAAATGTAGAGTCCTGAGAGATCCGATAATATGTTTGTTGGGATATGTGGATGAAATAGGAGTGGACAACACCTGGAAGATTGCAATTGCTAGGTTACTATATATGGCTCGGAAAGTGATAGCACGGAAATGGATAAAGGTAGAACCATCTGCGAGGAGGGAATTTCTTCAATATGTACAACACGGTCTAAAGCTGGAAAAAGGGGTTTACAAGAGACGGGGGAAAATAGAAATGTTTAATAAAATGTGGTCTCCATGGCTTGAGTTGGGATGAGGAGTAATAGAAGTTGGGAACTATAGGCTTCTGATAGGCGAGAACTACTTGAGGCATTGGCGGCCTCAGGGGAGTTTAGATTGGGGATGAGCTGTCCTGTGGGGGGGGGGAGGGTTGTTGTGGGTATGTTGGGGTTTCTTAAAATTAAGAAAAGGTGTATGTAACATATTGAAATGTGGATGAGAATGTGATGTTTTTCGTTTATTGTTAATAAAAATCTATTTAAATTAAAAAAAACAAGATTCCCGGCGCCGGCATTGGCCACACAGCCCCAAAGCATGATGGAACTTCCACCAAATTTTACTGTGGGTAGCAAGTGTTTTTCTTGGAATGCTGTGTTTTTTGGCCACCATGCATAACGCCTTTTTGCATGACTAAACAACTCAATCTTGGTTTCATCAGTCCACAGGACCTTCTTCCAAAAAGAAATTGGCTTCTCCAAATGTGCTTTTGCATACCTCAGCCGACTCTGTTTGTGGCGTGCTTGCAGAAACGGCTTCTTTCGCATCACTCTCCCATACAGCTTCTCCTTGTGCAAAGTGCGTTGTATAGTTGACCGATGCACAGTGACACCATCTGCAGCAAGTTGATGCTGCAGCTCTCTGGAGGTGGTCTGAGGATTGTCCTTGACTGATCTCACCATTCGTCTTCTCTGCTTTTCTGATGTTTTTCTTGGCCTGCCACTTCTGGCCTTAACAAGAACTGTACCTGTGTTCTTCCATTTCCTTACTATGTTCCTCACAGTGGAAATTGACAGGTTAAATCTCTGAGACAACTTTTTGTATCCTTCCCCTGAACAACTATGTTGAATAATCTTTGTTTTCAGATCATTAGACAGTTGTTTTGAGGAGCCCATGATGCCACTCTTCAGAGGAGATTCAAACAGGAGAACAACTTGCAAGTGGCCACTTTAAGTAGCTTTTCTCATGATTGCATACACCTGGCTATGAAGTTCAAAGCTCAGAGGTTAGAAAACCAAAAAAAGTGCTTTAGTAAGTCAGTAAAAAGTAGGTAGGAGTATTTAAAACAAGAAAATGATAAGGGTGCCCATACTTATGCACCTGTCAAATTTTGTTTGAATGCAGATTGCACATTTTCTGTTAGTACAATAAACCTCATTTCAAGGCAGAAACATTACTGTGTCCAACAGTTATTAGATATATGAAACTGAAATAGCTGTTGCAAAAAAAACAATTTTTATAAAACATTAAGCTTAAGATTAATAGGGGTGCCCAAACTTTTTCATATAACTGTAGTTAAAACGAGATTGTTTGATATGGGCAACAACTGCAGTTTTCCTTTTTACTTTTACTGGCCCTCGCACAGCTTGTTTTGAGCATTCTTGCGTGTGCTGTATGTGACTTGCCATATGCAACAATAGCAATCCATAGAAGTATACACACAAAAATGATACAAGAAATAATCTCAAATAAAATTACATTCTTGCACATGGTAAAATTAGTTGAATTTAAATCAGGTGAATCTGTCTGACTAGATACATTCATACCATCTATAAGTCACATAAGCATTTTCTTTATAAATGGATGCTACCATATCAAATTTTACAACTCAATTACTAACCTGTAAAGATGTATGTACATGGAAAAGCCTGTATGATAGTTCATTCACAACACTTTTTAAATGGAGCCGTCCAATAAGACTCCAGCAGATTCAGTAATTGCTGAGATATTTTCCTCAAGAAGCAATTAAGTCAAAGACCATCAGAGGTACAAGAGAGGCCTTATGGATGTCTATAGCAGCCCTACTATATCTATAGCTAAGTATAAAATGTAGTCGTAATATGGCTGTGTGCACGAGCTCTAAACCTAAAACATTTTGTGCATCATTTATTTGTTCAGCTTCTTTAAGCAAGTCAGAAATAATAATGAGCAAATTAGTAATTAGTACTCTTCAAGGTAGAAAACCCAAGTCTCCAACCTTACTATGCTCCTGTTAAAACCTGATCTGTCCCCAGCCCCACCCCATGAGGTGTGGGACAGAAATGTAAGGTACACAAGACACAAAGACAAAACATACGAAACCGCTAACCAACAGGCATTTAGAACGTGATAAATTTGATTTCAGTGATGAAAATTGTTTTGTTTGTTTTTTTGCACAAATTGTGATAGAATTCTGTCAAATTTAGCTTGATAAATCTCTCCCAAATGTACTTTGTATTTTTTTTAAACAGATGTATAGCATCAACCAGGTTATATCCGCTCTTTTTTCTGCTTGTTCATGTATATGCGGGAATATTGACATTTGGAATATCATGTTTACCTATAGATTCCTACAAAAAATTGAAATAGTCAAACAATTTTAATCTACCATTTTATAAAATTACGGTAAATTGTCATTTTATGAAATAGGTAAGAACACACTTACAAATGCACTGTTGCTCTAAAAGAATGTGCCTAACTTCACAAGTATCACAAAGCCGCCCAGTAACGCCCGGCTTACAGGAGCATTGGCCACTTATTCTATCACAGTCATTATTCAATGAACCTGCTAGATTGCAGTCACATAAATGGCAGCTACCATCAGGCTCCATAGGATTTCCAAAGTAACCGAGGGAACACCTAAGAGGAACAACAAAAAAACAAATGATTGAACCAAATGACCATCATATATCCTTATGTTTAAAGGGTCTATGTAAAACTCTTACACTAATACACAAAATTATTACTGCAAATAAATTAAAGTAATGTACTGTTACACAGAAGTGCAAAAGGCATTCCTAAATAGATTGTTAACTTTCTAATACCCTTTTGAGTTGAAGGACCAGACAAGTTTTAGATTTCTCATCTTCTCAGTCATATTTTTGCATGAATGTTGCTGAATAAAACCTCACTTGTTTGCACTTTTTTCATACTGTTTTGTGGCATGCATACATTAGCTGTCACTACCCAGCTGTTGGATGACCCGAGACCAGGGGCTCCTTCCCTGTCCCTACCACTAGAGAGCTAAGTTTGCCCTATTCCCCGGGATACTTCTGAAGGTGAAGATGGCTGCCACCCTTGTTTTATCTCCTGAATCAGCCCTCCGTCTGTTCTCTTCCCCCACCCAGGGTAGAAGGGCATCAATGTGCACCACAGTACACAAACCCGACGAACAATGCAACACAAACAAAGGTAACTGAAAATAGCAAGCATATAAATATTCACTCACATGTAACAGAGAAATACACCAGGCAGTGGAGGACGGGGGAATAACCAAAGTAAGAGGAGGAAAGGGAATTATCACACTTAAAAACCACACAACAGTCACAGATAACTCCTCCAAAGCTCCTTCTCATATGAACAGCTCTCCTCCAAGCCATGCAGCAAAAGCTAGCTCTGACATGGGTTTGAACCAGGACCCAGATCATAAAGGGGATGGGAGTGGCTAGCGAAGCTCAGCTGAGAACTCATACTCCCAGAGTTTCCAACATGGCCGATTAACCCCTGTTCTGCCAAAAGAAATAAACACCATTTAAAAAGAAGGCAAAGTGCTTCTTTTCAGCGCAGGAGTAGGAGCAATCAGACACTGCGGTCTTCTGGCTCCTCTCTGTTGTAGTAACCCTGTGACATTAGCTTTATTTTTATTTTTTGAATCTACATTATTGTCCCTTTTTGTACTATTGCTAAGTTGGCATACTTTCACATGACAACATGCAGTGCCCATAGGTAGAAATATGCATTGGCATAAAGAGGTATTAGAAATCAAAATATTTGACCTTTAATTAATTAATTTTCGTTAAGTTTAAGTGGGTGTTATCACATGGTTTTCACAGGGGGGTGTACTTCTTCCACCTGTATAATGTTGCTCAATCATAAGAAGGCAGCAACAAACTAGAGAAGGAATAACACACTCCACCATAGCTAAGAGCAGGTTTCTTAGTGTGTGAGATGTGTAATGTCAGGCAGCCCTAATCTGCTGCTCCAAATTTTGCATGAGTCAGACTGGGGGAGGTGTAATCGTGGCCCTTCCTTTCACAGCATTGTCTGCTGCACTGTCTATCCCCCCCACATTGATCAGAGCTGTATCATTACATCTCACCCAGTGAGAAACCTTCTCTGAGTTATTGTGGGGGCGTGTTCATCTTTCTACTGAGTGTTGCTGCCTGCTTATGATTGGTCAGCATCCCACAGGAAGAAGAAGTACACTCCCCTGGTGAAAACAATCTCTTGGACTTATCGAAAATTAACTTACCTTTTTCAGCAATAAATATGAGAAGGGACTTACCTCCGTTTATGATATTATGTAAAAGAAGAGGTATTAACTAATTGAGGAAAATTAGATTTGCCGCAATGCAGAGTTGAACAAAAATTCTACGTCTTTTCAAGACAGTTTCAGGCAGCACCACCAGAGAGGGTGCATAGCTACTTCTGCCTGTCAAATTCATTGAAAGTGGTGTAACACACTACCCCAAAAATGTAACTCTAGTTAGTGACTGGAGTAACATTTCTGAGGAGGCACATGGAGGCGCATGCCACTCATAAGATGTTCAAGTTCATTAAGTAGCATGCACCTGTTAATGAATTGGCTCATCTCATTCTTGTACACCCCTCATTAAGATTGACATCCAGAACACTGGTTTTAATGACTCAGGACCCTAGTTTGTTGAATAACTACCTGATGAGATTCACAATCAAATTGGATTTATTGCAGCTATGCCTAATATTTTTATTTGTACATATGACCAACTAATGTTGCAGGACTTAAATAAGATGATACATACTGTTCACAGTGTCTTCCCTCGTATCCTGGCAGACAGGCATCACAACGAAAACCGTTGATTCCTTCTAGTACACATGTTGGACTAAAACTGAAAGAACACCAAAAATATGGCAATATGGCACCGTATACACAAGGAATTCAGAGAGTCAAATGTGGCAACGTTTACTTCTGTATCTACAGTAGCATCCCCAATAAACGCTCATATCAGATAGTTTTTGACGGGATTCAATGTGTATATAGCTCCAACCAGGTATAAAATAATGGACAAGACATTTAGTAATACTGGAAAATCCCTTTGTACATTCCAATAAAATTTTATATATTCTGAATGATAAATTTACAAATGGAAATAAAACATAAAATAAAAGATCATGTGATACAATAAATGTAATATGATACTAGACAGATATTAGACCCCATTATATATTAGGAGTCTTCCATCTTACCTCTTTGAGTTTCCCCTAGGGCAAGCACACAGCGAGCAATCTGAGATTGACCCTGTTATGTTTCCATAATACCCAGGGGCACAAATATGGCAATGATGTCCTGCAGTATGGTCTCTGCAACCCTGCAAAGCAGGAGTGAACATGAAATAACTATGGTAATGTAAAACAAAGGAAAATGTGTAAAAGTTTCCACTTACTAACTATGACTACACAGGCAGTTAATTATTTTATTTATTTATTTTACTCATTTATATAGCGCCATTAATTCCACAGTACTGTATAGGCATCAGTAAGACAGACAGATTTCCTAACATTATTATTCAATCTGCATCATTTTTTTAGCCATTTTGACAACATTTTCAGGAGGCAAAATTAATCCTCCTTCACACGTTAGTGAATTCTCTTGCACGCAATAAATGGTCTTCTTTTTGATCAGAGTTTCATCAGAGTTTGAACAGTGTGTTGATTTTAACCATTAGCGCTCGCTCACATGAGCGCATACATCGGACGAGTGCTATGCAATGTTTTTTTGGAGACCACTCGGACCAATGTTGCAATATGGGGCAGCGTTTTTTTTCTCCTACTGATTCAGCATCAGAAAAAATTGCAGCATGCATAGGATGCACTCACCTATTCAAGTCTGTGACAGCCGATGAAATCCTAGTGTAATTCGATTTCTGTGGACTCACAGAATGGAGAAGATGGAGAAATTTTGTTCTCCACCGTCTCCTCTCTTGCTACAATTCTCTCATGTGAGACAATAGGATCCCACTAAACTGTGACCAAACTCTCGCATGAGAGAATCTATACATGTGTGACCCCAGCCTTGGAGATCGGTCACAATTTCGTCTGTTTTTCTTGGATGAAAAAACTGATGGAGGTTTCTCAAGTTATTCCAATCAAAAAGTCCATATAAAATGAACAGCACACAGATGGCATCCGAGAGCTGTTCGATTTTTTTTGCGTCTCCATAGGCTTGATTTGGCAAGTTTGATCCGATAATCTGTTCAATATCTGACAAATCTACGTACTTTTGGGAAAAACACTCGGTCCGAGGAAGAAATAAAAAATTCACTTTCCTTGTGATTAAGAGCTCCAACTGTGGGATACCCAATGGCCAACAACTTACGATATATACCCATGAATTGATGATACATTATGATTGTGACACTGCCCCTTTAACTTTAGCCTATCTTTAAACACTTTGAGATGTATCGACCCCATCATTGTTGTCTGGGGAAGTTTATGGGTTTGCGTTGTCAGAAGTTTACCATCCATTTCACTGTGAATACCGGATTGTCCTAAATATGGCCAGACTCTGTTAATAAATGTATCCTAACTGATACAGCGCAGAAAACAGTGATGTACTATTTAATTGATTATAGTTAGTGATGAGCGAATGTGCTCGGATAAAATGGTATCATGCTCGGGTGCTAAGCGCATGTCTTTGGTGTGCTCGAATAATATGTTCAAGGCCCCACGGCTGCATGTCTGGTGGCTGTTCTACAGCTGGAACACATGCAATAATTGCCTGTTTGTTAGCCGCGAGACATGCATCCGCGGGATCTTGAACATATTTTTTGAGCACGCTGAATAAACTCACGTAGCACACGAGCATGCTCAGATAGCACCTTATCCGAGAATGTTCACTCATCACTAATATTAGTATATCAGGTCATTACTGTAACTACATGGAACTTACCATGCACTCTCCGGTATGTGGATCACAAAGCTCGCTGTGGTTACTGCACTGACAGGGTACGCAGGGGGCAATTAATGGCTGGGAGCTGAGCACATTCACTTCTGTCACTATCTCTCTGAAGTAACCGGGCGCACACTCCTGGAGATTATAGAGATAAAAGTTCTTATGTGGATCAGATCCATTTCACACTACGGGAAGCTACAAGTGATAAAAGATGTTGTACAAGTCACCTGACAGGAGAGTCCGGTATATCCAGGAGGACATTCACAGATCTCAATGAGCTGAGCCGCCTCCCGGTCAGAATGCATTTCTGTTGCTTCCACTGCAACGTCCATTGAGATGTTTGATATCCTATTAAGAATGAAATACAATACAGTTTGTAACTACTGTATACGTCCGACTATCAACCACATTCGGATCCTTCAGACGGAACCTGAAAGCCCACCTCTTCAGGAAAGCCTACAGCCTGCACTGACCCCACTGGCTCCTCACCACTACCTGAGTTACCGCCTCACCAACACCGGAGCTCCTACAACCCCCAACCTACTGTCTCCTTCCCCATAATCCTGTAGAATGTAAGCCCGCAAGGGCAGGGTCCTCGCCCCTCTGTATCAGTCCGTCATTGTTAGTTTGTTTACTGTAAGTGATATCTGTAACTTGTATGTAACCCCTTCTCATGTTAAGCACCATGTAATCAATGGTGCTATATAAATATATAATAATAATATATCTTACTAGCAACTGAATCTAAAGTCAACTATTTAGGGCCCTTTCTGTACATGTTAGCCTTCACATAGACTTCAGCATAGCGTTTAAGTCTGAAATCCATGTCAAATTCCATCTAAATCCCATGCATAAATTAGGATATTTCCACGAGTGTTTTCATTTGTGTGGCATAACAAAATACCATATAAATAACTAGCATGTTACTTTTTCAGATTAGCCCCTCTAAATGATAATGGGTCTAATCTTTCTGGGCATCTGCTGCACACACAGCAAATGCACAGCGTAGGATTTCTGCTCTGAAAATACGCTTCAGATTTCAAGTTGCTGTATGAAAAAAGCCTTACAGTTCACAACAATAATGTAGAAAATGTGCAAAAACACGACTTATTTTTTATTAATCATATATTGCAGTGTGTGCTTCATTAATAGTTTTTATCATTATTACTACAGTATTATTATTATCATCATTATGAGCTGCAATAACAATAGTTCAGATTTCAGTGCTGAAATCTAACATTACTTGATGACTCAATGGCTTGGTCCTCAAAAAATCTCCCACAAAAAAGTGAGGATTATACCTACTTGGATAAAAAGTCTAGACTTACATACAAATAAGAGGGGGTGAAATCTTAGGAATAGAGAGGCACAGGATAAAATAAAAACTACCCCAGATTCAGGAAGACATTCCCCCCAGGCATAAAGACCCCCAAATAGAAATGTATTTTTGTCCAGTCTTTAAGTATGGCATTAAATGATTTTTCTGTTTAACAGAATTGTGCGGTAATGGAAAATAATACGTTTTCCTAAATATATAAACCCATATACTGTACTTATACTCTCCGTGACATTCCTTCTATAATATTCTAATATATTCTCCTGGAGCAAATTTGTAGAAACTTCTTTGATTGTCCTTTTTATTTGAATGGATCAGAAATGGATGATCTTGCTGCATAAACTACTCTGTTCCGCTGCATGAAACAGATAGTTGCTGAAAATCTGCGTGTGTGGATACAGCCTAAATCCCAGTAGTCATAAAGCACAGGGTTAGCATTGTATGTTTTGCCCCATGGCTGTGATACTTACATTCACACGCAGGCATGTAGAAGGGCTAATAATTACAGATTTTAATAACCTTATATTTGTATTAAATGCATATTTTCTATTAATAGCACATTACAACGGTATTCTCAAGTTGTCTCTTGAGCAGCTCAGAGCTATTCAGTCTCCCCACTTCCTTGTTGCTTGGGGTCAAGCACTACTGCTTAAGGCTAAGTTCATATTTGCGTATATGTGCGTAGCGCATCATCTGCATATGCCAAAACGCATGCAATCGCATGTTTACGCTGCGTTTTTTATAAGCATCAGCTTACGCATGACGGCAAAAAAACGCTGCATTTGCACGCGTTTGTATACGTTTTTTGCCTGCGTTTGCATTTTTATGCGCATGCGTTCGATATTTCCAGGAGGGCATGTCTCAATGGGCGTGTCTCAAAACAGTTCCTGGACATGCGAAGTCCGAAGTGCACATGCACAAGGACATGCATACACATGCGTTCCCATAGACAGTAATGCACATTTTTGCGAACACACGCAAACGCATGTCCATGCGTACACCATGTTAAATATATGATACCAGAACCAGGCAACACACTAGATACCTAGGGGGAGATCAAGCACTAAGGCTACGTTCACATTAGTGTTTTGCGTGTTTGCGTCGGGCAATGTTGCGGCGATGCATGCGTCATGCGCCCCTATATTTAACATGGGGGACGCATGGACATGCGTTGTGCTGCGTTGTGCGACGCATGCATTTTTTTTGCCGCAAGCGTCGGGCGCAGAAAACGCAACAAGTTGCATTTTTCTTGCGTCCAAATTTCGGCAAAAACGACGCATGCGTCGCAAAACACAGCGTTTTTGCGTGCGTTTTGGTGCATTTTTATTTGCGTTGTGCGTTGCGTCGCCGACGCAGCGGCGCACAACGCAAATGTGAACGTAGCCTTAGTAGTGCCACACAGCCCCTCACCAAAAAAGAGAATCAACTCCACAAAAGCCAGAAATAATAGGAGTACACAAGGAGCATATAGGTAGTAAAATAGTAATAGTATTTATTGAATAATCGTGGATCCTGTCCGGTGTGCCCTGTCCTGGTGCCGTATTGGTAAGAGCTGCTTTTCATTTACTTGTCATCTCAAGCTGGTTGGCATTTCATATGGATAAACGTGACATGGTTCTTTATGCAGCAAATCTCTTTCACCCTTTGGGTTGCATGTCGGCTCCATAGATGGTGCACACCGGGGGGATACCCACTCACTACTTTCATCCTTGAGTACTGTCTTTTAGTACATATTATGTATATTGATTGCACTTTTTTAACGATTATTCAATAAATACTATTACTATTTTACTACCTATATGCTCCTTGTGTACTCCTATTATTCATGTTAAATATATGTATGCATGAAGCATGCGGATCAAACGCTGCACACACAGATGCAAATGTGAAACCAGCCTAAAGGTATCGTCACACTAAGCGACGCTGCAGCGATACCGACAACGATCCGGATCGCTGCAGCGTCGCTGTTTGGTCACTGGAGAGCTGTCACACAGACCGCTCTCCAGCGACCAACGATGCCGGTAACCAGGGTAAACATCGGGTTACTAAGCGCAGGGCCGCGCTTAGTAACCCGATGTTTACCCTGGTTACCATCCTAAAAGTAAAAAAAACAAACGCTTCATACTTACCTTTCGCTGTCTGTCCCCGGCGCTCTGCTTCTCTGCACTGACTGTGAGCACAGCGGCCGGAAAGCAGAGCGGTGACGTCACCGATCTGCTTTCCGGCCGCTGTGCTCACAGTGAGTGCAGGAAAGCACAGCGCCGGAGACAGACAGCGGAAGGCAAGTATGAAGCGTTTGTTTTTTTACTTTTAGGATGGTAACCAGGGTAAACATCGGGTTACTAAGCGGAGCCCTGCGCTTAGTAACCCGATGTTTACCCTGGTTACCAGCGAAGACATTGCTGGGTCGGTGTCACACACGCCGATTCAGCGATGTCAGCAGGAAGTCCAGCGACAAAATAAAGTTCTGGACTTTCTGCAGCGACCAACGACATCACAGCAGGATTCTGATCGCTGCTGCGTGTCAAACTGAACGATATCGCTAGCCAGGACGCTGCAACGTCACGGATCGCTAGCGATATCGTTTAGTGTGACGGTACCTTAAGTGACAGTTCTGGTCAGGAGCTTCATTCTGCTACAACACATTAATTGTCTGTGAGTGGTTTGCCTGAAGCCTACATTGTTCTACACTATCATTATATTTATATAGCGTTTGAACAAGCATATGGCTCAGAAAAGTGAGAGCTGTGATTAAAAGAGCCAAATTGGAAGCTGCCTATGATGGGTGCTGGAGACTGAATTCTGCGAACCTGATAAGAACACCTTGTTCAGGAGTAGTGTTGAGCATTCCGATACCGCAAATATCGGGTATCGGCCGATATTTGCGGTATCGGAATTCCGATACCGAGTTCCGATATTTTTGCGATATCGGGAATCGGTATCAGATCCATATTAATGTGTAAAATAAAGAATTAAAATAAAAAATATACTCACCTCTCCGGAGGCCCCTGGACATCACCGCTGGTAACCGGCAGCCTTCTTTGTTTAAAATGAGCGCGTTTAGGGACTTCCATGACGTCACGGCTTCTGATTGGTCGCGTGCCGCTCATGTGACCGCCACGCGACCAATCAGAAGCCGCGACGTCATTCTCAGGTCCTAAATTCCTAGAATGAGGAGTTTAGGACCTGAGAATGACGTCGCGGCTTCTGATTGGTCGCGTGGCGGTCACATGAGCGGCACGCGACCAATCAGGAGCCGCGACGTCATTCTCAGGTCCTAAACGCGCTCATTTTAAACAAAGAAGCCTGCCGGTTACCAGCGGTGATGTCCAAGGGCCTCCGGAGAGGTAATTATATCAATATTTTTTATTTTAATTCTTTATTTTACACATTAATATGGATCCCAGGGCCTGAAGGAGAGTTTCCTCTCCTTCAGACCCTGGGAACCATCAGGATACCTTCCGATACTTGGTGTCCCATTGACTTGTATTGGTATCGGGTATCAGTATCGGCGATATCCGATACTTTTCGGGTATCGGCCGATACTATCCGATACCGATACTTTCAAGTATCGGACGGTATCGCTCAACACTATTCAGGAGCTAAGAGGGTGGGGAGAAAGGTACTAACAGCTGTATAGAAATCAGTGGGCTGGAGAGAGCTGACTGGGATGTTAGGAGTTAACTCCTCTACTGGAATGTAGCTGCTGTGCATCATAGTCTGGTGGCATAGTTCCCTGGCAACAAGCTGTACACCATGTAAGATAAAAGCTATTATTAAGCTATTATTTTAAGAGAACAGATAGAGAAAGCAAGTCAATAAGAAACATGTTTATTTTCATGCTGGTAACTAACTAAAACTATTTAATAATTCATGTGAGAATACGCTTTTCATTAAAAAATGGCTTTCATCCTTAGAACGTATCACAACTCATTGGGATTATCTACAGAATACACCATCAGGAATACAATTTTCAAAACATGGAGATTTTGCCACATTTGTAGTGCTATGGTTATATGAAGTGTTATAGCATATAGAGACGTTTATCACAATACTGTATCACAGACTTACCTGCTCTGTTGTACTCCATAGCCATATGATGCCTTAATAAGAATGTAATCAATGTTGCTTAGAACAGACATGAAATCCCTTCTTGAAACTGAATGTTCGGACACAGAGTTATGATATTTCCAATTATCCTGCAGCAAAATATGTGAGAATGAAACAGTTATGATCTATGACTTCTGTGATGATCACCATTGGGAAAAAAAAGTCATAATAACGCAAACATCAGCATGTCAATCCTTTCAGCATTTTGGCTGCAGATTTCACCCATATTAAGGAGAAGAGAAAAATCTGCACTAAAAATAAAAGTAAAAAATGCGCATTTTTGTTGCTGCGTTTTTCCAGCCAAGAAATGCAGTAATGGTGCAGATATTTTTGCGCCAAATACGTGTGCACAGACCCTTATTTTGTATGTACAACACAGATCAGATGCATATTGTATTATTTACTAATAGAAGAACATGCAAATGCCAACAACATACTGTCCTGTATTAGGAAAGACATGGCTTTTGTTTTACCCCTTAAAAAAATCACTAGTTCAACTGCATCCTGAGTATAGGGAGCTAAGGAGAGTTCAAAGAAGGGCATCTAAATTAATAGGAGATATGGATAACATAACTATCAAAACTAAATGAATTTATTCCAGAAAAAAAAGAGCATGAGGGGGAATTAGATCTTTATATATGGAGGTGAATGGTCCCTATAACTGTTGCCATATATCAGTCTTTTTGCAGAGTCAGCAGAGATCACAGGGCCCCTGCTTAGGGTAAAATGAAGAATAATTTTGTCACAAGGGTCAGTTCAGATGCTGCCTCTCATTAAAGAGATACAACGCTGTATCAAGACTTATTTTCAAGAAAATGTTCCTTGGGAAAAAACTTGCAAAGTACTTTACCTCCTACCAGCAAAACCAGAGGCCCATTTGCATGTGTAGACAGCACTGCTTACAGATGGGCCTCTGGTTTGGCTGGTAGGAGCGATGTCACAAAATTATTACTTTACTCTCTCAACTGTAAAGTTGCTTCCACTGGATTTGGTAATGACTAAAAGTGTAGGTACATTTTAATAGGTGTCACCTTGTTAGGGCTATTATGTAATAGAGAGATTGATACGAGGTGCGTTCGCAGCCCGGGGTCCATCGTGCAGAGATACCTGCTGCAAAGTAATGGTGGATGGACACTGAGCTCACACGTGGGTTAAACTTCACCCCGTGTGAAATGGAAACGAGCTCTGTTGCCTCACAGAGTCGCGCTGTACACAGAGAATAATACCCTAACTAGGGTTGTGCTTGCTCTGGAACTCTTCTGTGCTAACCACACACAAGAAGGAACCAGATGCTAAGCCAAGGCTAATTGTCCCCACTGACGCTAGCTGCATACCTGAGTGTACAGCACCAAAGCTAAACAGACTCACACCACATATAAACTGAGTGGTAAAGTATCCACTGGCAACAGCCAAACACAAATGATACTAGCGCATGGCCGTGTGGCCATGCAAACCTTTTATTGTTATAGCGATCCAGGACCTTCCTAATGGACCAATAGGAGCTGCTACAGGACCTGAGCGTGTGACCCCCGACCTCCAATGATAGGTCTTCCCTTGGGCATGCTCAGAGGAGAAAAGCAGGACTTAGTCCCAGGAGCGCCTGCTCGCCGCTGAACAGTACTGGTTATAACGGCTGAACCTGGAAGGGCAGCAGTAACCAAACATACAGTATCTGTCCGAGCCAGGCGCTGTGACCTACGTCTCCGCTGAGCAGGTTCCACTGCGGCTGGCGAAGAATGGGAGACCGCAGCAGACATGGTTTGAGATTTCCCCTGTGCAGCTGCAGGAACTCGACACCTAACACACCTATTCAGTGGATAGGTGATAATTATTAGATCTGTGTGGACCTCTTCACAAGGACCCGGACTTATCACTAGAACATGGAAACTCAAGTTCCCCTGTGGCCATAAAACTAGACCTAGGAGGAGATTAATGAGCTGGTAAGTTCTGCATGCAGTTTTCTGTAAATGGCACTTAGGCCACGTTTACTGGGTCAGTATTTCACATCAGCATTTGTAAGCCAAAACCAGGAGTGGAACAATCAGAGGAAAAGTATAACAGAAACAAGTCACCATTTCTGCATTTCGTTCCCACTCCTGGGTTTGGCTTACACATACTGATGTGCAATACTGACCAAATACTGAACGTGTGAATGTGGCCTTAGGGTTTGCTCACCTTGGCATATAGCACGGCCAAGTGCAATCTGATGTGGGGTAATGCATATTTGCTATTTTTTTCTCATGCCGATTCGACATGAGGAAAAAAATCGCAGCATGCTGCAAGTGACTCCACAAATCACATTACACTTAGGCTACTTTCACACTTCCGTCGGTACAGGGCCGTTGCAAACTGTCGGCCCGACGTATCGACGGACGTTGTGCTAAATTTAGCACAACGTGGGCAGCAGATGCAGTTTTACAACGCATCCGCTGCTCATTGTAATGAGCGGGGAGGAAGGGGCGGAGTTTTGGCTGCGCATGCGCGGTCGAAAATGGTGGACACGTCGCCCAAAAAAATGTTACATTGAACTTTTTTTGTGTGTCGCGTCCACCAAAACACGACGGATCCATCACACGATGGATGCGACGTTTGTCCATCCATTGCGATCCGTCGCTAATAAAAGTCTATGTGCAAAAAACGCATCCTGCAAGCACATTTGCAGGATGCGTTTTTTGCCCATAATGACGGATTGTGACGGAGCCCAGAAGACGGAAGTGTGAAAGTAGCCTTACCCATACAAGTCTATGGGTGTGTGTAAAACATAGGAATGCACTCGGATTTCATATTTTTCCTTTTGATTCAGCAAGAGTTAATGTCAGTCTCTCGCTGGCAGTTCTTTTAAGCTGTTGATGTTGATTGGTAACCACTCGCACCTTCCTTTAAATATTCACATGACCCATCAGCGGTTATAGATTTCTTCTATGCATACCATCTAGGGCTTTGGAACTCTCCTGTTTCGGTGGTGTTGCTGCTGTGGGAGTGCAGATTCCTGGTGCCATTTTCTCTGCTGCATTTTTCTTTGTGTTTCCCGTGTTTGTCACTTCCTCTGTGTTTTACTATCTGCAGTGGTGAGACTAGCGTCACTGCCAGTCAGTGCACTAGCCAGAGTATATTAATGTGTCTATCAGAGACTAGGCACGTGATGGCACCGAGCGGAAGGACCCGCATAGGGCATTAGGGGAGCTTAGGAACAGGCACAGGTTGGTGTCAGGAGGTGTCCCATTCCTCTCTCCCTATCCATCCCATTGAATTTATATGCTGTGACATTCACCGGACTTACCCATGTCCGAGCGTATCAGGGTTGAGGCAAGAAAAGAATAATACTTTCTACTGTTCGATGATTTGCATTAATGTTGTTTAAAAAGTGTTTATGCTTCATGAAATTCAACCACGATGCAACCAGAAAACTAATTCCAGCCCTCCAATACCTGCACTGTATGATAATGCTTCACTATTTACACAGGATAACACTTTTTGGGATTTCTAGATACCCCCTTAGTCACTAGCCTCTGCTGTCTAACAGTGGGGTACCTGGGACGCTTCTTTAGATAATCCTGATAAATGACTGCACTTAGAAGTCACATTATACATAGTTCTTACCTCCCTCATGTGGATTATCATCTCGCTCCTAATCCCAATAGCAGGACTCGGTTTATTCATATAAATAGTCAGCTTCTTGAGGTGTCCGCCGCCCATTATAATGTGAGGCTCCAAATCTGAAGGACCAGAGTCAGCAAGTGCATAATATGTGATAACATACGTCATTGACCCTCCATAGGCCGTCAGCTGTCACAAGGCAAAACAATATGCAAATATTACATTTATATAAAATGTCAAATGTTCCCAAATACATGATCAGAAAGAAAGATGAAAATCAACATATACTGCAAAAAGTAAATCTAAAAATGATATGTTTTATATAGAAGTAAGACACATTTTTGAGGATTTACCCATTGAGGCGTTTTACTAACCTTATCGCCAAGGAACTGCTCTGGTAACCGCCAATAAAACGTATCTGATAAGAGGGTCTGCCGTATGACCAATGCATCGAGCAGCATATCGACCTCCTCAGAAAACACTCCATCTGTAGTGCCGGTCATATTACCCAGAGACACCACATGGAGAACGGACTGTGCCGGGATCAGGGAGATCTATAACACATATAATGAGATCTTAAAATCATATAAGGCTTAAAAGGGTCGTTCACCTGTGAGGACACATTTCCTATGTAGCTTACTCTATGTACAGGGCATTGCAGGACCTTAAGTATCCATGATTACGACCCCTCATATAGTGAAAGTTAGTAGGGAGTAGATGTAATCATGGATACCTAAGGTCCTGCAATGCCCTGCACATGGTTAAGCGACATAAGTTATCAGAAGAACTAAATGATATTTCAAATTGACAGTATTGATAATATTACTAAGCTAGAAGATCGTTGGGTACAGCCGGGACCAGCTGCTTGGAAAGAATCACCAAACCGCGCGCCTTACGGCGCGCAAATTTTTGCCTGTAGGACATTATTGCAAGAGAGCTTGGCTGAGTAGATTACACAAGAAGGAAAACACACAGCAAGTCAGCAGGATCTAGGAGCAACATGGCAGATGTGACAACCTACATGGTGAGCTGCAGCATGTGCTACATGTTCACAGATCGACCAGAAGAAGAATTAAATTTCACCTGTCAGAAGTGTAGACTAGTGGCCCTTTTAGAAGAAAAGGTGCGGGGTCTGGAAGAAAGAATAGCAACTTTGAAACTCATCAAAGAGAATGAAGACTTTCTAGACAGAACAGAAGCATCTCTACTAGGGTTGAGCGAAACGGGTCGAACATTTTCAAAAGTCGCCGACTTTTGACAAAGTCGGGTTTCATGAAACCCGATCCGACCCCTGTGCGGTGTCGGCCATGCGGTACGCGACTTTCGCGCCAAAGTCGCGTTTCAATGACGCGAAAAGCGCCATTTCTCAGCCAATGAAGGTAAACGCAGAGTGTGGGCAGCGTGATGACATAGGTCCTGGTCCCCACCATCTTAGAGAAGGGCATTTCAGTGATTGGCTTGCTGTCTGCGGCGTCACAGGGGCTATAAAGGGGCGTTCCCGCCGACCGCCATGTTACTGCTGCTGATCTGAGCTTAGGGAGAGGTTGCTGCCGCTTCGTCAGAAGCAGGGATAGCGTTAGGCAGGGTCCATTAACCACCAAACCGCTTGTGCTGTAGCGATTTCCACTGCCCAACACCACCTTCGGTGTGCAGGGACAGTGGAAGCTACATTTTTTTTTTTTTTTCCCCTCAGCGCTGTAGCTCATTGGGCTGCCCTAGAAGGCTCCCTGATAGCTGCATTGCTGTGTGTACGCCGCTGTGCAAACCAACTGCTTTTTTCAAAGCACAAATCCTCTTGTTCCTTCCTTTCTGCACAGCTATCTTTTTGGTTTGTACACACTTTTTATTTAATTTGTGCATCAGTCCACTCCTTATTGCTGCCTGCCATACCTGGCTGAGATTACTGCAGGGAGATAGTAATTGAAGGACACTCCCTGTTTTTTTTTTTTTTTTTGTGGGAGATTAAGATTGACATTTCTGCTAGAGTGCCATCCCTGTCTGTGTCATCTCTCACTCAGTGGGCCATAGAAAGCCTATTTATTTTTTTGCTTGATTTGGGTTATAAAATCTACCTGAAAAAATCACTACATCAATCAGTGGGAGAAAAATATTGGCCTCAGGGCTTGTGTGCCACTCTTGACTCCTGTGTGCATCATCACTCACTCAGTGGGCCATAGAAAGCCTATTTATTTTTTTGCTTGATTTTGGTTCTAAAATCTACCTGAAAAAATCACTACATCAATCAGTGGGAGAAAAATATTGGCCTCAGGGCTTGTGTGCCACTCCTGACTCCTGTGTGCATCATCACTCACTCAGTGGGCCATAGAAAGCCCATTTTTTTTTTTTTTTTGCTTTATTTGGGTTCTAAATTCTACCTGAAAAAATCAATAAATCAATCAGTGGGAGATTAATATTGGCCTTTGGGCTTGTGTGCCAGTCCTAAGCGTGCCATCTCTCTCTCTCAGATAGTGGGCCATAGAAAGCCTATTTATTTATTTTTTTTTTTAATGGGTTTATAAATTTTCCCTGGAAAAAAAAAAAAAGTGGGAGATAAATATTGGCCTCTGGGCTTGTGTGCCACTCCTGACTCCTGTGTGCGTCATCTCTCACTCAGTGGGCCATAGAAAGCCTTTTTTTGTTTTATTTGTTTTCTAAATTCTCCCTGAAAAAATCATTTTATTTTCTTTGGTTTCTAAATTCTTCCTGAAAAAATCATTTTATTCTATTTTTTTTTTTCCTAAAGTCTCCCTGAAAAAACAAACAAAAAAAAACAAATCAGTGGGAGATTAATATTGCCCTTTCTGCTTGTGTGCCAGTCTTGACTCCTGGGTGTGCCATCTCTCTCTCTCTCTCTCCAATTGTGGGCCATAGAAAGCCTATTATTTTTTTAGCTTGATTTGGGTTCCAAAATCTACCTGAAAAAATCACTACATCAATCAGTGGGAGATAAATATTGGCCTCTGGGCTTGTGTGCCACTCCTGACTCCTGTGTGCGTCATCTCTCACTCAGTGGGCCATAGAAAGCCTTTTTTTGTTTTATTTGTTTTCTAAATTCTCCCTGAAAAAATCATTTTATTTTCTTTGGTTTCTAAATTCTTCCTGAAAAAATCATTTTATTCTATTTTTTTTTTCCTAAAGTCTCCCTGAAAAAAAAAACAAAAAAAAACAAATCAGTGGGAGATTAATATTGCCCTTTCTGCTTGTGTGCCAGTCTTGACTCCTGGGTGTGCCATCTCTCTCTCTCTCTCCAATTGTGGGCCATAGAAAGCCTATTATTTTTTTAGCTTGATTTGGGTTCCAAAATCTACCTGAAAAAATCACTACATCAATCAGTGGGAGATAAATATTGGCCTCTGGGCTTGTGTGCCACTCCTGACTCCTGTGTGCGTCATCTCTCACTCAGTGGGCCATAGAAAGCCTTTTTTTGTTTTATTTGTTTTCTAAATTCTCCCTGAAAAAATCATTTTATTTTATTTGGTTTCTAAATTCTTCCTGAAAAAATCATTTTATTCTATTTTTTTTTTTTCCTAAAGTCTCCCTGAAAAAAAAAAAAAAAAAACAAATCAGTGGGAGATTAATATTGCCCTTTCTGCTTGTGTGCCAGTCTTGACTCCTGGGTGTGCCATCTCTCTCTCTCTCTCCAATTGTGGGCCATAGAAAGCCTATTATTTTTTTTAGCTTGATTTGGGTTCCAAAATCTACCTGAAAAAATCACTACATCAATCAGTGGGAGATAAATATTGGCCTCTGGGCTTGTGTGCCACTCCTGACTCCTGTGTGCGTCATCTCTCACTCAGTGGGCCATAGAAAGCCTTTTTTTGTTTTATTTGTTTTCTAAATTCTCCCTGAAAAAATCATTTTATTTTATTTGGTTTCTAAATTCTTCCTGAAAAAATCATTTTATTCTATTTTTTTTTTCCTAAAGTCTCCCTGAAAAAAAAAAAAAAAACAAAAAAAAACAAATCAGTGGGAGATTAATATTGCCCTTTCTGCTTGTGTGCCAGTCTTGACTCCTGGGTGTGCCATCTCTCTCTCTCTCTCCAATTGTGGGCCATAGAAAGCCTATTATTTTTTTAGCTTGATTTGGGTTCCAAAATCTACCTGAAAAAATCACTACATCAATCAGTGGGAGATAAATATTGGCCTCTGGGCTTGTGTGCCACTCCTGACTCCTGTGTGCGTCATCTCTCACTCAGTGGGCCATAGAAAGCCTTTTTTTGTTTTATTTGTTTTCTAAATTCTCCCTGAAAAAATCATTTTATTTTATTTGGTTTCTAAATTCTTCCTGAAAAAATCATTTTATTCTATTATTTTTTTTTCCTAAAGTCTCCCTTAAAAAAAAAAAAAATCAAATCAGTGGGAGATTAATATTTACATTTGTGCTTCAGTGACAGTCCTGCGTGTGTGGCATCTCTCTCATTTGTTGCCACCAACAACAGAGTGTGTAACATTGTGCCTGATTTTCGTTGTGGTCTCACTCACCTGTAAAGGGGTAGCTAAGTCATACTGAAGTTATAGCTCACCGTGTAATTTGTGTGACAGCAACAAATACCGTTAGTTTGTTTACGTTTTTAAAACAATGAGGAAGTATGGTGGAAGAGGTCGTGGCCGGGGGCGTTCATTGTCAGCTGGTAATGAGGGTAGTGGTAGTGGTGGAGCATCAGCTGGTCGTGGGAAAAAAAATATTGCACCTAAGTCTGGAGCTGTGGAGCCAGGTTCGTCGTCTGGCTACACAAGGCCTCGAACGCTCCCTTTTCTGGGAGTAGGAAAACCGTTTTTAAAGCCGGAGCAGCAAGAGCAAGTTTTGGCTTATCTTGCTGACTCAGCCTCTAGCTCTTTTGCCTCCTCTCGTGAAACTGGTAAATGTCAAAGCAGCGCGTCGTTAGTGGATGTTCACGGTCAGGGACAAGTCGCTTCCTTGTCCTCTTCAGCAAAAACAACAACAGAGAAGAATGCAGCAGGCGACACAACGGGTTACTCCATGGAGCTCTTTACACATACCGTCCCTGGCTTAGAAAGTGAAGCAGTTAACAGTCCATGCCCATTACAAGTTGAATCTGACATGGAGTGCACTGATGCACAGCCACAGCCAGACTACTATGCTGGTCCTTTGACTCAGACCACAACATTGCCCTCGCAGGGTGCTGATCAAGAATCAGACCCTGATGAGACTATGTTGCCCCATCACGAACGCTATACCACCGACCGACACGGTGACACAGACGAAGTTGCACACGAGCTACAAGAAGAGGTAATAGATGACCCAGTTCTTGACCCCGATTGGCAGCCATTGGGGGAACAGGGTGCAGGCGGCAGCAGTTCTGAAGCGGAGGAGGAGGGGCCGCAGCAGGCATCAACATCGCAACAGGTTCCATCTGCCGGGCCCGTATCTTGCCCAAAACGCGTGGCAAAGCCAAAACCTGTTGGAGGACAGCGTGGCCATCCGGTTAAAGCTCAGTCTGCAATGCCTGAAAAGGTATCCGATGCTAGAAAGAGTGCAGTCTGGCATTTTTTTAAACAACATCCAATTGATCAGCGCAAAGTCATCTGTCAAAAATGTTCAACTACCTTAAGCAGAGGACAGAATCTGAAAAGTCTCAATACAAGTTGCATGCATAGACATTTAACCACCATGCATTTGCAAGCCTGGACTAACTACCAAACGTCCCTTAAGGTTGTAGCACCCTCGGCCAATGAAGCTAGTCAGCAACGCAACATCCCTTAAGGCAGTGTAGGGCCACCATTTTCCGCACCACCTGCAGTATCTGTGCAGGTTTCTTTGCCAGGCCAAAGCAGTCAGGGTCGGGGAATCACCAGTTTCGTAGTAGGAAACACTGCATCTAGGGCACCGGTGGCAACAATACCATCTCCCACCGTCTCTCAGTCTGCCATGTCCACCGGCACCCCCGCTAGTTCCACGATCTCCAGCTCTCCAGTCCAGCTCACCCTACATGAGACTATGGTTAGAAAAAGGAAGTACTTAGCCTCGCATCCGCGTACACAGGGTTTGAACGCACACATAGCTAGACTAATCTCGTTAGAGATGATGCCCTACCGGTTAGTTGAAAGCGAAGCTTTCAAAGCCCTGATGGACTACGCTGTACCACGCTACGAGCTACCCAGTCGACACTTTTTTTCCAGAAAAGCCATCCCAGCCCTCCACCAGCATGTTAAAGAGCGCATCGTCCATGCACTCAGGCAATCTGTGAGTACAAAGGTGCACCTGACAACAGATGCATGGACCAGTAGGCATGGCCAGGGACGTTACGTGTCCATCACGGCACACTGGGTAAATGTGGTGGATGCAGGGTCCACAGGGGACAGCAAGTTTGGGACAGTTCTGCCTAGCCCACGGTCTAGGAAACAATTGGCTGTAGCCGTTCGCACCCCCTCCTCCTCCTCTTCGTCCTCCTGCAGAAGCGAGAGCTCGTCCACAGACCGCAGTCGCACAACCACTCCATCCGCAGCTGCCACTGTTGCACACCAGGTCTCCCATTATGGGGCAGCTACTGGCAAACGTCAGCAGGCTGTATTGGCTATGAAGTGTTTGGGCGACAACAGACACACCGCGGAAGTTCTGTCCGAGTTCTTGCAGTCGTGGCTGGGCACTGTAGATCTTGAGGCAGGCAAGGTAGTGAGTGATAACGGAAGGAATTTCATGGCTGCCATCTCCCTTTCCTAACTGAAACACATTCCTTGCCTGGCTCACACCTTAAACCTGGTGGTGCAGTGCTTCCTGAAATGTTATCCGGGGTTATCCGACCTGCTCCTCAAAGTGCGTGGACTTTGCTCACATATCCGCCGTTCGCCCGTACACTCCAGCCGTATGCAGACCTATCAGCGTTCTTTGAACCTTCCCCAGCATCGCCTAATCATAGACGTTGCAACAAGGTGGAACTCAACACTGCACATGCTTCAGAGACTGTGTGAACAGAGGCGGGCTGTTATGTTTTTGTGGGAGGATACACATACACGGGCAGGCAGTAGGACGGCAGACATGGAGTTGTCAGGTGTGCAGTGGTCGAAGATTCAAGACATGTGTCAAGTCCTTCAGTGTTTTGAGGAATGCACACGGCTGGTTAGTGCAGACAACGCCATAATAAGCATGAGCATCCCCCTAATGCGTCTGCTGATGCAAAGTTTGACGCACATAAAGGATCAGGCGTCTGCAGCTGAGGAAGAGGAAAGCCTTGATGACAGTCAGCCATTGTCTGGCCAGGGCAGTGTACAGGACGAGGTAGCGGGCGAAGAGGAGGAGGAGGACGGGGATGATTATATTTTTAATGAGGAAGCTTTTCCGGGGCCACTGGAAATTGGTGGCGCGGCAAGGCCGGGTTCTGGTTTTTGGAGGGACACAAGTGACGTGGATTTGCCTGAAACTGCCCCTCAACCAAGCACAACCGCAGATTTGAGAACTGGAACTTTGGCCCACATGGCGGATTATGCCTTACGTATCCTCAAAAGGGACACACGCATAACTAAAATGATGAATGATGACGATTACTGGTTGGCCTGCCTCCTTGATCCTCGCTATAAAGGCAAATTGCAAAATATAATGCCACATGAGAACTTGGAACTAATATTAGCAACCAAACAATCAACTCTTGTTGACCGTTTGCTTCTGGCATTCCCTGCACACAGCGCCCGTGATCGTTCTCACACGAGCTGCAGGGGCCAGCAGACCAGAGGAGTTAGAGGGGCAGAAATCAGAAGTGGCGTTGGCCAGAGGGGTTTTCTGACCAGGTTGTGGAGTGATTTTGCTATGACCGCAGACAGGACAGGTACTGCAGCATCAATTCAAAGTGACAGGAGACAACATTTGTCCAGTATGGTTACAAACTATTTTTCATCCCTTATCGATGTTCTCCCTCAACCGTCATTCCCATTTGATTACTGGGCATCAAAATTAGACACCTGGCCAGAATTGGCAGAATATGCATTGCAGGAGCTTGCTTGCCCGGCAGCTAGTGTCCTATCAGAAAGAGTATTCAGTGCTGTAGGTTCAATACTAACAGAAAAAAGGACTCGTCTGGCTACCCAAAATGTAGATGATCTAACCTTCATTAAAATGAACCACAACTGGATTTCGAAATCTTTTGCCCCACCTTGCCCGGCTGACACCTAGCTTTCCTATGAAAAGGTCTTGCCTGTGGACTATTCTGAATGCCTTTTCCAATCTCGTAATTTTCTGCACCTGATTGTCCAGCATACGACATGTTTACACCTCACTAAATGGCCAAACTCCCCACACGGGGCCGTGGTATCGACACTTGGCGACAGCACCCGTGAGAGTGCAGTTTGTCTGAAGAGGTGGGTGAGCCCGCTTTTGGTCGACGGCACTGCCACTGGGTCCCTCCTAGTACAATAAAGTGTCTCTGGCGGTGGTGGTGCGCACCCAACGTCAGACACACCGTTGTAATATGAGGGGCCCTGGGCCTGTACAGCCGGCCACAAGACAGTTTCCCCCCACCCCAGCTCAAACAGTGCTCTACCACTTGCAAAATTATCTCACAGCTCCACCAATGTTTAGTCTATGCGCTGACATCCTTCAATGCCTGCCACTGACAATACCATTGTATTGACATTTTTGTTATGTTAGGCCTTCGATGCCTGTCTGTGGTCACTCCTTCCACTAGGCCTCCACTGACCACACCACTGCTGCCTGTGTACCCCTGGAACCAATTTAAAATTGCCTACAGCCATGTGTTATTATTTTAGGCCTTCGATGCCTGTCTGCGGTCACTCCTTCCACTAGGCCTCCACTGACCACACCACTGCTGCCCGTGTACCCCTGGAACCAATTTAAAATTGCCTACAGCCAGCCCAATTTTTTTACTTTAGGCCTTCAATGCCTGTCTGCGGTCACTCCTTCCACTAGGCCTCCACTGACCACACCACTGCTGCCCGTGTACCCCTGGAACCAATTTAAAATTGCCTACAGCCATGTGTTATTATTTTAGACCTTCGATGCCTGTCTGTGGTCACTCCTTCCACTAGGCCTCCACTGACCACACCACTGCTGCCCGTGTACCCCTGGAACCAATTTAAAATTGCCTACAGCCATGTGTTATTATTTTAGGCCTTCGATGCCTGTCTGCGGTCACTCCTTCCACTATGCCTCCACTGACCACACCACTGCTGCCCGTGTACCCCTGGAACCAATTTAAAATTGCCTACAGCCAGCCCAATTTTTTTATTTTAGGCCTTCGATGCCTGTCTGCGGTCACTCCTTCCACTAGGCCTCCACTGACCACACCACTGCTGCCCGTGTACCCCTGGAACCAATTTAAAATTGCCTACAGCCATGTGTTATTATTTTAGGCCTTCGATGCCTGTCTGCGGTGACTCCTTCCACTAGGCCTCCACTGACCACACCACTGCTGCCCGTGTACCCCTGGAACCAATTTAAAATTGCCTACAGCCATGTGTTATTATTTTAGGCCTTCGATGCCTGTCTGCGGTCACTCCTTCCACTAGGCCTCCACTGACCACACCACTGCTGCCCGTGTACCCCTGGAACCAATTTAAAATTGCCTACAGCCATGTGTTATTATTTTAGGCCTTCGATGCCTGTCTGCGGTCACTCCTTCCACTAGGCTTCCACTGACCACACCACTGCTGCCCGTGTACCCCTGGAACCAATTTAAAATTGCCTACAGCCATGTGTTATTATTTTAGGCCTTCGATGCCTGTCTGCGGTGACTCCTTCCACTAGGCCTCCACTGACCACACCACTGCTGCCCGTGTACCCCTGGAACCAATTTAAAATTGCCTACAGCCATGTGTTATTATTTTAGGCCTTCGATGCCTGTCTGCGGTCACTCCTTCCACTAGGCTTCCACTGACCACACCACTGCTGCCCGTGTACCCCTGGAACCAATTTAAAATTGCCTACAGCCATGTGTTATTATTTTAGGCCTTCGATGCCTGTCTGCGGTCACTCCTTCCACTAGGCCTCCACTGACCACACCACTGGTGCCCGTGTACCCCTGGAACCAATTTAAAATTGCCTACAGCCATGTGTTATTATTTTAGGCCTTCGATGCCTGTCTGCGGTCACTCCTTCCACTAGGCCTCCACTGACCACACCACTGCTGCCCGTGTACCCCTGGAACCAATTTAAAATTGCCTACAGCCATGTGTTATTATTTTAGGCCTTCGATGCCTGTCTGCGGTCACTCCTTCCACTAGGCCTCCACTGACCACACCACTGCTGCCCGTGTACCCCTGGAACCAATTTAAAATTGCCTACAGCCATGTGTTATTATTTTAGGCCTTCGATGCCTGTCTGCGGTCACTCCTTCCACTAGGCCTCCACTGACCACACCACTGCTGCCCGTGTACCCCTGGAACCAATTTAAAATTGCCTACAGCCATGTGTTATTATTTTAGGCCTTCGATGCCTGTCTGCGGTCACTCCTTCCACTAGGCCTCCACTGACCACACCACTGCTGCCCCTGTACCCCTGGAACCAACATCAGAAAATATAAAAATAAGTATTTTGCTTATAAAAAAGAAAATACTGGAGAGATATCAAATGCAGACATTTTAACATTAAAAACAAACACATACAACAAAAATCTGGTACAGTACTAAAAATGGCCACCAGCTACAATAACTTTCTCCTGCAAGTAGTTAACTGAAAGGTTTTTTCAATTTTAAACACAGATATGGCATCCACCGAGTGTTGTCCTGTCGCGTCTTCTTTATATTATTGCCAAGAAGATGCAAAACAATGAAAATAATAAAATCATTATTTACCAAAAAAATAGAGTAAGTCAAAACCACATTGCAAATAAACATTCATTACAAATAAAGAAGCAGGGCGCGTCCGAGGGTGAGTATATACCTAATAAGAATATAATCACCCTCGGACGCGCCCTGCTTCTTTCCTACAGCCTTCCTTCCTAAGAATCAGCCCTTCCGTGGTGTAGAGAGAGGGTTTGTTACACTCCAAGGTGTTCCCCAGGTTGCCTTTCCTGAGCTTCGATCTTCCGGCTCTCGTTTAGTAGTTGTTGGAAACTACGCTGCATTGGGCCTACAAATTGGGTATGGGGTGTAGAGAGATGGTGTGTTCCACTCCAAGGTGTTCCCCAGGTCTCCTCTCCATTGCTTCGATCTTCATGCTCTCGTTTAGTAGTTGTTGGAAACTACGCTGCATTAGGCCTACAAATTGGGTATGGGGTGTAGAGAGATGGTGTGTTACACTCCAAGGTGTTCCCCAGGTTTCCTCTCCATTGCTTCGATCTTCCGGCTCTCGTTTAGTAGTTGTTGGAAACTACGCTGCATTAGGCCTACAAATTGGGTATGGGGTGTAGAGAGATGGTGTGTTCCACTGTAGAGAGATGGTGTGTTCCACTCCAAGGTGTTCCCCAGGTTTCCTCACCAATGCTTCGATCATCATGCTCTCGTTTAGTAGTTGTTGGAAACTACGCTGCATTAGGCCTACAAATTGGGTATGGGGTGTAGAGAGATGGTGTGTTCCACTCCAAGGTGTTCCCCAGGTTTCCTCTCCATTGCTTCGATCTTCATGCTCTCGTTTAGTAGTTGTTGGAAACTACGCTGCATTAGGCCTACAAATTGGGTATGGGGTGTAGAGAGATGGTGTGTTACACTCCAAGGTGTTCCCCAGGTTTCCTCTCCATTGCTTCGATCTTCCAGCTCTCGTTTAGTAGTTGTTGGAAACTACGCTGCATTAGGCCTACAAATTGGGTATGGGGTGTAGAGAGATGGTGTGTTACACTCCAAGGTGTTCCCCAGGTTTCCTCTCCATTGCTTCGATCTTCCGGCTCTCGTTTAGTAGTTGTTGGAAACTACGCTGCATTAGGTCTACAAATTGGGTATGGGGTGTAGAGAGATGGTGTGTTACACTCCAAGGTGTTCCCCAGGTTTCCTCTCCATTGCTTCGATCTTCCGGCTCTCGTTTAGTAGTTGTTGGAAACTACGCTGCATTGGGCCTACAAATTGGGTATGGGGTGTAGAGAGATGGTGTGTTCCACTCCAAGGTGTTCTCCAGGTTGCCTTTCCTGCGCTTCGATCTTCCGGCTCTCGTTTAGTAGTTGTTGGAAACTACGCTGCATTAGGCCTACAAATTGGGTATGGGGTGTAGAGAGATGGTGTGTTCCACTGTAGAGAGATGGTGTGTTCCACTCCAAGGTGTTCCCCAGGTTTCCTCGCCAATGCTTCGATCATCATGCTCTCGTTTAGTAGTTGTTGGAAACTACGCTGCATTAGGCCTACAAATTGGGTATGGGGTGTAGAGAGATGGTGTGTTCCACTCCAAGGTGTTCCCCAGGTTTCCTCGCCAATGCTTCGATCATCATGCTCTCGTTTAGTAGTTGTTGGAAACTACGCTGCATTAGACATACAAATTGGGTATGGGGTGTAGAGAGATGGTGTGTTCCACTCCAAGGTGTTCTCCAGGTTGCCTTTCCTGAACTTCTATCTTCAGGCTCTCATTAAATTGTGGTTAAACGGAACAACTGCATTTGGCGTACTAGTTGGTTTGGGGCCTACTATCGGTGGCTGCCGCTCCTTGCTGTTCTCCTGGTTTCCTGTCCTGAAATTCCGTTTTCAGGCGCTCGTTAAGTAGTTGTTAATGTTAGACTGCATTTGGCCTACTAGTTGGGTTGGGGCCTACTATCGGTGTCTGCCACTCCTTGCTGTTCTCCTCCACTGAACAAAGCTGTGCCGCCTGTTTACTACTGTTGCCAATTTTGAACTGCATTTCGACTACTTACTGATTTGGGCCTACTCTCTGTGTCAGCCTCTCATTCCAGTTGTCCTCCACTGCAATGCCCCCTGATTAGTCCTGTGTTACCAATTTTGAACTGCATTTAGCCCACTTTATTCTTTGGGCCTATATCTGTGTTTCCTCCTCATCCTGCCCATTGCCCAGCCAGTGATAGATGAGTCTGCTGGTACATTGACCCATAACGCAACATTTCCCGTGCACGCTACACTGCAAGATTGTGACCCTGCTGAAAGTCAGGTCCCCCTTCCCGCATACCATACCACCTTACACGGGGACAAACAGGAAGGTGCAGATGAAAGTGCAGGTTCCTTCATCAGGTGGGGGGAGGAATACTAGTTGGCGACGTCACTGGCACAGGGCCTCTCATGGTACGCAAAAGTGTTGCTGCCGGTGGGAGGCGCCCCCGCCGTGCAAACACACCGCTGTACTTTGAGGGGCCCTGTGCCAGTGCCAATGCCAACGAGTGGGCCCCCCCTGCTTGCTCAGGTTCACAGCACTTGCAAAGTTGAAATACTTACCTCTCCCTGCTCCACTGCCGTGACGTGGTCCAGATTTCCTGGGCCCACTAATTACTTGAACCAGCCCTACCCCCCACAACTTTAGCCAAATGACCCCCAATTTCAAATGCCTTCCAATTATTATAAGGTAAATTACGCTTGACAAGCTTCATTAAGAAGAATGGATGGTTTTGACATTAAAATGGGCACTCTAGGTGTTTTCCTGGCCCCCACTCACTGCCGACTATGCTGCCCCATTGACTTGCATTGGGTTTCGTGTTTCGGTCGATCCCGACTTTACGTCATAATCGGCCGATTTCACTCGACCCGACTTTTGAGATAGTCGGGTTTCGCGAAACCCGGCTCGACTCTAAAAAGGTCAAGGTCGCTCAACTCTAATCTCTACTGGTCACAGAAGGTGAAAAAAGTGTCAGAGAACCTCCAAAAGCAGATGAGTGGAAGCATGTGACCAAAAGAAGCAAGAAGACCATGGAGAAATCACCAACCACACAACTGAAGAACCGATATCAAATCTTTGTAGAGGATGAAGATGGCACGCCTAAGGATGAAGCAATACCAGCAAGCAAAAAAGAAAAGGGCACACAGCAACAAGTGACAGCAAAAAGTACAGCCAAGAAGCAACGAAGAGTGGTGGTGGTGGGAGACTCACTACTGAGAGGCACAGAAGCAGCCATCAGCAGACCGGACATAACTGCAAGAGAAGTATGCTGCCTTCCAGGTGCGATGATCAAGGATGTGACCGATAGGATACCAAAGCTCTTCAGCTCCAAGGACGTCCACCCATTTCTTCTGATACATGTTGGCACCAATGACACGGCAAGGAAGGACCTACCGACAATCTGCAAGGACTTTGAAGAGTTGGGGAAGAAAGTAAAGGAACTGGATGCACAGGTAGTTTTTTCTTCTATCCTTCCAGTAGACGGGAATGGCACCAGGAGATGGAACAGGATCATTGATGCAAACAACTGGCTAAGACGATGGTGCAGACAACAAGGATTCGGATTCCTGGACCACGGTGTGAATTACTTGTACGATGGACTCCTCGCCAGAGACGGACTACACCTCAACAAACCTGGGAAACACACATTCGCCAGAAGACTCGCTACACTCATCAGGAGGGCGTTAAACTAGAAGAAGAGGGGACGGGAAGAAAAACATTAGACTTGAACAAAGAAGATCCAGGAAAACATACTCAGAAGGGAGGTAAGAACATTTCTAAAACAATCCACAGCGAGGAGATTGGAACAAAACAAAATCCTCTAAACTGCATGCTCGCAAACGCCAGAAGCCTGACAAACAAGATGGAAGAACTAGAAGCAGAAATATCTACAGGTAACTTTGACATAGTGGGAATAACCGAGACATGGTTAGATGAAAGCTATGACTGGGCAGTTAACTTACAGGGTTACAGTCTGTTTAGAAAGGATCGTAAAAATCGGAGAGGAGGAGGGGTTTGTCTCTATGTAAAGTCTTGTCTAAAGTCCACTTTAAGGGAGGATATTAGCGAAGGAAATGAGGATGTCGAGTCCATATGGGTCCAAATTCATGGAGGGAAAAATGGTAACAAAATTCTCATTGGGGTCTGTTACAAACCCCCAAATATAACAGAAACCATGGAAAGTCTACTTCTAAAGCAGATAGATGAAGCTGCAACCCATAATGAGGTCCTGGTTATGGGGGACTTTAACTACCCGGATATTAACTGGGAAACAGAAACCTGTGAAACCCATAAAGGCAACAGGTTTCTGCTAATAACCAAGAAAAATTATCTTTCACAATTGGTGCAGAATCCAACCAGAGGAGCAGCACTTTTAGACCTAATACTATCTAATAGACCTGACAGAATAACAAATCTGCAGGTGGTCGGGCATCTAGGAAATAGCGACCACAATATTGTACAGTTTCACCTGTCTTTCACTAGGGGGACTTGTCAGGGAGTCACAAAAACACTGAACTTTAGGAAGGCAAAGTTTGACCAGCTTAGAGATGCCCTTAATCTGGTAGACTGGGACAATATCCTCAGAAATAAGAATACAGATAATAAATGGGAAATGTTTAAGAACATCCTAAATAGGCAGTGTAAGCGGTTTATACCTTGTGGGAATAAAAGGACTAGAAATAGGAAAAACCCAATGTGGCTAAACAAAGAAGTAAGACAGGCAATTAACAGTAAAAAGAAAGCATTTGCACTACTAAAGCAGGATGGCACCATTGAAGCTCTAAAAAACTATAGGGAGAAAAATACTTTATCTAAAAAACTAATTAAAGCTGCCAAAAAGGAAACAGAGAAGCACATTGCTAAGGAGAGTAAAACTAATCCCAAACTGTTCTTCAACTATATCAATAGTAAAAGAATAAAAACTGAAAATGTAGGCCCCTTAAAAAATAGTGAGGAAAGAATGGTTGTAGATGACGAGGAAAAAGCTAACATATTAAACACCTTCTTCTCCACGGTATTCACGGTGGAAAATGAAATGCTTGGTGAAATCCCAAGAAACAATGAAAACCCTATATTAAGGGTCACCAATCTAACCCAAGAAGAGGTGCGAAACCGGCTAAATAAGATTAAAATAGATAAATCTTCGGGTCCGGATGGCATACACCCACGAGTACTAAGAGAACTAAGTAATGTAATAGATAAACCATTATTTCTTATTTTTAGGGACTCTATAGCGACAGGGTCTGTTCCGCTGGACTGGCGCATAGCAAATGTGGTGCCAATATTCAAAAAGGGCTCTAAAAGTGAACCTGGAAATTATAGGCCAGTAAGTCTAACCTCTATTGTTGGTAAAATATTTGAAGGGTTTCTGAGGGATGTTATTCTGGATTATCTCAATGAGAATAACTGTTTAACTCCATATCAGCATGGGTTTATGAGAAATCGCTCCTGTCAAACCAATCTAATCAGTTTTTATGAAGAGGTAAGCTATAGGCTGGACCACGGTGAGTCATTGGACGTGGTATATCTCGATTTTTCCAAAGCGTTTGATACCGTGCCGCACAAGAGGTTGGTACACAAAATGAGAATGCTTGGTCTGGGGGAAATTGTGTGTAAATGGGTTAGTAACTGGCTTAGTGATAGAAAGCAGAGGGTGGTTATAAATGGTATAGTCTCTAACTGGGTCGCTGTGACCAGTGGGGTACCGCAGGGGTCAGTATTGGGACCTGTTCTCTTCAACATATTCATTAATGATCTGGTAGAAGGTTTACACAGTAAAATATCGATATTTGCAGATGATACAAAACTATGTAAAGCAGTTAATACAAGAGAAGATAGTATTCTGCTACAGATGGATCTGGATAAGTTGGAAACTTGGGCTGAAAGGTGGCAGATGAGGTTTAACAATGATAAATGTAAGGTTATACACATGGGAAGAAGGAATCAATGTCACCATTACACACTGAATGGGAAACCACTGGGTAAATCTGACAGGGAGAAGGACTTGGGGATCCTAGTTAATGATAAACTTACCTGGAGCAGCCAGTGCCAGGCAGCAGCTGCCAAGGCAAACAGGATCATGGGGTGCATTAAAAGAGGTCTGGATACACATGATGAGAGCATTATACTGCCTCTGTACAAATCCCTAGTTAGACCACACATGGAGTACTGTGTCCAGTTTTGGGCACCGGTGCTCAGGAAGGATATAATGGAACTAGAGAGAGTACAAAGGAGGGCAACAAAATTAATAAAGGGGATGGGAGAACTACAATACCCAGATAGATTAGCGAAATTAGGATTATTTAGTCTAGAAAAAAGACGACTGAGGGGCGATCTAATAACCATGTATAAGTATATAAGGGGACAATACAAATATCTCGCTGAGGATCTGTTTATACCAAGGAAGGTGATGGGCACAAGGGGGCATTCTTTGCGTCTGGAGGAGAGAAGGTTTTTCCACCAACATAGAAGAGGATTCTTTACTGTTAGGGCAGTGAGAATCTGGAATTGCTTGCCTGAGGAGGTGGTGATGGCGAACTCAGTCGAGGGGTTCAAGAGAGGCCTGGATGTCTTCCTGGAGCAGAACAATATTGTATCATACAATTAGGTTCTGTAGAAGGACGTAGATCTGGGGATTTATTATGATGGAATATAGGCTGAACTGGATGGACAAATGTCTTTTTTCGGCCTTACTAACTATGTTACTATGTTACTACTATTATTATACCTGCTACAGATTTTGAGAAATGGGAATACCCCTTTAAATACACAGGGCTAAAATAATTTTTACAATTGGGTCTCATTAGAAATGTTGCTCTGTTTGCTTTTTACAGGCTCTTTGCATTAAACTTTAATGTGGTCTGTGGTCATACATCAGCTAAGAGGAGCTCAGAAAAAGTCAGATAAAAGAGTTCACACTCCACTTCACAGCGGACTGGCGGAATTTCAGTTAACTCATTCTGCAGCCACAATAGACAGCACAACACAGAGGCTACAGAAAGCAAATGCTGCAGAAAATGTAACTGCAAAATTGATTTCCAGCCTAAAAGAAATGCCCTGAAAAGTTGTATACGGTATGCCAGCGCCATATTACTTTTGTGAATGTATTTAAGGGACTATTACAGTATTTTATATATTATCTGATTTACAAATCAATATCATATGTCTGTACGCTGAATAAATAATATATAAAAGACTTACCGGGATGTGCACATAGTCTTCAATCTCTGCACACAGCTGGGACATCCCAGAACAGAAGCACGGAGAGCAGCCCAGAGGGTTATCAGTGCGGAGGGCAAAGGTCCCGCCTTTACATTCATTACAATAACTTCCAAAGACATTTTCCTGTAACAGAAGAGATTCTTACATACAGTAAAGACATATTACATATGAATCGCACATGTGCAGATTGGATAATAACCACCCAGACATCAACATTGGTGACATTACTGTAAAAACTCTAAAGAGCTAATCTAAGGCCACGCTCACACTATCAGTATTTGGTCAGTATTTTACCTCAGTATTTGTAAGCCAAAATCAGGAGAGGAACAGTCAGAGGAAAAGTATAATAGAAACATATGCACCACTTCTGTATTTATCACCCACTCCTGGTTTTGGCTTACAGATACTGAGGTAAAATACTGACCAAATACTGAACGTGTGACCGTAGCCTTAACCAAATACTGACAAATCCTGTGGATTGAGTTGAGGACTGAGAAAGTATAATAATAAATAATAATAATAACTTTATTTATATAGCGCCAACATATTCTGCAGCGCTTTACAAATTATAGAGGGGACTTGTACAGACAATAGACATTACAGCATAACGAAAATCACAGTTCAAAATAGATACCAAGATGACTGAGGGCCCTGCTCGCAAGCTTACAAACTATGAGGAAAAGGGGAGACACGAGAGGTGGATGGTAACAATTGCTATAGTTATTCGGACCAGCCATAGTGTAAGGCTCAGGTGTTCATGTAAAGCTGCATGATCCAGTTAACTGCCTAAGTATGTAGCAGTACAGACACAGAGGGCTAATAACTGCATAAAGTGTATGAGAACATGATGCGAAGAACCTGATTTTGGTTTAACTTATATGAATGGGCCACACAGGGATAATTAGGTTAATGCGTTGAGGCGGTAGGCCAGTCTGAACAAGTGCGTTTTTTTAGGGCACACTTAAAACTGTGGGGATTGGGGATTAATCGTATTATCCTTGGTAGTGCATTCCAAAGAATTGGCAAAGCACGTGTAAAGTCTTGGAGACGGGAGTGGGAGGTTCTGATTATTGAGGATGCTAACCTGAGGTCATCAGCAGAAAGGAGAGCACGGGTAGGGTGGTAGACTGAGACCAGGGAGGAGATGTAGGGTGGTGCTGAGCCATGGAGTGCTTTGTGGATGAGGGTAGTAGTTTTGTACTGGATTCTGGAGTGGATGGGTAACCAGTGTAATGACTGGCACAAGGTAGAGGCATCGGTGCAACGGTTGGTGAGGAATATGATCCTCGCTGCAGCATTCAGGACAGATTGGAGCGGGGAGAGTTTGGTAAGAGGGAGGCCGATTAGTAGAGAGTTACAATAGTCCAGACGAGAATAAATAAGAGAAACAGTAAGAGTTTTTGCAGAGTCGAAAGTTAGAAAAGGGCGAATTCTAGAAATGTTTTTGAGATGCAGTTAAGAAGAGAGAGCCAGTGATCGGATGTGGGGGGTGAAGGAAAGCTCGGAATCAAGGATGACCCCAAGGCAGCAGGCATGTTGCTTGGGAGTAATGGTGGAACCGCACACGGAGATGGCAATGTCAGGCAAAGGTAGGTTAATAGAAGGAGAAAACACGAGGAGTTCAGTTTTTGACACTTTCAGTTTCAGATTGAGGGAGGACATGATGTTAGAGACAGCGGTAAGACAATCACTGGTGTTTACTAAAAATGTCGGCGTGATAACAGAAGTGTATAATTGGGTGTCATCAGCATAGAGATGGTACTGGAAACCAAATCTACTGATTGTTTGTCCAATAGGGGCAGTATACAAAGAGAAAAGGAGGGGCCTAGGACTGATCCTTGAGGAACCCCAACAGTAAGGGGAAGGTGAGAGGAGGAGGAACCAGCAAAGATACAGTGAAGGATCGGTCAGAGAGATAGGAGGAGAACCAGGAGAGAATGGTGTCCTTGAGGCCGATGGAGCAGAGCATATTGAGGAGGAGCTGATGATCCATAGTATCGAATGCTGCGGAGAGATCCAAGAGAATTAGCATGGAGTAGTGACCATTAGATTTAGCTGTTAGTAGGTCATTAGAGACTTTAGTGAGGGCAGATTCAGTAGAGTGTAAAGAGCGGAAACCATATTGAAGAGGGTCAAGAAGAGAGTTATCTGAGAGATAGCGGGTAAGACGGGAGGGGACTAGGTGTTCGAGGAGTTTAGAGATGAAGGGAAGATTAGAGACAGGTCTATAATTGGCGACACATTTTTGAACGAGGGATGGTTTTTTAAGTAGTGGATGTATGATGGCATGCTTAAATGAAGAGGGAAAGGTACCGGAAGAGAGAGAAAGGTTGAATATTTTTGTTAAATGAGAGGTGACAGCCGGGGAAAGGGACTGGAGGAGATGTGACGGAATGGGGTCACTGGTGCAAGTGGTCGGGCGAGAAGATAGTATAGATATTGACAAAGAGCGTTACTTTGATGGTCACAGGAGATGACTTGTTGCTAATCCCTAGGCTTAGGGTATTTGGTCCTGAAATTTCTGCATTTTTTGCAGGAAAAACACAGTGGCAAAACACATGTTTATGCTGCATTTTTGTTGCATCTTTTACTTGCGTTTTTGGTGCAGATTTTTCCCCACTCATTAGCATGGGTGAAGTCCGCAGCAAAAACGCTGAAAGAATTGACATGATACAGATTTAGATCTGCAAGTCACAAATAAGCATCATGTGCACGAGACCTAAGGATTCTCATTCACGTTACTGCTATTAGGAAATCCTTCAGGTTTTATGAAAAATCTGCACAGCAAAAACGCAAAGTGTGCGCACAGCCTTACCCTATAATGTGTATAGATCACTATAGGACGATAAAAGTATAAAGACTAGAATCAGGTCAGTTTGGTCATGAAAGACAAAGATGTTTCATTGTAGTTATATAGTCTTACTTCAGTGACTCGGGAGCTCAGAAAACTGTCCAAGTCGTGTAAAATTTAAGTTTTTGCGCCATGATGCAAAATCTACAGCAGTGTCTATATTTCGTGTCATTGATCACACTGTTATATTAAGTGAAGGAATGTAAATCCCCCATCCCCAAAGCTGATCTGTCACCAGATTTCACAATACAAACTTCATACATTAGTAATTAGCTCTTGGGCCTGACGAGACTGGTGTACTTACATTGATGATCCTTTTCAGAATGGACATATAATCCTCAAATTAAGATAATCCATATAGTGAGTCCAACTGGGACTAGACTCCTAAATACTTAATATTAGGCAGGGAAACTTTCACAAAAAATAATGCACTCATTCCTAAAAGGATTTTCAATATAAGCACACCAGCCCCAACAGTCTGAGATATCTACTTAATGATGTCTGCAGTTTGGAATATGAAATGTGAATACCAATCCACATTAGGCTTTGCAGTAATTTCTCCTAATCTTACACTTCCATGGAGAGTGATGTTAGCGTCTGTTTCTATAATAAAATACAGGAGAAATGAGTGTTTACAGGACTTGTCCAGTAGATGGCAGTGTCTGACCAGGAATTTATCTTTTGGAGTGTCATTGCAGCAGCTGCTCACATAGACACCAGTGTAATCTACAGATCAATGGTCCACACTTATTACTGTGTTCCTAACCTTGCAAGCACAGGCTCCGGATTCTTCTTCACAGCTGCATACTTTCTGCTCATCATCGCACCAAGCAGACTGGGTTCCTTTGGCATCACAGTCACAAGCAATACAACTGGGGTATTTTCTGTATCCGAATAGACAAGCATTGCAGGTCTGCCCACCAAACTCCTCTCTGCATGGGCACTGACCAGTTGTAAGGTCACACTGGAGCCGGCTCGACCCTTCCCTGCTACAGTTGCAGTCCTACAATTATTCAGAGTAGTGTAAGTAACCTTGTGTATGCATACGACAACAGTTCTCTACTTAGAAACTATACAGAGATACTCCGCCGCTCAGGTCTGATGTATTCCAGCACCCTGCTGGTCTTTGTAGTTCCTACTCCATCCGCTATGTCCCAAATCAGAAATGTGACTGATGCATCTGTGAACATCTACAACCAGTGACTGGCAGCAGCGGTCCCATTTCCTAATGTACAATGGTACATCATGGCTGGATCAGGAATTACAGAGACCAAATAGGATGAGGGAGTGCCGGAAACAGAGAAGGGCGTGATCAGAATTGTGAACAAGCAAGACTTCTTTTCTTATTTGATAACATTCAAAGTTGTTTTCAAAAACATTTTCCATGGCTGGAGTATTCCTTTAAATAACTAACAATAGTAACTTCAATAGGTCTGTACAGGAATAATGTAACATGTAGTTCCTATATATTAAAATAAGCATATAGTAACTGAAGGGGATGTGTGGGCTGTTGTCAGCATATTAAAATTTACTAAGGAACATTCTCAGCCTCTATACATTTGTACATTAGATATGGAGGAAAAAGGCGGCTGGCTTAGCTACTGAACTGACCCTGACAGCCCACCCCTTTATAACAAAGCACACTATTATAGAATGAAAAAGATAGAGTACAGTAATAGCCGTCTCCGCTCCCTGCGACAGCATGTGACCTGTCATGTGTTCAAAGGGGGATGGCTGTCCATCTCAGTTCATTACCTAAGACAGCCCCCTTCTCTCCCTCTTCATTAGTCATTAGCCATAGTAGAAAGTCAGGGCTTGGCTAAAGAACTAAATAACACAGCTAACCATTTTATCACATAATGCCATATTCATGGCGGTTCAGCGTCACCTCCCACACTATTAGTGAATGTTACATATATAGTATTCACTGACATCAAGGATGCTGGATAGTGATGAGCGAATATACTAGTCACTCGAGATTTCCTGAGCATGCTCGGGGGTCCTCCGAGTATTTTTTAGTGCTCGGAGATTTAGTTTTTCTTGCCGCAGCTGAATGATTTACATCCGATAGCCAGCATAAGTGCATGTGGGGGTTCCCTAGCAACCAGGCAACCCCCACATGTACTTATGCTGGCTAGCAGATGTAAATCATTCAGCTGCAGCAAGAAAAACTAAATCTCCGAGCACTAAAAAATACTTAGAGGACCCCCCGAGCATGCTCAGGAAATCTCGAATAACGAGTACATTCGCTCATCACTAATGCTGGAGCCTTTCATTGATCCCTATAGCAATTCATGACTAATTTATGAACTACCTTTAATATTTTACTTAAATTCCTTAAAATTCATATACACAATTCTCAACTTTAAAATTGCAGCACCAAGAGGGAAAAGCTGTTGAATTATAGAAATTACAGGGACGATAGACAAGGTCACATGTAAATGGTGAAAAATGGAAACACTTATGTAACACCCCAGGTAACCGGTTGTTACAGTGGTATTGCCTTCCTCACAGGGAGGGTAATGCCATGCATGGAAGCGAGGAAGGATCCCTTTAACAGGTAACAAGTACATGTAACACTGTTCTGACTCCAGGCCAGAAGGGGGAGCTCTAAACCCGGTTTGAGGGTGACTTTCCTATATAAATTCTGGCTGGAGGAGGAGTAAGGTGAGATTGTGAGAGGAGAGTGAGGAGAGAGGAGTCAGACAGAGAGAGTCTGAGAGTGGAAAGCTGTGGCCGGAAGACAGAGGTTGTGGGGGTAAGTCTATGCCCCACAGCAGAAACCGGCGGCCAGGAGATTGCAAGTCGACTGTCCACCATTAACACCCGAAGGCACAGCAACACATAGAGGTCAGAGTCATAACTAGAGACACCTGTAAAAAGGCACGAGTTGCCTGCCATGCCGGTAGTGTTCCACTAAAAGGGACAGAGAGGAAGTGAGGACCTTGTGTGAAGCTATAGGCAGCAGGGGTCTTCAACACAGCACCGAAAGGAAGGCTTCCAACCCCACCTGGCCAAGGGATCCCTGAATCGCTTCCAAGCTGGTCGGACCGCACCATTATCTGTGATCTATACCCTGGACTGTGGCTGCTTCACATTAGTAAAAGGTAAAGAGACTGCAACCTTGTGTCCTCTAATTCTTTCTGGCACTACATCATCTTTTTCCAACTACACCGGGAGCCCTGGGGATTAAGCTTTACCTGTGGGAAGTCATACCATCCCTGCTGCCGTACCATCATCCCCAGAGGACCCCTTTAAGCAGCGTCGGTCATCCCTGACCGAACACCACAGGTGGCATCATGAACACTACTACCATAGACTTTACTTCCATATACTGTGCCTCTTTTTATTGGACGCCCAGTGCCACGGACCGGGTCACTGCCACAGAGACACATCCCTTTAAGAACCGGCCCAGTTCCGAGTACCTCAAGGCCCTAGCGGGCGCCCCACTTACATCTCGCTTTATTCAATATTGAGTACATTTGTCAGGCACAAAAATGCAAGCACTTAGATGTCTTGTCTGCTATCAATGAGGTTATTAATGGTTTTCTGAGGTTATTAATAGTTGTCTGAGGACTGTCCTGCCATGATAAATGTGGTAATCATGCAGGAGGTTAGACTACATCTCACACACCTCATGAGACACCTTCTCTAAGCTGTGGTGGGGGCATGTTCTTCTTTACTTTGAGTGTTGATGCCTGCTTATGATTGGTCAGTATCATAGAGGGAGAAGTACACGCCTCCAGTGAAAACTATCACTTTGACTAAAAAATAAGTTAACTCATTCGGTACCAAATACTTCGATTGCTAAAATCTATGCAACGGAGAGGTGAAATGAAAAAAAAACATTTAATTCCGCTTTGTAGCTACTGTGACATCTTGTGTCCATTTAAATGTGAAAATTTTGATGAAACGTCCCTTTTAAAGTTTTGAAATTCAATGCACTTACTTAGCTCAATCTTTAAAAGTACCGTAGAGGCAGACAAACTATAGGTGTAACCTAGGCAGGTACAAGAGGTAAGGGGGCTCACTTCTACCTCCAAAACAGCGAAAAGATTCTGTCACAGACACATTATTGGACTGAAAAGGGCCCATATACTGTATTTGTACAAGGGCTCTCTTCTATCTGTGTCCAGCCATGTTGTCTTTATGGGAAGATTTTGTGCAAAGGTTAGGTTAGTAAAAAGCAAAAAAAGTTATGATACTTTATAAAGTGCTGTCAGTTTGAAGCACAACCCCTGGCAAAAATTATGGAATCACTGGCCTTGGAGGATGTTCCTTCAGTTGTTTAATTTTGTAGAAAAAAAGCAGATCACAGACATGGCACAAAACTAAAGTCATTTCACATGGCAACTTTCTGGCTTTAAGAAACACTAAAAGAAACCAAGAACAAAAAATGTGGTAGTCAGTAATGGTTAATTTTTTTAACCAAGCATAGGGGAAAAATTATGGAATCACTCAATTCTGAGGAAAAAAATATGGAATCGCGAAAAAACAAAAAAACATTTCAACACATCACTATTATTTTGTTGCACCACCTCTGGCTTTTATAGCAGCTTGCAGTCTCTGAGGCATGGACTTAATGAGTGTCAGACAGTACTCTTCATCAATCTGGCTCCAACTTTCTCTGATTGCTGGTGCCAGATCAGCTTTGCAGGTTGGAGCCTTGTCATGGACCATTTTCTTCAACTTCCACAAAAGATTTTCAATTGGATTGAGATCTGGACTATTTGCAGGCCATGACATTGACCTTATGTGTCTTTTTTCAAGGAACATTTTCACAGTTTTTGCTCTATGGCAAGATGAATTATCATTTTGAAAAGTGATTTAATCATCCCCAAACATCTTTTCAATTGATGGGATAAGAAAAGTGTCCAAAATATCAACATAAACTTGTGCATTTATTGAAGATGTAATGACAGCCATCTCCCCAGTGCCTTTACCTGACATGCAGCCCCATATCATCAATGACTGTGGAAATTTGCATGTTCTCTTCAGGCAGTCATCTTTATAAATCTCATTGGAACGGCACCAAACAAAAGTTCCAGCATCATCACCTTGCCCAATGCAGATTCGTGATTCATCACTGAATATAACTTTCATCCAGTCATCCCCAGTCCACCATTGCTTTTCTTTAGCCCATTGTAGCCTTGTTTTTTTCTGTTTAGGTGTTAATGATGGCTTTCTTTTAGCTTTTCTGTATGTGAATCCCTTTTCCTTTAGGCGGTTTCTTACAGTTCGGTCACAGACGTTGACTCCAGTTTCCACCCATTCGTTCCTCATTTGTTTTGTTGTGCATTTCCTGTTTTGGAGACATAATGCTTTAAGCTTCTGGCCTTGACGCTTTGATGTCTTCCTTGGTCTACCAGTATGTTTGCCTTTAACAACCTTCCCATGTTGTTTGTATTCGGTCCAGATTTTAGACACAGCTGACTGTGAACAACAAACATCTTTTGCAACATTGAGTGATGATTTACCCACTTAAGAGTTTGATAATCCTCTCCTTTGTTTCAATTGACATCTCTTGTGTTGGAGCCATGATTCATGTCAGTCCATTTGGTGCAACAGCTCTCCAAGGTGTGATCACTGCTTTTTAGATGCAGACTAACGAGCAGATCTAATTTGATGCAGATGTTATTTTTGGGTATGAAAATTTACAGGGTGAATCCATAATTTTTTCCTCAGAATTGAGTGAGTCCATAATTTTTCACCTATGCTTGGTTAAAAAAAGTAACCATTACTGACTACTATATTTTTTGTTCTTGATTTCTTTTAGTGTTTCTTAGTGTTTAAAGCCAGAAAGTTGCCATTTAAAATTACTTTAGTTTTGTGCCATGTCTGTGATCTGTTTTTTTTCTACAAAATTAAACAACTGAATGAACATCCTCCAAGGCCGGTGATTCCATAATTTTTTGCCAAGGGTTGTATGTGCTGTGCTTAGAAGTAAGAAAATTCATACAACATCCATCCATGAGGTCAAATGGAAGAACCACATTTTCTATACATGTATTGCCAGTAGAAGACACACATATTTCTTACCATATTGTTCTTTTAGTAAGAAATATATATATTATATAGCTATCCCACAAGCGTTTATTTTTTCTTGTAAATTGTCCTCTACTTTACAAGTTATACTTAATGAACCCAGTATAGTTTAAGGAAAAAAAACTGTACTCCATACCAAACCAGCGGCTCTCTGGGTTACTGTATCCCCCACAATGGAGTGAGAAAGTTGCTGCCCATCAGTGGCCTCTGATTGACTGCAGTGACCACCTTATGCCCCCTGTTGGATGTGGGTAGCATTAAACCGACGGGACATTGTAGCGACTGTAGAGTAGCAGTGATGGTCCAGAAGGTGAGTATAGATTTTTTTTCACTTATACCACTCTGGGACCGTTAAAAATAACTAGTAAAGAGGGGGACAAACCCTTTAATAATCCAGAAGCCAAAGAAATAGAAAATCCCATGCAAGTGACTGTTTGCTTCAAGTAGTCTACATCTGGTTTAACAAGCAACAGAAAATAAAAGCATACCCAGGAAATTAGACAATAAAAGATGCGAGTTTGAAACTAAGCAGTTTGGGTTCTACCATTTGATGGATTTCGATTTTGACATAACGCATCTCCAAAAATCAGCGTAATGATTTCATACCAAACATCCAAGCTCTGGATCATGGCCCCAGTAGTTGGCATCACAGTATTCACATTTTGGTCCATGGGTGTTTGGAGGGCAAATACATTCGCCAGTTCTTGGGTTGCAGTTATTCTGTGTGTGAGCACAGTCGCAAGCTAGAGAAAACACAAACATTTTACACAAAAGCTGAAAGCATAAAGTATACTACATCAAACGGAAGATGCCGGGGGATCCATCTGGAATTGAAGTAAGTAACTCCAAAATAAATTGACGATTCGGTCCTAATTCCAGACCTCCATCAGCATGTAACAGACATTCTTAAAGGGAACCGGTCACCCCCAAAATCGATGGTGAGGTAGGCTCACCGTCATCAGGGGCTTATCTACAGCATTCTGTAATGCTGTAGATAAGCCCCCGATGTTACCTGAAAGAGGAGAAAAAGAGGTTAGATTATACTCACCCAGGGGCGGCCCCGCTGTGGTCTGGTCAAATGGGTGTCTCAGGTCCGCTCCGGCGCCTCCCATCTTCATTCCATGACGTCCTCTTCTGGTCTTCACGCCGCGGCTCCGGCGCAGGCGTACTTTGTCTGCCCTGTTGAGGGCAGAGGAAAGTACTGCAGTGCGCAGGCGCCGGGCCTCTCTGACCTTTCCGGCGCCTGCGCACTGCAGTACTTTACTCTGCCCTCAACAGGGCAGACAAAATACGCCTGCGCCGGAGCGTGAAGACCAGTAGAGGACGTCATGGAATGAAGATGGGAGGCGCCGGAGCGGACCTGAGACACCCATTTGACCAGACCGCAGCGGGATCGCCCCTGGGTGAGTATAATCTAACCTCTTTTTCTCCTCTTTCAGGTAACATCAGCGGCTTATCTACAGCATTACAGAATGCTGTAGATAAGCCCCTGATGATGGTGAGCTTACCTCACCATCGATTTTGGGGGTGACAGGTTCCCTTTAAGATGATCTGGAACTTAGGACCAAAACGTCAATATATTTTGTAATTGGATTGCTAGATTAAAACTGTCACTATTCTACTGCCTAACTCCGAGAGCTGAGCTTCTCTATATACCTTATGGACTGGATACCTACTCGGCCACCGCTATCTTAGTGACGTATAGAGCCATATAATGAAGACTACATGTTTGTAATGAACATAAGGGAAAGCCCCGCATCTGAAATAAATACACAGAATCAAATTATTGTGTTATCCAGGTTTTTAAAAGTGATAGCCTATCTTTAGGATAAAGAATGGGAGGAGGAGACAGAACTTCCACCTTGATCAAATTTATTTGCTGTCTAATATTCCCAATATGCAACGTTTCAGGTTACATCACAGCCTTGACAAAGGGTGAGATATAAGCTGAAACATTGCATATTGGACACAAAAACATTTGATCACGGTGGAAGTGCTGTCTCCTCTTCCTTTTTTGCTTTCTGAACTTTTAATGGTGGCTCAAGTGGACCATTCACCTGGTTACCATGGATTCACATGTTGTGCTGCTCTAACCTCTTCTCTACATATCCAGAGATAAGTCATCACTATTTGGGCGCATTTTGACATCTGAATAAACCGGTCTGAGAGAACTATACTGTATACAGTGGGCTCGCTCGGATTGGGAGTCCCGCGGCCAGTCCGTGCACTGTGGACAATCTCAGGCCAATTTATACAGATGTGCGAATGTGCCCTTGGACTGATGGAAGTCCAACTCCTGGAGCCCCTGCCAATCACGTCTGCAGCAGTCTGGCCAAAACTGGGGCTTCTTCAGTGCTCTGTACTGTACAACTACACAATGAATAAAAAGGACGTGGTGCTCGTCAAAAGGTCTGCAACCTCTTGAAACTGTTAAATAGCAGGGATGCCGAGAGTGGGGCCCCACCTCCACCACGGATATAACAAACCCATTAAACATATAGCAGTGGCCAGATTGGCAATATACAATTCTGAATACTACATTCCAATTAACAGACACATATGAAAAGATGTCTAATGTAACGTACGTGTGCAGCCACCGTCATTGTATCCATAATACCCATGAGCACAGATGTTGCATTTATTCCCTGCCACACCAGCGACACACGGGCACTGCCCGGCATCATTGCACACTTCAGAGATTGAACCTGATTGGCTACAGTTACATTGTAGACAGCCGAAGCCAGATGTCAAGCTGTAGAATCCAGGCTGGGGAGAGAGAAAATGAGGACAACCATTAATATAAACAGAGACAGAAAATACATATAAATTGAGTCCAATAAAATTTCCTTTAAAAATGAACAGAAATAATTTAAAAATGTATTAAAAAAAATGGTCTCTTACCTCACACTGATCACATTGCTTCCCAAATACATTTGGTTTGCACGCACACAAGCCAGTTTCATGATGGCAAACTGCAGAGATGGAGCTATTTGGGTGGCATCCGCATGCTTGAAACAAAACATGTAATCATTATAGAATGCATTATATATGCGTGTGACTGGCATATTTGTGGCATGTGTCTAGTATGGTACTGGCATATTTGTGACATATATCTAGTGTGTGACTGGCATATTCATGGCATGTATCGTGTGTGACTGACATATTTGTGGCATATGTCTAGTGACTGGTACGCTTGTGACATCTGTCTAGAGCGTGACAGGTTTGTTTGGAGTAAGTGTCTAGCGTGCGAGTGGCATGCTTGTGTCATGTGTCTAGTGTGTTACTGGCATATAAGTGGCTTGTGTCTAGTGCGTGAGTGGCGTCTAAGTGGCACATGTCTACTTCATGACTGCTTCTTTTTTATGTGTCGTCTGTCTTCCGTGATTACGTCTATGTGGCATGTGTTTAGTGCATGACTACGTCTATGTGGCATTTGGCTAGTGTTAGAGTTGTGTTTATGAGGCATGTGTTTAGAGCATGGCTGACATGTATGTGAAATGTGTATAATGCATGTCTCACAACTGTATGGCATGCATCTATCGCATGATTAGCATCTATGTGGAATGTGTCTAGTGTGTGACTGGCATGTAAGTGGCTTGTGTCCAGTATGTGACTGGCATACTTGTGGCATATGACTAGTATGTGACTGGCATGTAAGTGGATGTGACTGGCATGATTGTGGCATGTGTCTAGTGTGTGACTGGCATGATTGTGGCATGTGTCTAGTGTGTGACTGGCATGTAAGTGGCTTGTGTCTAGTATGTGACTGGCATACTTGTGGCATATGACTAGTGTGTGACTGGCATATAAGTGGCTTGTGTCTCGTATGTGACTGGCATGATTGTGGCATGTGTCTAGTGTGTGACTGATATGCAAGTGGCTTGTGTCTAGTATGTGACTGGCATACTTGTGGCATATGACTAGTATGTGACTGGCATATAAGTGGCTTGTGTCTAGTAGGTGACTGGCATGCTTGTGGCATATGTCTAATGTGTAACTGGCATGTGTCTAGTGGGTGACTGACATGTAAGTGGCTTGTGTCTAGAGAGTGACTGGCATACTTGTGGCATATGACTAGTGTGTGACTGGTATATAAGTGGCTTGTGTCTAGTATGTGTCTGGCATGCTTGTGGCATATGTCTAATGCATGACTGGCATGTGCCTAGTGTGCAAATGGCATGTAGGTGGCTTTTGTCTGGTATGTGACTGGCATGTAAGTGGCTTGTGTGTAGTGCGTGAGTGGTATCTAAGTGGCACTTGTCTATTTCGTGTCTACTTCCCTTCAATGTGGTGTCTGTCTTGCGTGATTAAGTCTACGTGGCATGTTTTTAGTCCATGGTTATGTCTATGTGGGATGTTTTTAGTGCATGGCTACGTCTATCGGACATTTGACTAGTGTTCGAGTTGTGTTTTTGTGGCATGTGTTTAGGGCATGACTGACATGTATGTAGAATGTGTATAATGCATGTCTCATATGCCACTTACATGTCAGTCACACACTAGACAAATTCCACATAGACACTAGTAATGCACTAGACTCATGCCACTTACCGTACATGTCAGTCACACACTAGACACATTCCTCATAGACACTAGTCATGCACATGTGTCTATGTGGTATGTTTCGATTGCGTGACTTATATGGCTTGTGCTTAGAGCTTCACTCGCAACTAGAAAGCATTTATCTAGTTCATAACATGTATCTAGTGTGTGACTTGCGTTAATATTGCATGTGTCTATTGTGTGACTGCACCTATGTGACATATGCCTAGTGTGTGACTGGCATCTACTGTATGTGGCATTTTTAGTGCCATAAAAAGAGAGCAGTCCCTTTGTGGCTACGTAGTGCCATAACAGAGATAGGGGCTCAAATACATTTCTTGGATAGAAGCCCCAAGTTGTCACTGTCTTCCCCTGACTAATAAGAACAGAGTTTTATGACCCAAAGCTTCTGACCATGAATACAAAGCTTATTTTTAATCATATGTTTGCAGATGGGTTCTAGAATTACCTACCAGTGCAATTCTTTGCCAAAATGGCATCACCATAAAAACCATCTTCACATCGTTCACAATGGCGCCCTGCTGTATTACCAATGCATCTAAGACATTCTCCGGTCAATGAATCGCAATGTCCATCTACAAATGGGTCAATATTGCCGTTACAGTCACAAGGGACACAGGATCCTCCAGGCACTAATGGGTTTCCAAAGTAGCCATTTGCACACCTAGAATAAATACAGCGTTCATCAGACCTGATCAGATTGACAACTGATCCTGCAAAAAGACAGCAGATCTGCCAATGACCTACAGATCAATATAGACTGTCTATAGCTACATCATTCAGCCTGCAAAACATATAAAATATTAAAAGCGTCTGACATAGCACACGTGATGTCATAGGACTGATTAGAAATGAGCACTGCTCTCATGATTTGCTCAAAAACAATAAAAAGCTATTAGCCATGACATTAGAGTAGTGGTCACAGGGCCATGACACCAACAAGGCAGGCACTGCTATTTTCTTTTACAAAAAAGTTTCTCTTTAATTATTAAAAAACATTGACACACTGACATTGTTAAAAAGACAAAACAGCAACAAAAAAGTAGGAACAAAGTTCTAACAATACTAAAAATACATACTTCTCGCATTGGGTCCCTGTATAACCAGGTGCACACTGGTCACAAATAATTTCTTCATCATTGGACAGATAACAAGTTGGGCTGAAACTGCAATAATGGGAAATATTGATTATTAAAAATAAAAAAAACAAGCAAAGCATAGTTTTCTCTCCGCTCTAAGCCATAATACATACAGTCACAGGTGTTCAGTAATGCCTGTTGCTATTGGTGGCCTAAGACTACCCTAACGGATGAGACAAGTCTATGACTTTATGAAGAGAGTAAGGTAAATAAAATCTGGCAATAAAAAGAAAACTACATTTCTCACTTATTAGAGGAGATGGTCAAAGGACAGGAACAAGGCTGGCAGTCATTGGGGGTGCCATCAGCGGGGGTCCCATAGAAGCCTGGCAGGCACTGGTCACAGTGAGGACCTGTAGTGTTGTGCTGACAGCCCTGGAGAATATCAATTTTGAGATAGTATTAAAATTGCAGTAAAACAAGCTTTTTCGTTAAAAAAGGTCATTACAGTTAGAATGTGAACATAAATCCGTAAGAAATACACCAGAAGGTCACATTGTTTGCGATCTGTGCAGTGTCTGGTGTATAGTTATCTGCTGACCCCTACACCGTGTCAGCAAATAACAGCGGCACAGACACAGAGAAGAGGTCACATCGTCTGGTTACAGGCAATGAAGTGTTTATATCTTACTTACATAACACGCGCCATGGATGTCGCATTCAGTTGCATGGCCGTTACACTCACAAGGCTGACAAATGCCACCAAAAAGGGTCCCTCCAACTCTGTAGTATCCCGGGATACAAGACTAGAAAACAGATTGACCATAACACTGTTATTTCTGGTGCACCATACTACACTTTACTAGACTATGACAATGTAAAAGGGGTGGATCACAGAAGAGTAATGGAGGCTCGCTAGCTTGGTTTTTCATTTCTTGTGGAAAGCTTATTAAAAAACGGTCAAGATTTTTTTTCTTACTGACAATGGAAATCCATAATAAATCATTCAGATTTTAAAGGGAATCTGTCACCTCATGTTTAGCATATAAGCTGCGGCTACCGCCATTAGGGGCTTATCTACAGCTTTCTGTAATGCTGTAGATAAGCCCCTGATGTAACCTGAAAGATAAGAAAAACAAGTTATATTATACTCACCCAGGGGCGGTCCGGGTCCGATGGGCATCTGAGGTCCGGGTCCAGCGCCTCCCATCTTCATATGATGTTGCCATCCTCCTTGCTTCGTGTTGTGGCTCCGGCGCAGAAGTACTGATTTGCCCTTTTGAGTGCAGAGCAAATTACTGTAGTGCACAGGTACGTGGAAGCTCAGAGAGGCCCAGCGCCTGCGCACTGCAGTACTTTGCTCTGCCCTCAACGCGGCAGATCAGTACACCTGTGCAGGAGCCGTGACAGAAGCAAGGAAGAGGACGTCATCGCATGAAGATAGGAGGTGCTGGACCTGCTACGTCCATCGGACCGCACCGCACCGCCCCTGGGTGAGTAGAATCTAACTTGTTTTTCTTTTCTTTCAGGTTACCTCAGAGGCTTATCTACAGCATTACAGAATGCTGTAGATAAGCCCCTAATGGTGGTGGCCGCAGCATATATGCGAAAAATTAGGTGACAGATTCCCTTTAAGTGATATATGTCTGCAGCAGAAAATGTGCATTTCTAAACATTAAAGAGGTTGTCCACTACTTTTATATTGATGATCTATCCTTAGGATAGGTCATTAATGTCTGAACGTCCCTGGTCCTACACCTGGTACCCCTGCCAATCTGCTGTTATAGGTGTCACAGCTGCCGGCCGGCAGTGCTCACTTGCCAAGCCGCTCCGTCTTCTGGTAGTGGCAGGGACTTGGTACTACACATCTGCCTCCAAATCAAATCAATAGGAGGCAGATGTGCAATACCCTGCGGCAGCCAGTCTGTACATCTGACCGGCGGCCACTGCCACTGATAACAGCTGATCGGCGAGGGTGCCAGATGTCGGACCCCGATCAATCAGACATAGGTCATCAATGTAAAAATAAAGGACGCCTCTTTAACTTCATAAACTGAACTGCTAAATGATGATAGTTACATGTCTACAATTTTTTGACAGTTTGAAAAAATTCATGAATGCATCAAATTTTTTTTACAGACGAGATAAAAGAGTCCCATTTTTAAGGACTGCCCAGGAGTTTGTAAACCCTGCAACAAACCAATAACTAAAAATTAGTTTTTATATTCTCATTGACTAAACTTGTGTAATACAAATAAAAAATTAATAAATCTCATATAATTAATATGACATATAATTGGAGGTTAGAATCTAACCACCAGGTTTTTTCTACTCCATGTGAGAGCAGCAAGATATAGGGACAAAAACCTTGATTCCAGCTATGTATCTTTTACTGATTTGCTTACTATAACTTTGGAAAAAAATAATTTTGTTATCTATTGCAGATCTACCAGTTTTCTGAATGCTGCATATTACCCTGCCCACACCACTGATTGGCAGATTTCTGGGTACATTGTGCATTGCCAGGAAGCTCTCAATTATTGTTGATGGTGGGGTTGGACTATATGGCAGCAGGTTTACTAATCCCCTAGTGATAATCTCCTGCTGATAAAAAATAATTTTATAAAAACTACAGTTAGCATCCCAGTAAGAAATACATTGTTGTAATCAGGGTCTTTCTCTCTCTGTCTCTCTCTCTCTACATTATGCTACTCTAAGATTAGGAGGCAAAAACCTGGTGACAGATTGCCTTAAGTTAATGCCTAGGTTTTTATGTAAATTAAGCATCTTAGAATCTAAACTGCTACATTTTACCCACAATAATACATTGAAGAAATCTATCTAGAGAGTTACCTAGGATTATGTAATTATAACAAATTTACATTAATAGAGATGGGCGAACACGAATGGTAAAGTTCATGGACCCCGAACACGGACTTTTCACGGAAGTCCGTGTTATTGTTTGGGTTTGGCAGACCCATCAAAGCTTGTTGAAAGGCTGCAATGCAGCAAATCTACAAGTGGAGCGCCTCCAGACACAGGGCCACGAGCCTTCGATACCGGGCCTCTCAGTCTCTGAATTGGGGTCGTCACGGTGGCTAGACCCGGTCCGTGACCCTGCTAAGGGGCGCCCAATGAAAGGTGATGGTGTGATGCAGAACGCGAGGAATAACAAGGACACAGGGTTGCAGTCTCTTTACCTCTTTACTGAAGGCTTTGGGATCCACAATCCAGAGCACTGCTAACAGGTCTATCTGAGACCGGCCGGTCCGAAGGCACATCCAGAGTTTCCTTCGCAGGTGGAAATCAGTGCCTACCCACTAGCGCCTGTGTGTTGTAGTCCTTCCCTGCTGAGCACCACGGGATAGTCCTCACAACTGTTGTTCTTTCTCTCTCTCTTCGTCCCCCAGATTATATGGTTAGGACGCACCCGTATGACGGGTAGGCCTGGAGTTATTCTGGGACCCTAGAGATGCCCCTCTCCCACAGTTGCTCACTTGTCTGCTTAGGTGATTTAGGTGAGACAGCCAACCTATAATTAACTGTCCTGCCGTGTTGAAGTAATGCGTAAAGTCTCTTACTTTCTCGGTGCTCCGGCCACCGCTATGCGCCTCAGAAGGATGTTGCCTCGGTCTCACGGCACGACTCCTACTGGCTCTATCTCCTTTACACGGTGATACCGCTTCTCACTTCTCCACAATCAACTTCGCTTCGTGTCCTTTCTTAGAATACTGCCGCAAGGTAGTGCAGGCGCGGCTCCATAACAATCTGTTCTCTTTCTAGACCGCTGTCAGGATCCCACCCCTGACAGGTCCTCTCCCGAACTCTCCCAGGCTCTTTCTGTCTAACTTCCTGTCCAACCCCCAGTTTTACCAGAGTGTGAAGAGTGGCCTACTAGATAGAACCACTCCCCCTGGTGGCCGGAGTGTGAAGTGTCATGTGTGTTTGTGATACCTGATCAGAACTCCTTTAGTGCCATCAAACGTACCATCACTCCCCTTAGCGGCAGAGTGTCATACTGCAACGATCAGATCTCTGGGGCGCTGCACTAGCTTTTCCTTTGAGGGCACTTTTGGCCCGATCACAGCCATGTCACATTTTGGCATGGCTGTGATTGGCCAGTGCACTGTGTAAAAAAAAAAAAGACATCTAAATGATTTGGGGGTCAAGCTATTTTTGATAACAAGTGCAGTTAAAGCTTTATCTTGGCTGATTTATCAAAAATAGAGGAGCCCCCACGCCGTTTTGTTTTTAAGAATTCAAAAATCGGCGTGAGGTCCCTCCCATTTTTGATAACCAACCAAGCTTAAGCTGACAGGGAGGGTCTGGTATTCTCAGGCTGGGAAGGCCCATGGATATTTGGCCCTCCCCAGCCTAAAAGTAGCAGCCTGCAGTCAACCCAGAAAATGCGTGTCCATTAGATGTGCCAATTGTGGCGCTTTCCCTCAGCTGGGTATTAAAAATAAGGGGGACCGCAAGCCATTTTTTTTCTTTTATTTATTAGCTAAATATATGTTCAGTAAGCTACACACGTTCTGCACTAATTATACAGCTCTGGCAAAAATTAAGAGACCACCACATCAAAACCCTGTCATGGGCAGCCCAATCTCCAGACCTGAACCCCATTGAAAACCTCTGGAATGTAATCAAGAGGATGATGGATCGTCACAAGCCATCAAACAAAGAAGAACTGCTGAAATTTTTGCACCAGGAGCAGTGTGAAAGACTGGTGGAAAGCTGTGATTAAAAATCATGGTTATTCCACAAAATATTGATTTCTGAACTCTTCCTGAGTTAAAACATTAGTATTGTGGTTTCTAAATGATTATGAACTTGTTTTCTTTGCATTATTTGAGGTCTGAAAGCAGTGGGGTTTTTTTTTTTTTTTTAATTTTGACCATTTCTCCTTTTCAGAAAAAAAATTCAAAATTTATTGCTTGGAACTTTGGAGACATGTTGTCAGAAGTTTATAGAATAAATGAACAATTTACATTTTACTCAAAAATATACCTATAAAGAGAAAAATCAGACAAACTGAACATTTTTCAGTGGTCTCTTAATTTTTGCCAGAGCTGTATATCACACTGACATCTTTATTACTATGCACAGGTGCCAGCTGGTGAATACTCTGATCAGTGTCACCTGCTCTCACAAGACCAGACGTACAATCATAATAGTACTCATCAGCTGACGCCTGACCGACGGCGACCTTTTCACAGGCGGTCACAGCTGCTGACTCACACTTTGTGGGACATTGTGGGAACCGCAGCAAGTGACCAGCGGTAACATCAGTAAGATTACTGCCGATCAGAGTCGATATTTCCCGCACTGTCACGCAGATGATAGCATGAGAACCGCTGGAAGTTTGGGCCCTCTATTAATTTTAATTGGGTCCGGGTTAGGGATCAAGTTTGGGTACTGTTCTGCCACCTGAAACAAATGTTTTTATAAAGTTCATCAGGACCTGATGGGAACATCCACGGGTCCGCTCATCCCAAATTATTAGGCCTTTTTTTGGTTTAGGCTGGATGTAAAATATAATGTTTTGCATAACAAATGTAAACTCTTCAATATTAATAATAAGAATAAAGCACCCCATATTTTTCAACCATTTTTGCATCCATTACCTCACATGATGTGCCTGCATATCCAGGAGGACATTCACAATTTTCCACTTGTACTGCAGGCAAAAGGTCTATTACATTAGGGGTAGCTGTGTCCAAAGTTACTGAGCTTATTCTACAAACAGAAAGAGAGTGGTAAAACGTAGGAACTACAAGGATGAAAGTATAAAAGTGATAAATTCAGACAGGGGAACACAGCAAGATTTTTTTAAGACTTCAGTACATTTAATAATGTAATAATATTTGCAATGTTAATAAAAGCCCCATGGCAAAATGTTGAATGTAATTTGTGGTAACTTTGAGACATTAAAAGCAATCTGTAAGTAGGATCAACCCTCCTACCTTGATATCCACGATCCAACATCTTATTCCCAAGAAATTCACATTTTTCTTAATATGTAAATGAGCTGTTTAGATCTCACCAAGTGTCTGCCTCCAGAGATTATTTGAAATTAAATGAGGTGTTACCAGAGTGAGACATGTAAATCAGAACAATACACTGCCAGTGATTACATGTCTCACACTCCTGTCATTTAAAATAAACTCTGGAGGCAGATTCTCGGGGAGATCTATGTCTGGACCATAATTCTTAACAGTTAATTTACATATTATGAAAAATATGGATTACTCTAGAATAAGACATCAGATCGCAGATATCAAAGCATCATTTTATTCAGCTCGCATGACCTACATGCCATATAGACGGCTTAGGAGGGTTGATCCTATTGTCAGATTCCCTTTAATTGAAATCGTACACACTTTGTAATAAAACATTGTTTCAAATTACACATAACAGGCATATTACCTGCTGACTGAATTCTTGGCAGTGTGGTAACTCGCTCTTATCCAGAACCTATTTACATAAGCGAGAACAGTCATAAGCCTGTCCCTGTCCACAGGCTTCTTTGTATAGAAGTCTACGAAAGTCTCCGGAATGAGTTTCAGCTCAGCTGTGTATTCCTCATAAGGCTGCAGCAGTAAGCCATCAGACATTGTACCTATGGTAATTCCATTTCCCTATATGAAAGTATAATATACATCATCATCAAACTGGTAAATAGCTATACATTTTGCAGTTCCTATGTTTGCTATTATATGGCTTTGTTGCAGCTACAAGTTGCTTTAGTCCGTGAATGAAAAATTAAAAGCTTATTCACACGACAGTGTAGTATCTGCATTCAATGGACTGTGGGCCACTGGCACAGCCATGGGGAATGGGTGAGTGGCTGAGATTTGTTATCCACAGGGAGGTACACTACTGCGGAGTGCACAATGTATCCTCTATGGGGTAAAAGAAAAATGTGGGGGACATCAATGCCATCTAGGAAGAAAACTAAAGAAAAAAGAAAAAAAATGCAGAAACCTGTAGAGTTCTGGAAAAAAAGACAGCTGACAGCACATGAGAAAAAAAGATGCATGATCCAAGTCCACAGACCCAATTGGATGTAGTAACTCCAAAATAAAATATGGAACAACATCCAGTCCAGGTGAAAGATTGGAAAAAACTTTATTCCACCATCAAATATTGTTTCGACCAAATGGTCTTTATCAAGTAGAGTTTAGGTCTGGTTCCTATGGTCTTAGAAGTATCTTAGGAGAGGGTATACTCCACAAGGTGGAGCCAACATTTTTTACCCTATTCTCAAGCCTTCTAGTGCCAGTACGTATAACCACGGTCCTGTGTTCCCCAATACTATTAACAAGAAATATATCTGCTATACATTCATATGAATAATGTTCACATTCACATTGACATTCACACACCACCTCCTCACCTCACCCCCTATCAGTCGGAGTCCCGCAAGGTTCAATTCTAGGGCCCCTGCTCTTCTCCATTTACACTTTTGGCCTGGGACAGCTCATAGAATCTCACGGTTTTCAGTATCATCTCTATGCTGATGATACACAGATCTACATCTCTGGACCAGATATCACCACGCTACTAACCAGAATCCCTCAATGTCTATCTGCTATTTCATCCTTCTTCTCCACTAGGTTTCTAAAACTTAACATGGACAAAACAGAATTCATTGTCTTTCCTCATTCTCACGCGACCCCCCCAATGAACCTATCCATTACAGTAAACGGCTGCCCACTCTCCCCAGTCCCACAAGCTCGCTGTCTCGAGGTAATCCTCGACACTGATCTCTCCTTCAAACCGCGTGTCCAAGCCCTTTCCACTTCCTGCCGCCTTCAACTCAAAAAATATTTCATGGATCCATACATTCCTAAACCAAGAATCTGCAAAAACCCTAGTCCATGCCCTCATCATCTCTACTACTACTGTAACCTCCTTCTCTGTGGCCTCCCCTCGAACACTCTCACACCCCTCCAATCTATTCTAAACTCAGCTGCCCGACTAATCCACCTGTCTCCCCGCTATTCCCCGGCCTCTCCCCTCTGTCAATCCCTTCACTGGCTCCCCATTACCCAGAGACTCCAGTACAAAAGCCTAACCATGACATACAAAGCCATCCACAACCTATCTCCTCCATACATCTGTGACCTCATCTCCCGATACTTTCCTGCACGCAACCTCCGATCCTCACAAGATCTTCTCTACTCCCTTCTTATCTCCTCTTCCCACAATCGCATACAAGATTTCTCTTGCGCATCACCCCTACTCTGGAACTCTCTACCACAACATATTAGACTTTTACATACCATTGAAAACTTCAAAAAGAACCTGAAGACCTACTTCTTCCGACAAGCCTACACCCTGCAGTAACCACCGATCGACCAAACCACTGCACGACCAGCTCTATCCTCACCTACTGTATCCTCACCCATCCCTTGTAGATTGTGAGCCCTCGCGGGCAGGGTCCTCTCTCCTCCTCTACCAGTTGCGACTTGTATTGTTCAAGATTATTGTACCTGTTTTTATTATGTATACCCCTCCTCACATGTAAAGCGCCATGGAATAAATGGCGCTATAATAATGAATAATAATAATAATAATGTTTAACTCCTCACAACTTCTGACATACAAAAACAGCGGATGTCAAAAGAAGTGGATATATGTTTGACACCAGGGCTCCCCAACTCATGGTCCCAAGAGGAGCTCCATTGTCAGACACCTTTGGTCTTACTTGATTTTTTTGGAAGAGCCACTTCCCCGTATTAAAAACTCCATTAATAGTACCAGAAGATTGGCACCAAAGAACAAAAGTATTGACAGGGTGTTTAAAAAAACAGAAGTGTGCCCCATTATAAACTGTGCCAGCAGAGTTAACTGTCATAAACAACGCAAGCCTAATGCACCATCATTAACAACGCTAGCAGAGAACACCATCATATACAGTGCCAAAAAATACACCATCATTATCCGTGTTAGTGTACTGGAACATGATAAAGATTCCGGCAGAGCGCACCATCATAACCTGTGCCAGCAGAGTCCACCATGATAAACAATGCCAGCACAGTGCACCATCATTTAATACCTATGGGTGGTCGGCAAGAACTTAAATCATAAATAGTAACATTTCGGTGGGAGAGTGGATCCTATGTATAAAACCTAAAAAAAAAGTATTCATGTTGCCATTCGTTACAAATTACATTCCACCTTTCATTTTCCTAGAGTTCTAAGAGGTGATCTGATTGAAAGCAGCTGAATAGATTACCTGAATAACAGCATCAACATTAGAGATGATCTCTCCATCTGAACTCTCAACTGGAACATCATAAGATACTGTGTACCTCATGGATCCCCCATAAGATGTTAACTGTAATCATAAAATAATACAGAATGGTAAAACCAGGAAAAAAAAGATATTTACACATTAAAAATCAGAGTTCTTTATATTGTATTACCTATTTATACTTTCTTTATTCTATTTTCTGTACGTGATTATAGGGTTTACAATGTTGCCAGAGCTGCTCCTAACTGCATGAGGCAACTACACCGACATAGCAAACTGCATGTTGTGATGTTCACTGTCTTTTATCAGAGAATGTTCTAGGCATGCTCTGTGATGTGCGCAGAGGTTGCTGTGCAGGGAGGGAGAGGAAATAAGTTTTGACCATTGTCTGCTGTGAATTTTTCAATGATGTGTAATCTGTGTATAGGTGACACCTTGGTAAGAAGGGTAATGGGATGACTACTGAATGGTAATAGAGAACAGAAATCCAATCAATTATGAGGTTCAGTGGTCAGAGGGAAAAATTGAAGGTTTCAAAAATTTTATTTAAACATTAGGTCATTTTTTTGCCAATACATTCCCTTGAAGCTGATTTGTGATCTATAGGACAATAACTCCACATGAAATGGAAGTGTCCTACTAAGTGGAATACGCTCAGGGTAGCTTGGTGTGATTGGATAAGAGTTGTTTTGGGGCTGCATGTAATCATTGACTAGATTTAGAAAGAGTGAAGAGCTTTTCTTCATCTAAAGAGGAACATACCTTATTTCCAAGGTAAATATGTGGCGCCTCCCAATAATATATGGATTGTAATGTCTTCCGAGCTTCTGTATTGTTGATGCTTATTTGGTGAGGGCCATCAAAATGGTCTTGCTGAGGCTGAATCCTTTCTGATTCGTGTAAATCACTGACATGCCAGCCCCTTATATCAGAAAGCTGCAGCAAGAAAACAGAAAAGATACAAATGCTGCCGCATTTCAGAGAAAACAGTTTGAAAGGTTTTATAGGAAAAGACCTGTTAATCAACTTTGTTTTATTTCTATTACAGTGTTATGGAAAGTAGGGGAAGCAGTACAGCGCTGGACCCCCTTCCAACGTGACTGGCCTGCAATCTTCCAATGCGCCACATACATATACTCTACTCACATGAAAAAATATGAAGCCAAACATATTGCTTGGACGGCATCACAGTTATCTATTATCTAAATTAGAAAAAGTCATTTTGTGCTGTTCCAAAAAAGTTTATATTAAAGTCATATAGAGAAAAAAGCCCCATTGGTTTCAATAAACAGAAGAGCAAATGACTATTCAATAGTATTTAGCCATTGATATCTCTAGTAATACTCTCCCATTGCAGGAGATTAATGTAAGCTGCTCCTATACCTGGGTAGTATGCCAAAAGAGTTCATCGCAGACACCTGAAACGCCAAAACAGAAGCATTCAGTACATCCTTCTGGGTTCTGTGCCTGTAAGTTGTAGTAGCCAGCTTTACACCGATCACAGTTTTCCCCTTCCACGTGATCCTGAAAAAATGAGATCAATAATACCGTAATTGATATTAATACCACTGCTCATCCTAATCTGGACAATTATGTCATGTCTCATTCATTTAAGAAAATATCTAAAAAACGGAATGAATGACAGCCATGGGCATAATGATAGTGGTCGCAGAGTTCACCAACAGGCTCGTATGGGTGAGTGCCCGCCGAAGCCAGCACAAACTTTGACTGGATATGCGTCCTCAGACACACATTCAGTTGAAGTGTATTACAACTCTGAGACCCACCGAGTCTGTGCGCTGAAATACATGCTGCCAGCCAATCAGAGGCCAGCAGCTAACGCTGGCATGCACGTGACTGGGGGCACATGGCAGTGACATCATGCGCTCCTGATGCTTGCTAAAGTCAGATGATGGCTTCAGAAGAGGATGCCATGTGGTGAGCGGGGAGGGGGCAGGGGAAGACATGTAACGCTATGTGCACAAGTAAAATGGTCCACTGCGGATTTTTCCGCAGCGGATTTCATAAATCCGCAGGGCAAAAACAATGCGCTTTCCCTGTGGATTTATCGAGGATTAGAGACAGTTTTTGTGCGGATTCCACTGCGGTTTTACACCTGCGGATTCCTATTATGGAGCAGGTGTAAAATCACTGCGGATTCCGCACAAAGAATTGACATGCTGCGGAATGTAAACCGCTGCGTTTCTGCACGTTTTTTTTCCGCAGCATGGGCACAGCGTCTTCGGTTTCCCATAGGTTTACATTGTACTGTAAACTCATGGGAAACGGCTACGGACCCGCAGCTGCGGAAACACTGCAGTTCTGCAGCAAAATCCGCAGCATGTGCACAGAGCCTTAATCATTTAATTTTTTTCTATGCATTAAAGAACAGCAGCAGAATGGGGGACATATATACTAGGATGGGGCTCAGAATAAGGGACGTATATACCAGGATGGGGGATATGCAGTATATACCAGGATGGGGAACATATGTACAAAGATGGAGGGCATATACAGTGTATATACATTGCTCAAAAAATAAAGGGAACACTAATATCCCATATCCTAGATATCACTGAATGAAATATTCTAGTTGAAAATCTTTATTCATTACATAGTGGAATGTGTTGAGAATAATAAAACCTAAAAATTATCAATGTAAATCACAACTAATATCCCACGGAGGTCTGGAGTTGTAATGAGGCTCAAAATCAAAGTGGAAAATTAAGTTACAGGCTGATCCAACTTCAGTGGAAATGCCTTAAGACAAGAAAATGATGTTCAGTAGTGTGTGTGGCCTTCACATGCCGGTATGACCTCCCTACAACACCTGGGCATGCTCCTGATGAGGCGGCAGATGGTCTCCTGAGGGATCTCCTCCCAGACCTGGACTAAAGCATATGCCAACTCCTGGACAGTCTGTGGTGCAACATGACGTTGGTGGATGGTGCGAGACATGATGTCCCAGATTTTTTCAATCAGATTCAGGTCTGGGGAACTGGCGGGCCAGTCCATAGATTCAATGCCTTCATCTTGCAGGAACTGCTGACACACTCCAGCCACATGAGGTCTGGCATTGTCCTGCATTAGGAGGAACCCAGTGCCAACCGCACCAGCAAATGGTCTCACAAGGGGTCTGAGGATCTCATCTCGTACCTAATGGCAGTCAGGCTACCTCTGGCGAGCACATGGAGGGCTGTGCGGACCTCCAAAGAAATGCCACCCCACACCATTACTGAACCACTACCAAACCTGTCAAGCTGAAGGATGTTGCAGGCAGTAGATCGCTCTCCACAGCGTCTCCAGACTCTGTCACGTCTGTCACATGTGCTCAGTGTGAACCTGCTTTCATCTGTGAAGAGCACAGGGCACCAGCGGCGAATTTGTCCATCCTGGTGTTCTGTGGCAAATGCCAAGCATCCTGCATGGTTTTGGGTTGTGAGCACAACCCCCATCTGTGGACGTCAGGCACTCAGACCATCCTCACATTTGTGGAATGCTGGAGGTCATTTTGCAGGGCTCTGGCAGTGCTCCTCCTGTTTATCCTTGTACAAAGGCTGAGGCAGTGGTCCTGCTGCTGGGTTGTTGCCCTCCTACGGCCAACTCCACATCTCCTGGTGTACTGGCCTGTTTCCTGGTAGCGCCTCCAGCCTCTGGACACTACGCTGACAGACACAGCAAACCTTCTTGCCACAGCTCGAATTGATGTGCCATCCTGGATGAGCTGGCCTACCTGAGCCACTTGTGTGGGTTGTAGAGTCCGTCTCATGCTACCACGAGAGTGAAAGCACAACCAACATTCAAAAGTGACCAAAACATCAGCCAGCAAGCATTGGTACTGAGATGTGGTCTGTGGTCCCCACCTGCAGATCCACTCCTTTATTGAGTGTGTCTTGATAATTGCCAATAATTTCCATCTGTTGTCTGTTACATTTGCACAGCAGCATGTGAAATTGATTGTCAAACAGTGTTGCTTCCTAAGTGGACAGTTTGATTTCACAGAAATTTACTTGGAGTTATATTCTGTTGTTTAAGCGTTATAGTAGGATGGGTCCAGGATGAGAGACATATTTGTATATACCAGAAAGGAGCCCAAGATGGAGGACATAATGGGGGAGGGGATGCAACTCGTATGTCCTTATGGGATTTAGAATGGTACAAGGGCCCTTACATATGACCAACATGGGGGGAGGAGGTGGCGGGTCAAATACAAATTTTACACTGGGGCCCATTGGACTCTAGTTACACCACTGATGACAATTAAAAGGCTTTACCAAAGAAACCAACTGAGAATAAACAAAATTGTAGAAAAAGGCCTGTTATAAAAACAGTAGTCTGTCATTTACACTCACCTTACATATACACTGTTCTGCACAAGGGTCATCATTCACGCTTCCAATTAGACTGCAGTTGCAGCGCACACAGTGTGGGTATCCCTTGTATCCAAACTCACACTGATCACATTTTGTGCCTGTGTATCCCTCTTTGCACTGGCATTTTCCTGGAAGAACACCTTTATAATGCAAGACACATGGATTACAGTACCATGACAGTATCTGACTCATCTATACTGATAGCTGATAATTGGCCATGCAAGTCAATATGTGGAGTGCAATGTTCCCTGTATATGGCTCCCCAGCTAACTAATATGCACAAGATGCACCAAGGCTCTAATGCTGTTACTATCACTGTCAAATCACAATAGAATGATGCATATAGCTTGGAGACTTTAACCATCTCTTTAACATTTAATATTCAATGCAGCATTGCACCATCTGTCATACTTGAAGTGGCTTTTTTAACGATTTTCCATGAAAATATTGAGTTACCACTGATGACTGCGACTGAAATATTCCTGAACCTCTATATATTCTCTAACAAGACAAAGATAAATTGTGAGTACAGTCAACATGAAGACTTCACATGACACATTTAAACACATACCAATCAATGAAATATGACAATGTCCATTTGTTTACAGCACAAGAACGTATAAAAAATGGTCATAGAGTAATATCATACCTGGTTTGGCATGCTTATCATCAACCACACAGCTAGGACTAACCGATCCAAAGGAGTCGCACTCGCAAGGATGGCAAGGATGATCTGCGTAAGGTGACACCTGTTGGGGCAAATCGGCAACCGTAAAATATATGTGTAAAAAGGCGTGGAAGTCTTCTTGCCAATGGGAAGGGTCTCATATTGTTTGAAGTATAGCTCATGGTGTTACACAATAGCTTTACTGAGTCCTATTGGGTTAGCTGCCTATATTTTTCCCTTTCTCCCTTTTCACTACAATTCAAAGACCCTCTATTAACCCTGCTGTTGTCTTCGGTCTGGGGAGACCGATTTTGAACTTTGGTATTTTTTGGGGTGATCATGATGCGGTTCTGAAACTTGTGGTTGATTGACTTAAATGAGGATGGATCGGTCGGCCACGGGTTTCAGAGCCGCATCTTGAATATTTTAAAGAATATTGAAGTTCAAGGTCGGTCATTTTTGACCGAAGACAACAGCAGGGTTAAATTGTAGGTCATTGGATGGGATTAAATATCATGTCTGTGGAAATAGCTTTAGGTGACATGTTTAACCATTAACCTATCTGCTGGTATATTAGCCAATGGTAGCTTGCATCCCTAAACAGGGGTGTACTTCCACTAGGCACTAGAGGTCCAGTGCATAGGGTGGCGCATCACAAGGTAGGGGAGTGCCAACTTTTACTAATAAAATAATTATGATTTTTTTTTCTTCATTAGCCATTTACTGCCCCTGGACTTCCAAGTAAAATGGATACCTGTCCAGAAGAGGGAGCGGTGAATGCACAGACGGCACGACAGGAGGGAGGGAGACAAAAAAATACTCCCTTTTCTTTTCTGTTGGCAAGACATCTCTGATTGGTAGATTCTGCATGTTGCTCCTCCAATCAGAACAACCAGCAGGCGCTAGCAGGAGAAGATAAGAATGCGCTTAACCAATTACATGAGCTCTTCTTATCAAATTTTTCTGAAATGTCCCCGACAACTTTTGGCATCAGAAATCAACTGGAGATCCATTCTACCATAGGAGATGTACAGGAGCCAGAGGAGATGATTACTATATTCTCAACTTGACTAGAGGTTGGGGCAAAGGGGGTGTGGAGGCTACAGTCACCATACACAACCCTCAGAAATGTCAGTGGGAGATATTACACTTTTAGGCTATGTGCACACTTTGCGGATTCCATTGCGGATTTTTCCGCAGCGGAATTCCAAAATCCGCAGTGAAAACCCGACGCGGTTTTTACTGCGGATTTATCGCGGTTTTTACTGCGGATTCTTATGCGGATTTTCATCTGCATTTTCCTATTGCAGCAGGTGAAAATCCGCAGTAAAGAAGTGACATGCTGCGGAATGTAATCCGCAGCGTTTCCGCGCATTTTTTTCCGCAGCATGTGCACAGCGTTTTTTGTTTCCCATAGGTTTACATTGTACTGTAAACTCATGGGAAAATGCTGCGGATCCGCAGCGGTCAAATCCACAAAGTGTGAACATAGCCTTAAAGGAGTTAGTGGAGGGCACATGCTGTCATACAAAATCTTTGGGGGGTGTACACATTTATAAGGAACCGTTTACAAGGTATATGGCATTACTTGATCTTGGGAACTTTGTGGGCCACTAACTGTAAAGGTCACTATCCACGCATAAATTTATAGAATGCACTTAGGGGGCAACACTATATTTTGGGGTATTTAACTATGAGATAATTTAGAGTAATCATTTTATTTTATTTTTCATAAATCAATAGTACATGTGAAAAATAAGGTAGGGCCTGAAACATCGATTCCAGTGCTGTGTTGCCTATTAGACTGTGTGCTGTCGTTTCTATACAATTAATATTTTATCAAAAGGAGATTATCACTGTGCAGACTACAGTGTATGTGAGCCCTGGTCTGACCACGCCCCCTCTTGTGATAAGCAGCTTACTCGCAGTAGACAATGTACCTAGAGGCTGGTGTGGGCGAGGTTAGCTTTCTGAGCTCTGCTGCATGTAAAAACTCTGTGTCACAACTGCTACACACAGTAAACTAAGTGATACGACCGTGGAATCAAGGTCTCCTTTCTTACATTATGATGCTCTCAGATGAGGTAGCAAAAACCTGCTGACAGATTCCTTTTAAAGTCACTCTGGTCACATCCTTCTAGGTGGTTGATCAGTACAAGAGGTGAACCTTTGACCATATTTTAAGCTTTTATGCACAGTGTTGGCCAAATGATAGTACATGGGCATTTAAAGTATATGCAAATGACCTAATAACAAGGCTGGACATTGTGTGCGCCGTGATCTTACCTCGTGTGGCCTAAAGTAGCCTTCAATACAAGTTTCACAATTGATCCCGGCCGTAAACTGAGTACAGTTCACACAGACTCCTCCCCCAATATATTGGTCGCGAACGTTCAAGCTCATATTGTGATCAGCCACGGTCTGGTCATAGTAACAATCTTCTGCTTTATTATGGCAGTTACACTCTGTACAAAAGAGCAAAATATTATAACGTAAGTACAAACACCACGACTGTATCTCCAATGAAGCCAGCGAACATAAGGATCAAACTCTCTGACCACAGAGGAGAAACTCAACTTACTCTCACATTGATTGCCAATGGAAATGGTGCCAGGTCGCCAAGGATTCTGGTGGTAACCAGGGCAACACTCGTTACAGCTCTCTCCACAAGTGTTACGTTCACACTGACACTGGAGTTTCTGCATGAAAAAAAAAGGAATTAAAAATGAAGCCTCTTTTATATGCGGACTCACAGTCCACACACGGTAAATGAAATCAGTTTTTGTTAGTTAAATTCTATTGAGATTGAAATAATGTTCTCACGTCACCAGGCAAGGAATGTAATGTGACAGGCGCGACACGTAACGCCATCATGTCAGGTCCACAATACTGCCATACACTGTGTACTATATATACATAGAAACATTTGTGTGTGTATACATGTATACATATAAATAAATATACATATATGCAAATATATATACATACACACACATATATTTTATATATACAGTATATACATATATACTGTATGCACTGCCCCTAATTACACCCGTCTGATTGGGCCTTGATAATAAGTCATCAATATTAAGTTAGTGGAAAGCCCCTTTTAAATTAATATTAATAAATATAGACTATCACACTTCCGAACAACGACTTACTTTTGTAACTTCATCCCAAGGGCAGCTACGAGCATGCCCATAACAAATACACATTCCTCCAACCGAAATGTCTTTGACAGAGTAATAGTACTGAAAGATGAAACAAAGCAAAAGGTATTATTTCGAAAAAATATAAAAATAAAAAAGCACTGGATGAGCAAGATACAAACATGGGCCATAAAAGTACTTTATGAAATTTTGCATACTATATTTATTTATTTTAGTCTTGTTTGCTGCCTTGCGTTTAATGCCCAGACCCCAGGTTTCATTTGCACTTACTCTTCTGGTTACTATAGGGTCCACATCTCTCAAGTTCCCATGGCTGAGGGTCATAAGATCTGCGTTTAGAGTTCGAATACGTTGCAGGCGAAGGCGGATGTATCTGGCAGAAGTAAAATCCAGCAAAGTCGGAGAAGGATCATCAGAACTTGGTCTTCCATTGATCAATGAAGTGTGGATCTAGGTTGACGGAGAAAACAGCATTATGGTTACAGTGTGAAGACAAATAGTGTTTAGATGTTGATTCTATGAGATGAAAGAAGTCTTTTTTTTAACCCCAAAACAGCTTTACTCTGGTCTATGGGCTTTGTCTGGTATTGAAGGGCGTACCCATAATACTCAACATAGGAAGCCGATGCTTCCTCTAAAAGAGCTACGTGGAGAATAAGGATCATATTCTAGAAATAGAGGCTCTTTAAGCTAGACCTGGGCAAACTGTGGTCCTCAGGCCACATCCGGCCCTCTGGATCTCCCAGTCTGGCCAGCAGACTGAGACAGCTGGAAGTCTGAAAACAGAGGCCAACGGGCTGCACCATGCACATATAGGAGGGCTATGTGGGGGTTCATACTGTATATAGAGGGATTGTATGTGTGACCATACTGTATATAAGGAGACTGCGTGGGGGCTCATGCTGTATATAGTGAGACTGTGTGGGGGCTCATGCTGTATATAGGGGGACTCTGTGGGGGGGTTAAACTATACTGGGAGGCTATGTGTGGGTTCACTGTATGTAGAGTACTGTGTGGGGAGTCACACTGTATAAAAAGGGACTGTGTAGGGATAATAAACCACTGCATGACCAGCACTACCCTCGCCTACTGTATTCTCACCCATCCCTTGTAGATTGTGAGCCCTCGCGGGCAGGGTCCTCTCTCCTCCTGTACCAGCTATGACTTGTATTGTTTAAGATTATTGTACTTGTTTTTATTATGTATACCCCTCCTCACATGTAAAGTGCCATGGAGTAAATGGCGCTATAACAATAAATAATAATAATACTGTATATTGGGAGAGGCTACATAGGGGGCTAATTCTGCTCAATATTAAATTCTACAATTAATATTAATATAAAATAGTTAGAATTAATATGTTGGTATTAATATTGAGCAGAATTAATTTTAGCCTATTGATTCGGCTGTCCACAACAGTCAAGTTATCTCATGTGACCCCTTCAGGAAATAAATTGCCCACCCACGCTTTAAGCATAAAAATCCATACAATTTTTTTTGTTGCATTTATCAGTTATAATTTTGAGCTGTGGCATAGAGTTTTCAGAATTATAGGATTAAATTAAAACAACATGCAAAAGAAAATAAACGGGACCCACGATTAAGATCTTTAAGAAACCTGTTACAAAGTTTCTGAATTAAAATCCGCAGAAAAACAAATGCAAGAAATCTGCAAACTTAGGACATTCCTTAACAAGTTTTACACCTCCAAACTAGAAATCAAGGTTGTTGCCAAACACTAATAGAAGAACAATTGTGAGAGCATCAAAGCCAAGCACTGACACTTTGATATAGTACCTTAACACCTACACATGACCTCCATGACTACCACCTTAATTGCTCTGTGCTTTCCCCTCAGCAGGAATCTTTCAACACAGGAATATTTACTAATCCAGTCTCTAATAAAGAGAGCATAAATTTAGAGGCGGCCATAAAACATGCCTTATTTGCTGCCGCAGTGCAAGTTTTATGATAGATTCTGTGCCTCTTACGGGGTTACAACATTTCATGGTCGGCTTACGTTATGCCATTATTTTGTACCAAACATCTGTCACGTTGCTAAGAAATCTAGACCCTTTCCGAGGTACTTTCCAAAACTCTTAACGAATATGCAGCAATTTGCAATAGAAAATCTACCCAATTTTTCTATTACAAATCCACAAAAAACTCTGTTGAGCCAAACAATAATAAAGTGAAATAAGCAGTGCTAGATGAACTCATCAGAGATTTTTCTCCTTTTGCAAAGGAAATGTACATGTGACCCTTTTAGATAAATGGCCGTCCATTTAATACATGGCCACTATCTACTCATAGTGTATTTCACTGTTCTGGCTTCTAGAAGGAGATCCAAGCAAGAAACCGCTCTAACATTCAAAACCTTAATAGGACATATGGGCAGAGGTATTCTTCGTGAGACAACATCTTCATGGGATCATTCACCTGGAACCCATACAGCATGAAACGCTAGTAGGTGTGGACCCAAATACGCCAAGGACTTACCCTGGAGGGGCGTAACTAAGTGACTACCAGGTATTCAATAGGGACTCTGATGGTGAGGATAGGCTTTTTTTCGTCGGTAGTCACCAGGTACCACACCAGAGTAGGTCCCAGATCTGCAGCAGCTGACTGGAAGGTCAGAGTCACAGGTACGAGGTACAGAAGGGCAAGACAGGGGTGTAGTCAGACGGTATAACGTCGAGGCAGTATCAGAAAAGGTAGCTGAGGTCAGGAGCGGAGAGGTCAGATAGGACAATAAACAAGCCTTTTGCTGACGAGATACAGACTATGGAGACATGCATAAATGGATGCTAACAGGATAGGCACCAATGTTCTGGCAAGGAGAGGTAGAAGGAGCTGTCTAATAAGGACCCTGCTAGCATGGGATAGGCCAGGGAACCTAATCTCTGCAGGACACAGCAGGGTTTAATTCCTGCAGAAACCTGCCACGCCCCTTAAGTCAAAATGAATGTCACAAGCAGATGCAACAGAGCTGCAAGAATCAGACTCAACAGAGCGGCCTGACGCAAGGAGAAACTATACGGTGACTAGATGGGCGCTAAGGAGGCATGCGACTTACTGCCATGACACAGCAGCACATGAATTCCCTACAGATCCTCCTTAAAGATCTGAAGTCAAAACTTTATTCAGAGACCACTATATAAAGTGAACAATCATTTTTTAGGACAAACAATCTGCTGTAGATTACAATGAAGTTGCCACTGAGATACAGTTTTCAGTGTTTGCCATGAAATTTATTACACAATCTAATTTCAGAATTTCTTGGAAGAGACCAAAAAATACACCATAATAAATGCATTAAAATCCTACCTCTCCATGCTCCAGTGGCACCAGTCTTGAATAATATGATGTGCAGATCACTTCATTATCTCTCTTGTATGTTGGTGGCCCAAGTCTCGGCGTCACATTGTAACGAGTCAGACACTCTGTGTCACTAATTGCATAATATTGCCAGGGCATGAATTCAATCCCATCCAGGGAGCGCTCTAGGATCCAGTTCCCAGGCCTTGGAGAATTTGCAGCTTTAATGATAACATAAGCAACTTGAAAGACCTAAAGAAACCAAAATTACATTAAATACCATGTTTGTAATTTTCTAACTTGTCTTACGTGATATGTTTATTTATACATTTTCAATATTTTTACATTTGGTACAGTTAGGCCAATTTCACACGTTGATGATTTGCAGTGTAGATTCCACACCGCAAATTTGCAGCAAAACAGGTATTAATGGGTTCTTCAAAATCCGAGTCCTGGAAAAAAACTGCACGAAAGAGAAAATATGGTGCGGATTTCAAATGTGCAGCATGCTCATTTATTATGCGGATTTTCATTGCAGTTTTCACCCTATTCACCCTAGCAAACGGAGCAGCGAGAAATCTGTCGCCAAATCCGCAACAAAATCTGCATGTGTTACAGAATTATGGATTCATAGTTATTAAGGTTGCAGGAAGACTTTAAGTCCATCTAGTTCAACCCATAGCCTAACCTAACATGCCCTAACATGTCTGTCACAGATTTCTAAAGAAATCCACAACATAAATTTTCTGTAACATGCAAACATAGCTCAATATATGTGGAAAAAATGATACAATGTGTAAAACAGGTCTATAGTAAATATACCCAATTATTCTCCAATTGTTGAATTGTAAATATATATATTTGCATAAATGTACCAACATGACATCATTGGTTAGCCAACTGATTACCAAGATGTACAGAATAATTAACTAAGTTCACTACGCTAGAGATCAAGAAAATTGTATATATAAGTGCATCTCAATAAATTAGGATTGTCATCAAAAAGTTAATTTATTTCAGTACTTCAATGCAAAAAGTGAAACTTTTAGTCATTACATTACAGAGTAATGTAATTACATTACATTACAAGTCATTACAAACAGAGTGATCTATTTCAAGTGTTTATTTCCGTTAATGTTGATGATTATGGCTTAGAGCCAATGAAAACCCAAAAGTCATTATCTCAGTAAATTAGAATACTTTACAACACCAGCTTGAAAAATGATTTTAAAATCCGAAATGTTGGGCTACTGAAATGTATGTTCAGTTAATGGACTCAATACTTGGTCGGGGCTCTTTTTGCATCAATTACTGCATAAGTGCAGTGTGGCATGGAGGCGATCAGCCTGTAGCACTGCTGAGGTGCTATGGAAGCCTAGATTGCTTTGATAGCAGCAACAGCTCATCTGCATTGTTGGGTCTGGTGTCTCTCATCTTTCTCTAGACAATACCCCATAGATTCTCCATGGGGATAAGTTCAGGTGTGTTTGCTGGCCAATCAAGCACAGTGATACTGTTGTTTTTAAACCAGGTATTGGTACTTTTGGCAGTGTGGACAGGTGCCAAGTCCTGCTGGAGAATTAAATCTCCATCTCCAAAAAGGTTGTCGGCAGAGGGAAGCATGAAGTGCTCTAAAACTTCCTGGTAGACGGCTGCGCTGACTTTGGTCTTGATAAAACACAGTGGACCTACACCAGCAGGTGACATGGCTCCTGAAACCATCACTGATTGTGGAAACTTCACTCTAGACCACAAGCAGCTTGGACTGTGTGCCTCTCCACTCTTCCTCCAGACTCCGGGACCTTGATTTCAAAACGAAATGCAAAATTTACTTTCATCTGAAAACAACAGCTTGGACCACTGAGCAACAGTCCAGTTCTTTTTCTCCTTAGCCCAGGTAAGATGCTTCTGGCATTGTCTATTGGTCATGAGTGGCTTGACACAAGGGATGCAACACTTGTAGCCCATGTCCTGGATACATCTGTGTGTGGTGGCTCTTGAAGCAATGACTCCAGCAGCAGTCCACTCCTTGTGAATCTCCTCCAAATTTTTGAAAGGCCTTTTCTTAACAATCCTTTTAAGGCTACAGTTATCCCGATTGCTTGTGAACCTTTTTCTACCATACTTTTTCCTTCCACTCAACTTTTTATTAATATGCTTGAAACAGCCAGCTTCTTTAGCAATGACCTTTTGTGGTTTACCCTCCTTGTGGAGTGTGTCAATGACTGCCTTCTGGACATCTGACAAGTCACCTGTCTTCACCATGATTGTGGAGCTTACTGAAACAGACTAAGGGACTTTTTTAAAAGCTTAGGAAGTCTTTGCAGGTGTTTCTTGTTAATTATTCTAATTTGCTGAGATAATGAGTTTTGGGTTTTCACTGGCTGCAAGCCATAATCATCAACATTAACAGAAATAAACACTTGAAATAGATCACTCTGTTTTTAACGACTCTATATAATATATGAGTTTCACTTTTTGTACTGAAGAATTGAAATAAATTAACTTTTTGATGATATTCTAATTTATTGAGATGCACCTGTACAGGTAACGGACTGGGGCTGAAATTCAGTCCTGGCATTTGAAACCACACAGGCCCATGTTGTCATCGTCCCCAAGAACCAGATGGGATATATTATTAATATTACCCAGGATATATTTCAAATGATACCCATGGCATGCTGGGTAAGTGACGGAGTCAGTGACTTTGTGCTTCATCACAACTGTTAACAGTATGGGTGTCCTGAGAACATCAATTCTGTTAACAATGTAGCAGACAAAGCAGCCCATGACCAGGCAGGCCCTTCTGGCATTTGCCAGAATTGCCCAATGGCCAGTCCGGCCCTGCACCTGTATATCATTTAGATATGTTAAGTATTGCATTACTCAAAAGAATGAAATTAAAAGAAGGCAATCAGCAATCTGAAAATTGTGATAAATGAATGTGGCTTGAGATTGAAGTTAAACTATTTAGCAGCATTCCCATGTTTCACAGTTGTCCTTTTTTGGGGTACTTGACATAGATCTGAAAGTGGGAGTCATTGTACATTGTGTTTCAAAATGGGCACTTAGGTTATATTCACACATTGCATTTTGCAGAATTGTTCTCTGCAGTCAAAACCTGATCTCTTGTCAGTAAAAAGACTGTAGCTGAACCAAAATGCAGGTTTTGCTGTGTTTTTTTGGCTGCTTTGTTTTTGCTGCGTTTTTGCACTATGGCTATGTTCCCACCATAAACTTTGGCGAGTATTTGATGTTGCAGTTTTTCTGTACTATTTCTGCATATATTAGGCTAAATAGGTTATTTGCATTGTTTTCAAATTATGCAGCACAAAAAAATTTGCCAAAAACAAATTATGGGTACGTAGCCTAAGGCCGGGGTCACACTTGCGAGTGCAATGCGAGAAACTTGTGCGAGTCTCTCACATCAAGCCCCTGCACTGCCGCCGGCGGTTCGGACCTGAGCGTTCTGCTGCATAGAAATACATGCAGCCGCACACTCCGGTCCCGAGTGCCGGCGGCAGTGCCGGGTATTGATGCCAGAGACTCGCACCAGTTTCTCGCATTGCACTCGCAAGTGTGACCCTGGCCTTATTCTCTGCTTTCTATGGGTGAAAAACACTGCAAAAAATGCTGAAAGAATTGACATGCTGTAGATTTAAAAAACGCAGCAGTAAACAAAAGAAAAGAAATGTGTGCATGAGATTTCTGAAATCTCAGAGTTTTGCTGGTGCTGTAAACTGCTTTTACGCAGGACTCATGCGCAGCTGTGCGGATATGAAAGGAAAAAGTACGCAGCCCTACGCAGGGCTGCCGAACGCAAATGTGAACTTAGTCTTAGGCTGCCGTCACACTATCAGTATTCGGTCAGTATTTTACCTCAGTATTTGTAGCCAAAACCAGGAGTGGGTGATAAATGCAGAAGTGGTGCATATGTTTCTATTATACTTTTCCTCTAATTGTTCCACTCCTGGTTTTGGCTTACAAATACTGATGTAAAATACTGACCAAATACTGAACGTGTGACGGCAGCCTAATACTCATATTACTCATATGCTATTCAGAATATTACTCTAAGGGCGCACTCACACTGGCAAGTAGCGTCTGACGATTCTCTCATGTGATCCTCGGTTCAAACTCTGCTGCGAGCGTGAGCCGAGTGTCATTGACTGTGATCAGATTCTCTTGCATGCAAGAATCAGATCACAGGTGCAGAGAAGATGAAGAACTTAATTTCTCCTTCCTTTTCATTGTGTGAGTCGGCGTTAATCGGACTGCACTCGGATGAAATCTGAGTTCAGTCCGATCTTTTGCACCCATAAGACTTTGGAGCGAGTGCTATCCGATGAAACAACGGAAAATGCTCGTCCGAGTTATACGCTGGTTACTCGCCAGTGTGAGCGGGCCCTAACAGTTCTCATATTGTTAATGCATCAGGATATTTCACTTGCTTTAGTTGCAATTCACGGTCACAGATTCTACACTAGGTAAACAATGCTTTGGGGTTTATTCAGTTTTCTACAGAACTCTCTACAATGTGCGCATAGGTCAAGTTATTGTAGCAGTCCTATGGATACTAAACAAATAATTTGGAGAACCCACTGATACTTGATTTTCGAGATCCATCTTTGTCCATATTTCAATCTGTTCTAGCTAATCTCCTTTGCACACCTGAGGTCAATGTACAATATGGCACTTGTACTGAACCTTTATCTCTGTGCTGCCAGTGTTTTTACCGGTGGGCAGAGTACTGTACTCTCCGAAACATCACACAAGATTTCAGTAGACATGCCAGATACTATTCAATTCAGAGCAACTTCCTCCTGTACATTAAACTTAGAACTCGTCCAGACAAGTGTATATCCAGTCAGTTTACTGTCCATGTGCTCAACAGATTGCACATTCAATCACAAAAATTGTCCAAATCAATAAAAAAAAACGCTTAATGCTTTATGATAAACTTTATGGTTGTGCCACTCTAGCACTAGTGAGCAAAATGCACTCTCTTCTATATCTTTTGACCTCCAGATAATAAGATATTGTTTATAAGATTTTGTTTATGAGCAGGGGCGTTACGACCGCGGGTCAGGGGCCCACCAATGCCATCTGAAACTTCAACTGGACGTGCATCCTGAGACGCACATCCAGGTGGCATGTATTGGGGCACACAGACACATCGGGTCCACACACCACAATACACAATGCCGGTCAATCAGAGGCCAGCAGCTGTAGTCAGCGTGCATGTGATGGGGCTTCACAAGAGGACGCCATGTGGTGGAGAACAAATGGAATTTATTTTTACATCAGTGGTCTTACTTGTATATGGATGACTATGTGGTGCATTATACTTTATGGATAACTAAGCGGGTGCATTATACTTTATGGATGACTATGGGGTGCATTATACTTTATGGATAACTAAGCGGGTGCATTATACTTTATGGATAACTAAGCGAGTGCATTATACTTTATGGATGACTATGGGGTGCATTATACTTTATGGATGGCTATGGGTTTAATTACACTTTATAAATGACTATGGGTTGCATTATACTTTATGGATAACTAAGCGGGTGCATTATAATTTATGGATGGCTATGGGTTGCATTATACTTTATGGATAACTAAGCGGGTGCATTATACTTTATGGATAACTAAGCGGGTGCATTATACTTTATGGATAACTAAGCGAGTGCATTATACTTTATGGATGACTATGGGGTGCATTATACTTTATGATGACTATGGGGTGCATTATACTTTATGGATAACTAAGCGGGTGCATTATAATTTATGGATGACTATGGGGTGCATTATACTTTATGATGACTATGGGGTGCATTATACTTTATGATGACTATGGGGTGCATTATACTTTATGGATAACTAAGCGGGTGCATTATAATTTATGGATGGCTATGGGTTGCATTATACTTTATGGATAACTAAGCGGGTGCATTATACTTTATGGATAACTAAGCGAGTGCATTATACTTTATGGATGACTATGGGGTGCATTATACTTTATGATGACTATGGGGTGCATTATACTTTATGGATGACTATGGGGTGCATTATACTTTATGATGACTATGGGGTGCATTATACTTTATGATGACTATGGGGTGCATTATACTTTATGGATGACTAAGGTGGTGCATTATACTTTATGGATAACTAAGCGAGTGCATTATACTTTATGAATGACTATGGGGGTGCATTATACTTTATGAATGACTATGGGGGTGCATTATACTTTATGGATGACTAAGGTGGTGTATCATACTTTATGGATGGCTATGGGTTGCATTATACTTTATGGATGACTAAGGTGGTGCATTATACTTTATGGATAACTAAGCGAGTGCATTATACTTTATGAATGACTATGGGGGTGCATTATACTTTATGAATGACTATGGGGGTGCATTATACTTTATGAATGACTATGGGGGTGCATTATACTTGGTGGATGACTATTGGGGGTGCATTATATTTTATGAATGACTATGGGGTGCATTATACTATATGGATGACTATGGACTGTGCATTATACTACATGCATGACTATGGGCTGTGCATTTTATGTTATGGAAGACTATGTATTAGAAAGCCAATTAGTCGCTTTGAAATCGGTGGGTTTGGCAAACATTATTCAATCATATATGGCTTCATATAAATTAGAATTTCTGTGACTTAATACATATGGAATATAATGCATAGCAGTGCTAGCAAGAAAGCTTGTACACAAGACAACAAAAAGAACACAGAGGATTTAAGTAGAAGTGTCTTCTTCCAGATGACCGCAGTTGCAGTATAATGAGCAACACTCCTGGATCTCTTGAAATTGCTAAAATATCACTGTGTGATTGAAAGGTAGAGGCTGGTTTGAAGAACACGTTGTGGCAACAAGGGGGTTGTGATGATGCTGCTGAGTTTTATATGTGTTATTTGTGTGATAAAAATTAATGTTATATTTTATCCCTATGGCCGGTGTTGTATGTTCGGTTCTCCTACAGGCTATGCCTATGGCCGTCCCTGGGAATGCGGGAGGTCTGTCCATTAAAGGGACCATACACCATACAGTTGATAGGGATATAGTACAGTTTGCATTCACTAGGGATCAGATAGTTAATAGAGTTGGGATTAGTTTGGGATGGGTTAGATCCGGTTTTAAGGTACCTTCACACATAACGATATTGTTAACGATATCGTTGCTATTTGTGACGTAGCAACAATATCGTTAATGAAATCGTTATGTGTGACAGCGACCAACGATCAGGCCCCTGCTGGGAGATCGTTGGTCGCTGAATAAAGTCCAGAACTTTATTTGGTCGCTGGACTCCTGCTGACATCGCTGTATCGGCGTGTGTGACACCGATCCAGCGATGTCTTCACTGGTAACCAGGGTAAACATCGGATAACTAAGCGCAGGGCCGCGCTTAGTAACCCGATGTTTACCCTGGTTACCATGCTAAAAGTAAAAAAAAACAAACACTAGATACTTACCTACCGCTGTCTGTCCTCCAGCGCTGTGCTCTGCTCTCCTCCTGTACTGGCTGTGAGCCGGAAAGCAGAGCGGTGACGTCACCGCTCTGCTTTCCGGCTCACAGCCAGTACAGGAGGAGAGCAGAGAAGCAGAGCGCAGCGCTGGAGGACAGACAGCGGTAGGTAAGTATGTAGTGTTTGTTTTTTTTTACTTTTAGCATGGTAACCAGGGTAAACATCGGGTTACTAAGCACGGCCCTGCGCTTAGTTACCCGATGTTTACCCTGGTTACCGGCATCGTTGGTCGCTGGAGAGCGGTCTGTGTGACAGCTCTCCAGCGACCAAACAGCGACGCTGCAGAGATCCGGATCGTTGTCGGTATCGCTGCAGCGTCGCTAAGTGTGAAGGGGCCTTTATAGAAAATGTTTCCAGGTTACAGTGAGTGAAGTAAGGGCTGTCACACAGTCTAGTCATAGTCTAGGACTCATCAGGTGATCAAGTGCAAGCCTGGGGAGTGGAGAGCAAGGCTAAACATAACAGATTTAGCAGGTTCTAGTGCAGCTTAGGCTACTTTCACACTAGCGCCGTACGACGCACGTCGCAATGCGTCGTTTTGGAGATAAAAACGCATCCTGCAAAGTTGTCTGCAGGATGCATTTTTTCCCCATAGACTAACATTAGCAACGCATTTCCACACGTCGCAACCATCGTGTGACGGTTGCATCGTGTTGTGGCGGATCGGCGGAACAAAAAAACGTTGCTTGCAACGTTTTTTTGTGCATCGTGTCCGCCATTTCCGACCGTGCATGCGCGTCCGGAACTCCACCCCCTCCTGCCCGTAACTCACAATGGGGCAGCGGATGCGTTGTAATAATGCATCCGCTGCCCCCGTTGTGCTGCGTTGTCACAGGTACGTCGCTAGTGTGAAAGTAGCCTAAGCTGTAGCAGAAGAGAACGGGTCCGGTCAGTATTAGTTTCCTAAAGGAATGAGGACACAGCTTTGGTCACGTCTGGACGCAAAACAGTCTTGGCGTCCAGACTTGAATCTAAGGTTCGGAGAGGAATAGAGTGTCATACCTCTGTCTCCCTGATGAGGAAGATGTCAGCCGGGTTGCAGAGTGAGGTAAAGATAGTGGTTCTCAGGACAAGCCCGGGAAGATGAAGAAAATAAGGAGCGTGGGGAAAGTAAACAAGGAAAAAGAAGAAACCGGAAAAGAGTTAACTACCTTAGAGGTGAACAAGATGAGGGACTTGAACTCCAGATCATGAAAAAGTCTGAATTTTTTTTTAAATATTATTTTTATGCAGAACAATGCTCCATCACATGCATCAAATGCTAGCCAGTAAAGACCTTAAAGATGAAATAATAATTACATAGCCCCCTCCTCAACTGACCCTGACCTAAACCTTACTGAGAACTTGTGGGTCCTTTTTAAATGGGAGATAAACAGCAAAGAAAAAAGTACACCTCTCTGAACAGTGTCTAGAAGGCTGTAGTTGGTGCTGTCCAAAAAGTCGATTGTTAAGAGATTAAGAAAAAGACAGACTCCATGGATGGAAGGCTTACGACCATTAATGAAAAGAAAGGTGGCTATATTGGACTGCTATTGTTTTTGAAATGTCAGAAATGTATTGGTGGATATGCGCATGTAATGTACTGTGAGTGAATTAATATACTCACCTAGGTGGCTCACCAAGTATGACCTCGGGTGCATGGTGGCTGATGATACCGTGATCCAAAGAGGGATAAAGAAGGCAGAATCAGGAGTTACTCCAGGACTGACCTCGGGTAGGTGACAGCTGACCCCCAAGGGACAGGAAGCAGAAATGTCCAGGAACGGTAGATTTGGCTAGTGTTGGCTGGCATAGTGTCTCGCACAACAGACACACAGGCAGGCAGGTACTGGCAAGCAAAACTGGTATTTTGGCAGACAGGTGTTGGCAGACACGGCTGATAGACAGGCAGGTGTACATGGATACAAGCTCTGGGACCTGAGAACTAGCAAGCGTGCTTTAGAAACAGATTAACAATGATGCACAGGTACCTTCCATCAGGTCTGGGGACACTTTAGGATGGTGCACACTGTCCCTTTAAGAAGGCGGGACCATGTGCATGCCCTAAACACAGTGCCCAGGGATCTGCGAGCCACGTGCAGACCCTGGGCATCAGCAGCAGGAGAAAGAGGAGGGAGTGCGGGGAGCAGGGCAGCGTCCAAGGACCCAAATGCTACCCTTTTTAACATATATACGAAACACATTTTATTACATAATAGGTATTTAAAACAACCACCAATGACATGTGAACTGACTTTGTCTCTTACTATCATATAAAATAAACCCATGATAAAGTGACAATAGTCGACCTAACCACTGGAACTAATTTTACCTATGATTATGGAGCTGTACTGATTATGACAAATATCATGGCAATCCATACATGAAATTACACTGATAAATGCAGTCAGCATCAGTAATCTTGAGTGAATTCGGTTAATATTAATGAAGTTACCTAGACAGATTTACTAAGAGTAAAGGCCCACATATACAATTGATCAACGTCTACCAACAAGTTCGTCTAAAAGTTAAGTTAAGGATCTGAATTCGGAGTGCCAATTGTTTTGTTCCCATAGAGATGATCCACCAGCTGGGAAGTGTATGGAGTCGGGCGAGATGGCTGCAAGACGACCAATGGGCTGAATCATCATTTGGCAATCATCTACCTAAAGTTATGAGGGCTTAAGATAAGGCCCCTTTCACACATCAGTTTTTTGCCATCAGTCGCAATCCGTCGAATTTTTTTTAAAAAAAGGAACTGGTGACTAATGCCGCTGGATCAGTTTTTTCTCATAGACTTGTATTAGCGACAGATTGCGACGGATAGCCTCACGTTTCATCCATCGTTCGTCGAAAATTGTGTGTCCGGAGGCCGGAGACAACGGACATAGTAACGTTTTTGGTGTCCTTCGGAAAAACGCCGTCCGTCGTTTGCTAGAATGAAAGCCTATGGCGACGGATTCTGTTTTTTTTACCTGAGCATGCTCCAATTTTTTTAGGCTCTAATTAGCCGGATTAGCTAGTCGGATCCGGCGACAAAAAGGAACCGTCGCATGAGTTTTTCACAATCTGCGAGGGATCATTTTTTTTCAAAATTCGACGGATTGCGACTGATGGCAAAAAACTGATGCGTGAAAGGGGCCTAACTAATATGTTTGATATAGTGGTCTTCATAAGTCTTACCATTGACAGGATCAGCACATGGAAAGGAGAGATATTCTCTTAAGATCCATATTTATTTAGCTGCGATAATGCCGTGAGCCATGCAGAATTTGTGAATGTAAAAAAGAAGCCATTTCTTGCGTGAATGTTCCTTGAAATCTAGTACTGATGGCTGATGGCTAATGCGATGTGTTCTGCCGCTCAGTAATAATGTGTATTCATCCTGACTGTCCAAGACTTGCACATCTCAATTGAGGAAGCAAAGCAAGAGAATAAAAGCCCCGAAAGTAACCGTGGACACGGCACAAACAGTCATGTGACCGAGGAGATGCGAGTCTGCAGGAATGTCTGTGAAAGCACATAATGAGAGCCTGGGCCGCCTGTAGTAAAAATGTCTCCATTCAATGTAATGGATGAGCCATGCGCTTGCTAATTTTCCCAGAACAAAACTCTGCAATCTTCTGCATTTCAGCTTCTTGTGTCATAAGCATTTGGAAATGGGTCATGCTTGAGCTGAGAAGTATAAGCATTCTTTACAAGGAGAGCAGAAAACACTTAAGTTGCTTACGTCCGCAGTAAACTAAATCCTGTGAAATGTGTTTGTACAAGCAAATGTGCGAATTGTTCTATATCCTAGAGCGAAAGTGTAAGAAATCACTAAGAAAACTCTGCCTGGGCAATTTCATTTCCCATGTAGAAAACGATATGTATAGGCTGGTTAATCATGTCAACGCTAAAAGGCTGGAAATGAGCGATCTGTAAAGAAAAACTTAACGATATAAAAATGCTAAAAAAAATGTAAACTAAAAGAGAAGAATGCAAGATGTTGTGATTTGTAAAACTTCCTTTTGATAATAGGAAGATAAGAAGAATATGAAGGAAATTCAACTGAACACTAGAAAAGGTACAGGTCTGTATCTCTGCCGCATGCGCCATGCAAGTAAGGCTAGGTTCACAGTGCGTTAATGGGTTAACGCTAACGGACTGCGTTGCACGGCGAAAATGTCGCAATTAACGCCGTGCAACGGGTCCGTTAGCGCACCCATTGACAGCAATGTTATTTTTTGCTGTAGCGTATCGCTAGCGCATGCCATTTTCGGCTGCAGCGTCCGAGGTCCGTCCTGCGCTAGCGGGGATGTCGAACGCGGAGCCTAAACAAACATTACGTTAGCGCAATCCGCTAGCCCTATGCGCTTAATGGATTGCCCTAATGCAATGTCAACCTAGCCTAAGCTGTAAGTTCGAAGGGCAGCGCAATTGCGCATGCCCGAATAAAAAAACAACAGCGCAGGTGCCGGGGACGCTAATGAAGGAAGACGAGACAGCGCCCGGCGTGCAGAGGCCATGAGTGACGGCTGTGAGGCGTCTGGATTAGGGGGGGAAAGACCTGCCCCCTTGGCGATTTCACGGTATGAGGGACAAATTTCAAAACCGATTATTTCAGCAGTGGCAGGGACCGGAACTAAAAGAGCCACCTTGTCAGAATGCAGCATTAGTGCTGCACAAGGTGGCTCCTTTAGTGACAAACGCCTGTGGGGGCGACAGGTTCCCTTTAAACGTCTGAGAGCATTTCTGTACACAGAGGAAATTACTTGAAAAACCTACCACTAATAGTAATAGTGATACTTCCTAAATAAACTGAGAATAGATTTTTTTCTCTATTTATCACATGGTATTACATCATACAACCTCATTCTGGCACATACAGTGATCGTGCTATATACTGTATGTGCCTGTACATGTGATGCATAGTTGTTCCAGCTGGCCTTCTTCCAAGGTCATGTCACTTTACTGCAGGTCAAAGACAATATTTGTGTTAGGGAAATTGTCCCTTTGGGATTAAAATGTAAATTTGTAGAGGTCAGTAACATATTAACTAACCTTTAAATTAGTAGCGGTAATTAATCTCCATGTGGATAAATAATTCACTACACTATTACTGCACTTGATCAATAATTAAAAGTATGGTTAACATTTAAAGTTTAAGAGAAAAGCATGTTTGGCCTGTAAGTGAGGCATGAATTATGTATAAGGAGTTGAGCATTGGAATAAGTACAACTTTTATGAAGACTGTCTTGGAGATCTACCTGTTTTACCTGTTTAAGCCCTAAAAATGACAGCAAGAAGAGAGATTGCACACATAGGAAGTGTAATATTGCTTTTAAAGATCCGTTTATAATTAAAGGGGGTGTCCAAGTGATAAATATTTTATATTTTAAGTTTTTAACCCCTGTCACGAAATAGCCAATTTGGTTTTTTTTTCTTCATTTTTCACCCCCTTTTCTAAAAGCCTCTTTTTAATTTTCCATATATATAGATGTATGAGGGTTTGTTTTTTAGGAACAAGTTCTACTTTTCAATTTCCTCATTCACGTTACCATATAACGTGCACTGGAAAACAGGAAAAAAAAACTCCAAGTTCGGTGAAATGGCAGGAAAAAAAATGCAATTCTGTTATTGTTTTTGGGAATTGCTTTTACAATGTACATTGAAAGGTAAAAAGGACCTGACATTGATTCTGTCGCCATTTTCCGAGATCGTTAATGTTTTCAATTTCTAGTCGGTGCAGCTGTATGAGGGTAGAATGAGTCAGCATTTCTGTTTATACTATTTTTATGTAAGTATGACATTATTGCAGTATTTGGCAACAAAAATATTAGCAATTTTGATATTTTGACTTTTCTTTTAATTTTTGGTGTTAACGGCTGTATTTAACAAGTCTGTGAGCCCACCCCATCTACAACAAATCTCGGGAAGGGCTTAAAATGTGCTCAGACTGGTATAAAAAATAAATATAACAAGTAATACCTGACAGAGCCATAGAATATTATGGTGCCCACAGAGTAAACGTGTTCTCTGTCGTGCATTATTTTCAGGGATGTATGCTTACTGAAGACGTGCACAGACGTAGTGTCCATCTCCAGTAGGTGTACATGCCTGAAAATTATGCATCACAGAGCAGACGTTTGAACAGTTGACACTATTATAGTCTAAAGCCCTGCCGGCCCATACATCCGAATCCTGTTTTGCTGGGGGTTCAGACGTAAGCCCTGATGGGACCAATGAACAAGTGCCAAAATGCAGTGTGAAAACACCCTTACCCCAGCTAGTGAATGGCTGGGAAGGCATTTCCCCACATTTCTAGTGTGTTAAGGTGGTTGTCTGGGACTTTAACATTGATGGTCTATCCTTAGGATACCCGACACTCCCACCAATTAGCTGTTCCCAATGGCGGCCAGAGCTGCTCAGAGTCACTGGTGTGTCAGAGGCTGCAGACCGTTGCACTTCATCAGCCTGAAGAAGGTCTCAGCAGTTTGCTTTGCAGACTATTTCCTTGTCCATCTGACTCTAGGACCCAGTTGCAACCTTCCTTCTACTCTAAAGGACACACCTGTGACCTGGTGCTATAACTCCCAGATTGCTACTGGAAGTTGCAGGTGATATTTCAATTTTCATATCCCTGTTGAGGCTTAGAGCTATAGCAGTCGGCTATCTAACTCTTTGGTGTTTGGAGGATGTCTGTGCTTCTCTCTGAGTCTACTCAAGCTAAGTGTTCCCCTTGTTTGTGTATCCCATCTGTCTTTAGTTATAGTGGGGATTGACTAGTGTCATCCTGTTCTGCCCTATCCAGGGCTTACTGCTAGGGGCAGGCAAGGATTAGGTATCCTGCTCGGCGATAGGTGCAGAACCTATATAGTGAAGTTAGGGCAGACAGAGTGATCTGCCTAGGGGTCTCCATTCCCCCCTTTCCTAGCGTTCCCTTCTCCTTATTCCTTCGCATCGCACATAGTCTTTACTACACTGTGCGTAACATTATCACCCACCGTTTACGTTTGTTAAAGAAAAAAAATAGCGCAGCAATTCACGCCTACTGACGAAGAAGCGAAACGTGCTTTGGGGCGGCGGGGATGCCATACAAACATATCATCTACTCATGTAAATGCCTTCTGATACGTTCTCTGCCTGATTTGCTGTGCTACTGGGAACACTTTATCTCCTGTACTTGTACTTGCACTGTTGGCCCTGCTCCAATCGGGTTTTATATGTACTCTAGCACTGTGGCCACATGTGGTATGCAGTCCCTGCTTGGTTAGCAGCAACTTTGTTTAAGATGTATTCCTTGTAACTTTTATAATGATTAAATAATAAACTTTAGTGTTTTACTGGCAATTTATACTGTTGGTTTTCTCTGGTGTTTATCTGATTTTCAGTTTTTGACCTCCTAGTTGTTTTTTTTTCTTTACGTAGTTATTTTTTATGACCTACATGCCCATACAGATGGGTTAGGAGGAGTGATCTTCAGAAACATTCCCTTTGAGAACAGATACTTCACAAATCTATACAGACAGTGATGCATACATGTGTTCTACAATTTAAAAAAAAAAATGTCACCATTGCTTAGTAAACTCTGCACAATTATTCTTAAATAAAACACTATATATATATATATATATATATATACGTATAATTATTATTACATAAATACTGATACTAAGAGTAGTTATATTGCACAATAAAATGTGAATTCAGTTTATCATGCTGCTGATGTTTACATTTTACTGCTTCTCATACTGTACCTGTAAATAACCTAAAATTAAATGAACCTATTTTTCAAGTATTTGAATTAAATTTTCCTTAATTGCAGGTAAAAGATGTTATGCTGCACCTCAGATATGCGGAAGCCTTTCAAAGCTGAATCATCAGTCTGTAATTATACTAGATGAAAGCTCCTAGTAGATGCTCAATAGCTACCTGTCTATAAAATGTCCATCATGTCTGTTCTGTCTTCACATATTTCAGCTGTTTCACAGCTTCACTCCAAAAACCCATTGATTTGTATCTCTGCCCCAACAACGACTTACTGACTGCAGTGTGATTATCCCATAATAGCCACAGATGTTTCTAGGTTTATATATAAATGCACAAGTGAAAGATTAATAGGAAATGTTTGACAAATGATATTGCCAGAATATTACAGCAGAACTAATAAACTATCAATAATGAAAAGTTAACCTTAACATCTCACATTGAAAATGCCATACAATCTGCAGGTATTATGTTCCGCGGGGAACTGAGCAGATTTAGAGATATTTTGTTTTGTGGAAAGGATTCAGAATAACTTGCATTTTCTTTATTGATATGCCTACACATTTTCGACCTAGAAATGAAGGGGAGGTCCTAATCAGCGATTGACAGCTATCCCTATGCACACAAACAAGGAATGATTTCAATTACTGATTAGGACCACCACTTGCTGAACACCATATAATGAACAGAGGATTGTTTTTTCCTACCATATACAGTTATATGAAAAAGTTTGAGCACCCCTATTAATCTTAAGCTTAATGTTTTATAAAAATTGTTTGTTTGTTTTTTGCAACAGCTATTTCAGTTTCATATATCTAATAACTGTTGGACACAGTAATGTTTCTGCCTTGAAATGAGGTTTATTGTACTAACAGAAAATGTGCAATCTGCATTCAAACAAAATTTGACAGGTGCATAAGTATGGGCACCCCACCAGAAAAGTGACATTAAAGGGACACTGTCACCTGGATTTGGAGGGAACAATCTTCAGCCATGGAGGCGGGGTTTTTGGGTTTTTGATTCACCCATTCCTTACCCGCTGGCTGCATGCTGGCTGCAATATTGGATTGAAGTTCATTCTCTGTCCTCCATAGTACACGCCTGTGCTGTGCAAGATTGCCTTGTGCAGGCATGTACTACGGAGGACAGAGAATGAACTTCAATCCTATATTGCAGCCAGCATGCAGCCAGCGGGTAAGGAAAGGGTGAATCAAAAACCCAAAAACCCCGCCTCCATGGCTGAAGATTGTTCCCTCCAAATCCAGGTGACAGTGTCCCTTTAATATTTAGTAGATCCTCCTTTTGCAAAAATAACAGCCTCTAGTCGCCTCCTGTAGCTTTTAATGAGTTCCTGGATCCTGGATGAAGGTATTTTTGACCATTCCTCTTTACAAAACTATTCCAGTTCAGTTAGGTTTGATGGTCGCCGAGCATGGACAGCCCTCTTCAAATGATCCCACAGATGTTCAATGATATTCAGGTCTGGGGACTGGGATGGCCATTCCAGAACAGTGTAATTGTTCCTCTGCATGAATGCCTGAGTAGATTTGGAGCGGTGTTTTGGATCATTGTCTTGCTGTAAGATCCATCCCCTGCGTAACTTCAACTTTGTCACTGATTCATGAAAATTATTGTCAAGAATCTGCTGATACTGAGAGGAATCCATGCGTCCCTCAACTTTAACAAGATTCCCGGTGCCAGCATTGGCCACACAGCCCCAAAGCATGATGGAACCTCCACCAAATTTTACTGTGGGTGGCAAGTGTTTTTCTTGGAATGCTGTGTTTTTTGGCCGCCATGCATAACGTCTTTTTGTATGACCAAACAACTCAATCTTGGTTTCATCAGTCCACAGGATCTTCTTCCAAAAGAAATTGGCTTCTCCAAATGTGCTTTTGCATACCTCAGCCGACTCTGTTTGTCACGTGCTTGCAGAAACGGCATCTTTCGCATCACTCTCCCATACAGCTTCTCCTTGTGCAAAGTGCGTTGTATAGTTGACCGATGCACAGTGACACCATCTGCAGCAAGTTGATGCTGCAGCTCTCTGGAGGTGGTCTGAGGATTTTCCTTGACTGATCTCACCATTCTTCTTCTCTGCCTTTCTGATGTTATTCTTGGCCTGCCACTTCTGGCCTTAATAAGAACTGTACCTGTGTTCTTCCATTTCCTTACTATGTTCCTCACAGTGGAAATTGACAGGTGAAATCTCTGAGACAGCTTTTTGTATCCTTCCCCTGAACAACTATGTTGAATAATCTTTGTTTTCAGATCATTACACAGTTGTTTTGAGGAGCCCATGATGCCACTCTTCAGAGGAGATTCAAACAGGAGAACAACTTGCAAGTGGCCAATTTAAGTAGCTTTTCTCATGATTGCATACACCTGGCTATGAAGTTCAAAGCTCAATGAGGTTAGAAAACCAAAAAAAGTGCGTTAGTAAGGCAGTAAAAAGTAGGTAGGAGTATTTAAAACAAGAAAATGATAAGGGTGCCCATACTTATGCACCTGTCAAATTTTGTTTGAATGCAGATTGCACATTTTCTGTTAGTACAATAAACCTCATTTCAAGGCAGAAACATTACTGTGTCCAACAGTTATTAGATATATGAAACTGAAATAGCTGTTGCAAAAAAACCAATTTTTATAAAACATTAAGCTTAAGATTAATAGGGGTGACCAAACTTTTTCATATACTGTAACTGTATATACACATATATATATATATATATATATATATATATATATATATATATACATATATATATATATATAGGAGAACCTATCACTGAAAAAAACACTATTAACCTGCAGATATGGGTTAATCTGCAGGTTAATAGGGCCAATAACCTGCCCAGCGCCTGCACATAGCTGAAAGCTGCAGGAAGAAAAGCAGATCATACTGCTTTTAATAAGGTTGGTAAGCATTTAAACAAACTAAAATGATGGCTCTTGTTGGAATCATTGACTTTAGAATGCTAGTTAGAATGAATGTACTGCATTTTTACTGTATCCATTAATGGGTATCTAGTAACTATGGCATATTCCAACATCTTTTAAAAGTTAATTACGGTACATACATTGGAAAAGTTATTTTCCATATTTCCATCCAATCCACCAGAAAAATGTATATACACGTGGTCTAACCAAGAAAGATGAATTCTCTGAAACCTGGCAAATGCCTCTAAATCTGGCAGACAGCCATCCAAACTCCATGCAAAACTGTGCTAACCAGAGTACCTGAGGTCACTCAGTGCTTGCAATGCTTTTTCTTACAGCGATTTATTTAATGCAATCAATTTTTTGCATCTGCTAGCTACATATTACCAGTTCTACTTCGTAAGAGCAGATATTCTCGCTGGCATATGAAATGAGATTGTCTACGTGAGAACCTTACAGAAACTCACCCATCCTGGCAAGGAAGCATTTCAGTAACCAAGGATGTCTGTGTTAAATCCATGCTATTAAAGGTACTTGTTCATATTACATTGCAGGTAAAGCATCTTGGCCTTGTTTCAAAGCCCAAAATATGATAAACTAGCCTGACTTAGAATAGACATCATTGTCCTGTGCTACCATTTTACATATGTTATAGTCTTTCATATAACTTGTAAATGTGCTTGATGCCCAGGAAAGGAACAGAAGCCACAGATAATTGATAATATTACTTGTTTTAAATCCAATGTTATGGTGACCCAATGATATTCTCTCCCATTCTGAATGCTAGGACTCTGCCACCAGTCATTTGTGCCATCAATCGCATTGGTAATTGGATGTCGTTCTGTAGAGAAAAAATAGTCACAGACGAAAATTTAACAAACAAAAGATACAAAAATTAACAAAATGGTAATATACTGATCATCAGCATACTTAAAGGAGTATTCCTCTTCCTGATATGTAATACTGTAAGTGTAATAATAATAATAATAATAATAATAATAGCAAACACCTCCAATTAGAAATGTAGTCTAGTTCTCCTGATAACCTATGTCACTTACACATATGCAGGGCATTGCAGTAGCTTAGGTATCTATAGTCATGACCACTCATATAGTGAGTGACAGTTGCTTGTGGTCATAACCATGGATACTTAAGCTACTACAGTGCCCTGCACATGATCTAAGCGACATAGGTTATCAGGAGAACTATACTACATTTTCAATTGGAGATATTTGCTAATATACTACATATTGGGATAGGATCCTAGAGATGGGAATACCCATTTAATTCCTTAAGTATCTCTTTTGGCTTTAGCTTAGATGAAAAAGGTGACCTGTTCTCAAAATATCAGTGCCGATTCTGGGTCCCGAAAGCTCCACTTTAGGCTTGTGTTAAGCAAAGAAGACAGGTTACTGTGTTTAAATGAGCAGTGTGTGAAGGGACTGGCTGAGTGGTTCATTTAAAGGGCTAAAACAGATGTTTTTGGCTTAACAAAGAGTATGAGTTGGTAAAAGAATTTGTATAGTACTGTGTGATAAGATTTGTTTAGTGCAATGCTTGTTAGTAGTGCATTACAGAATTCTTGGCAAAAAATGACAAAGCCCTAATGGATGCACAAAAAATTTTCAATGACCAATAAATTCGATGTGAGAAAAAAATAAATATAAAAGTCTACATGCACAATACAGTTGACCAAACCCACCAATTTCAGGGGGCTCAACTAAGCATCAAATGCGCATGGGTGCATCCCGATAACAGGTAACATTGGGAAGCTGAGAATATGGAAGTGTGAATCCATTTGTTCTACAGCAAGATTAGAAGCTGCTGGAGATGTCTGACGTGGCTTACTGTGCCCAGTAAGAAAATATGAAAGAGTGATAGGATGTAATGAGTTAATGACGTAGACAACCGACTTCAAATTGTTTTTATGTCTATACAGACTTTCATGATCAGACAATCTGAATAAAGCGCATGAGCATGGCGGATCGATTTGGGGGACTCCTGTCCTACATACGTCCAGGTCAGTGGTGGCATCTCTGGCACAGAATATGATTTTTTAGGGCTGGCACCATGTCATCTGTATGAATTGGTGCCTGACCAGCCCTCGCTAGTCAAAAGTTGAGGTGGAGGTGCTCCAAGGTAAGAGATTTGAGGGCCTCCAATCTACGCCAAGTACCACTGACCTGAATCCTGGATTAGAGTCCCACCAATTGATCTATTCAGCTCTATTTATGAGTCTGAAATTTCCCTGAAAAGTTAAGCCAGGCTTAATTTTCATATTTCCTATTCTAATCCAAAATCCTCAGAATACTTTATAATATCCAAATTTAGCCAAGCCAATAATTCTAAATTTTAAAAGAACAGATAGTGGTATAATTGTATGTAAATTATTAGAAAACAATTAGTGCCCCATTTAAATATAAATTGCACCAAAAGTAACATAGTAACATAGTAACATAGTTGGTAAGGCCAAAAAAAGACATTTGTCCATCCAGTTCAGCCTATATTCCATCATAATAAATCCCCAGATCTACGTCCTTCTACAGAACCTAATAATTGTATGTTACAATATTGTTCTGCTCCAGGAAGACATCCAGGCCTCTCTTGAACCCCTCGACTGAGTTCGCCATCACCACCTGTGATACCACAGTGATACCAATAATTACTGTATATACATTAAAATAGGAAAAAACACCTTTGGCATGAACGCTGTTCTGGTCACATATACGACATTGTGGATTCCGCACTATCCTTCCTGGCACGTGCTCCACCAATTTGCAAAACATCTCAGGTCCGTTTTCACCACAGGTAGCATTGGTGTTGATGTCTGCATTACTGGCAAGGTTTAAGATAGCAGGGAATAAGCCTAAAGTAAGGAAGAAGAAAACAGTATTGTGAAACTAAATATTTTGCTAGAAATACAGTATATTCTATATCCTTTAAGTATCAACATATGTATGGTAGTCAAAATAGAAAAATGAATCCAAAATAAATTGGTCCTCAGGAATTATATGTTAAGGTCACTGCACAAACTCAACAATGGATTTGTTTAGTATGAATACAAGCCATAGAGATAAGTTATCAGGACAGAACAGACATTGCCCAGCAGACACAGCAGCTAAAATAATACAAGGAATTTGCAAGATTAGCAATTTCTGGTCTCTTGAAACATGAACACAGATAGAAGAATCCAAAAGCTTTTTTGGCAAATGAACTGCATGATTGCCTCTGTACCTAGAGTACCGGCCAGACAGACAGGGGTCAAAAGTGTCAGCAAAATAAACAATGGCATACACTGGTATCAGTAGAAATATACATGGACAGCTGGAGATAAGAGATACATAGATAGACAGATGCACTGTACAGAGACAAGGCTATAGTAAATATGAATAGCAAATTAGTGATTAGTCATCACTACTGCAATCATCTGCACTGGTTATAATAGACCTTAAATGGGTTGTTCGGTCTATGGGCCAATTTTGAGGCAAAAAATGAAGAAGAAAAACATGGTGGTGGGCGCCGTCATGATGAAGACAAGGATGAGATGATGTATTAAAACAACAAACATTTATTAAAATGATTTGCGGCTGCTAGACAGCTTGAATACATGTGGGGATTGCCTGTTTGTTAAGAAATCCCCACATGGATTCAGGCTGTCTAGCAGCCAAAAATAATGCAGCTGCGGCAAAATAAACTAAATCTCCGAGCATGTCGAAATACTTGGAGACAACCCGAGCGTGCTCGGAGAAACTCGAGTACCAAGCATACTCGGTCATCATTACATTGCAATTGTTTTAATGAGCCTCTTTGTTGGCTTTAAAGGACAAATAGTCAATGGAATACATAACCAGTCTATAATAACATCGTACTCATATTGAAAATTAATTTAACAAAAGTAATGACAAGACTGGATGGGACCATAACGGACCAACTGCATATTCACTAAGAATGCACTACCCAGAAAAAAGCAGTCATAAAGTCCAAATGTGCAAACGTGCAAAAACTTTATTAATAATAGCAGGTATAAAACACAGCAAGTGGGAATCCCCTGTGCCAAAATTCAGCACATACAATAGGACAGGTAGTGGCACATGTGGCAATAAGTCTATCAAACATTCATGTGATCCTACAGAATTGTAAGTTTAAAAGGATCATAAAAATATTCAATCATAATAGACTAACAGCATGGACATTTGTGGCATAGTATTTAAATGCAAGTGCAACAGGTATACATACCAGGAAGCAAGATGTCAAAGCACACACGCACACAGCTCCCGTCCACCCCGACACGCGTTTCGGCTAATACCTTCCTCAAGGGTGGAGCAGCAGTCTATACAGGGAATACCACTGTAATACTACTCTCATCAGAGTTGTACTTAGCCTACACAACTCCACCATGTGAGAAAATTCCCTGGTTCTTTTCACCAGGACTTCACCATGGAGTGCTCCTATTTTGTCTTCAAGATCTATGGGCTGGACACAGATCTCCCTGAGAATCTGCCTCCGCTAATTATTTTAAATTATAGGGGCTGAAATCAGGCCATTACCAGTGTGAGACATGTACAGTTGTGGCCAAAAGTATTGACACCCCTGCAATTCTGTCAGATAATACTCAGTTTCTTCCTGAAAATGATTGCAAACACAAATTCTTTGTTATTATTATCTTTATTTAATTGGTATTAAATGAAAAAACACGAATTGAATTGTCCTAAAGCCAAATTGGATATAATTCCACACCATAAAAAATGGGGTGGACAAAAGTATTGGCACTGTTGGAAAAATCATGTGATGCTTCTCTAATTTGTGTAATTAACAGCACCTGTAACTTACCTGTGGCACCTAACAGGTGTTGGCAATAACTAAATCACACTTGCAGCCAGTTGACATGGATTAAAGTTGACTCAACTTCTGTCTTGTGTCCTTGTACTACATTGAGCATGGAGAAAAGAAAAAAGACCAAAGAACTGTCTGAGGACTTGAGAAACCAAATTGTGAGGAAGCATGAGCAATCTCAAGACTGCAAGTCCATCTCCAAAGACCTGAATGTTCCTGTGTCTACCGTGTGCAGTGTCATCAAGAAGTTTAAAGCCCATGGCACTGTGGCTAACCTCCCTAGATGTGGACGGAAAAGAAAAATTGACAAGAGATTTCAACGCAAGATGTGCGGATGTTGGATAAAGAACCTCGACTAACATCCAAACAAGTTCAAGATGCCCTGCAGTCCGAGGGTACAACAGTGTCAACCCATACTATCCGTCGGCGTCTGAATGAAAAGGGACTGTATGGTAGGAGACCCAGGAAGACCCCACTTCTTATCCCAAGACATAAAAAAGCCAGGCTGGAGTTTGCCAAAACTTACCTGAAAAAGCCTAAAACGTTTTGGAAGAATGTTCTCTGGTCAGATGAGACAAAAGTAGAGCTTTTTGGGCAAAGGCATCAACATAGAGTTTACAGGAGATAAAAAGAGACATTCAAGGAAAAGAACATGTTCCCTACAGTCAAACATGGTGGAGGTTCCCTGATGTTTTGGGGTTGCTTTGCTGCCTCAGGCACTTGACTGCTTGACCATGTGCATGGCATTATGAAGTCTGAAGACTACCAACAAATATTGCAGCATAATGTAGGGCTCAGTGTGAGAAAGCTGGGTCTCCCTCAGAGGTTATGGGTCTTCCTGCAGGACAATGACCCAAAACACACTTCAAAAAGCACTAGCAAATGGTTTGAGAGAAAGCACTGGAGACTTCTAAGGTGGCCAGCAATGAGTCCAGACCCGAATCCCATAGAACATCTGTGGAGAGATCTAAAAATGGCAGTTTGGAGAAGGCACCCTTCAAATATTAGGGACCTGGAGCAGTTTGCCAAAGAAGAATGGTCTAAAATTCCAGCAGAGCATTGTAAGAAACTCATTGATGGTTACCGGAAGCGGTTGGTCGCAGTTACTTTGGCTAAAGGTTGTGCAACCAAGTATTAGGCTGAGGGTGCCAATACTTTTGTCTGGCCCATTTTTGGAGTTTTGTGTGAAATGATCAATGTTTTGCTTTTTGCTTCATTCTCTTTTGTGTTTTTTCATTTAAGACAATGAAATGAAGATAAATAATGAAATGAAATGAAGATAATAATACCAAAGAATTTGTGATTGCAATCATTTTCAGGAAGAAACTGAGTATTATCTGACAGAATTGCATGGATGTCAATACTTTTGGCCACAACTGTAATGATGGACACGTGTTAATTAAGGCGACAAGGAACAGAGCTGGGACCCCCTGCTGTCTTTTGTGCAAGGTGGTCAACATGAATCAGCTATCAATGGAAACCCTAAACCGAGTGGCACTGACACTTAGAGATGAATTATGAGAGTACCGTGAATCTCAGAGTTAAGTCCAATATATCGCCAGAATGCTGGGAGCCCTCCGCACACACATCTGTGTCTCATATTTCTTTAGCTGTCCCAGATACCGAGCTATTGAGACTGGCTTACCAGAACCATTTAGTCGACCCAAGTTTGGACTCTCCATATCGGTCCAGTGCCAACGAACCCATTGAGACATCAGTCGTCCTATTTGGACCTCCCACTAGGAAGCTATGACCCATCCTTGATATTGGGAGCACGGTGGCGCAGTGGTTAGCACTGCAGCCTTGCAGCGCTGGGGTCCTGGGTTCGAATCCCACCCAGGACAACATCTGCAAAGAGTTTGTATGTTCTCTCCGTGTTTGCGTGGGTTTCCTCCGGGCACTCCGGTTTCCTCCCACATTCCAAAGACATACTGATAGGGAATCTAGATTGTGAGCCCCCATCGGGGACAGTGATGATAATGTGTGCAAACTGTGAAGCGCTGCGGAATATGTTAGCGCTATATAAAAATAAAGATTATTATTATTATTATTATTGGGAATTATTTCAGCTAGGAGGTCAGGGAAGGAGATTTCAGTCCAACCCAGAAGGGGAGTGGCAAATATCGGAGAGGGCATTCTAAGGGTTACAAGCTAGCTATACACATTTAGCCAGTGTCATTGTTCTGCCATGGAAGCCGCATCACATCACGCGTCGAGACCGACCAGAAACTAAGAAAGTATCTGTGGACTTGAGTGCTTCCTTGGGCCCACATGTTATAAAGAACGGTAACGTCACTTATACAGCTATCTGCAATCCCATACATGTACCCTACCTTTATCTGTACTTCTGGCTGTAATATCTGTATATTACTCTGCATATATTTGTATTATCAAGTGCCTCTTTCGGCAATTAAAATATCAATTAATTTTGGGCTGTTCCTTTACTTCTAATCCAGATTCCCCACGTTCGTGAGTCTGGCTAGTACTTCTACGCTACCTGGGGTTAGTTTCTGACCCAATATAAGAGGAACTGGTGGCAGCATACGGTTCTGGTGTTATTCGGGGATCCTGGCAGTGATGGACTGGGGGTTTATATATATATATATATATATATATATATAAGTTCCCAGCCTGTTATTGGTGTTTTATATACTGCCCTCACTGCAGAGTGCCTTGATAACCAGTATGTAACAGGGCAGCCTCTCCGGTGACTACTTATAATAGGTACAGTTCCCTGACTGACCTGAGGGTAAGGGGGCACTGGAGAGCTGTGACTGTGTAAGCTCCGTCCCAGATTTGTGACGGCGGAGGGATATCTCTATCCCCCGACTCTCGTTTTCTCACACCATCCACTACTGCTTTGAATGTAAGACTACCAACATTTTATAGACAATCATCTTAGCCATCTCATGCATAAATTTGACTTGCAACTATTTAGCATATGATTAGTTCTGCAGATTCTTGTCATGTCACTGCATTGTTACTGTTTTTCTCATAACAATCTAAATTTAAATTTTGTTAGTATTTTGTAAATTCACCTATGGCTTTCAACTCTGCCTGAATCCTTCTGGGCATGCTCTCGATCAGATTCAAACATGTCTAGACCAAAATCTGATCCCAGGTTTCATCTACATGTTACCAAAGTTGATGCATACTGGCTGACTCATTCGGGTATGTATAAAGATTTTTCTTCAACTTTACCGACAAGTGTTTGATTGGGTTGAGGTATGGGGACTGAGGGCCAATCCAGCACCTTCATTATCATGGAATCATTTCTTATCCAATCTCGATGTATGCTTCAGGTTGTTGTCCTGCTGGGACACTATGTCGTCCTTTTCATACTCATAGTTCTCACGTGTAAGAAGTAAAGGTACCGTCACACTAGACGATATCGCTAGCGATCCGTGACGTTGCAGCGTCCTCGCTAGCGATATCGTCCAGTGTGACAGGCAGCAGCGATCAGGCCCCTGCTGTGCTGTCGCTGGTCGGGGAAGAAAGTCCAGAACTTTATTTCGTCGCTGGACTCCCCGCAGACATCGCTGAATCGGCGTGTGTGACACCGATTCAGCGATGTCTTCACTGGTAACCAGGGTAAACTTCGGGTAACTAAGCGCAGGGCCGTGCTTAGTAACCCGATGTTTACCCTGGTTACCATCCTAAAAGTAAAAAAAACAAACACTACATACTTACCTACAGCCGTCTGTCCTCCAGCGCTGTGCTCTGCTCTCCTCCTGTACTGGCTGTGAGCGTCGGTCAGCCGGAAAGCAGAGCGGTGACGTCACCGCTCTGCTTTCCGGCCGCTGTGCTCACAGCCAGTACAGGAGGAGTGCAGAGCACAGCGCTGGAGGACAGACAGCTGTAGGTAAGTATGTAGTGTTTGTTTTTTTTTTACTTTTAGGATGGTAACCAGGGTAAACATCGGGTTACTAAGCGCGGCCCTGCGCTTAGTTACCCGATGTTTACCCTGGTTACCGGCATCGTTGGTCGCTGGAGAGCGGTCTGTGTGACAGCTCTCCAGCGACCAAACAGCGACGCTGCAGCGATCCGGATCGTTGTCAGTATCGCTGCAGCGTCGCTAAGTGTGACGGTACCTTAACTCACATATTGCTCAGCATTGAGACCACCATCGATCCTGGTCAAAAATCCAATGCCTTTGACTGTGAAACAACCCCATATCATCAGGCTTCCTCCACCTAACTTGATAGTTCCTTCAATTTCTTGATCCATTGGCCGCTTCTTCCATTGTTTCTTCCAGGACTATTTGCACCCATCAGAGCTTAGACTATTGACTTTCATCTCATTACTCCAAATTACCCATTTTGAATCTTCTGTCTTCTTTTGCTACTTTTTTGCAAACTCGAGCAAACGCTTCTTATGACGATAAAACATATAAACATTCTCAAAAATATAATCCGCTCATATAAAAGAACATATCGAAACCTATTGAGTGCAATAAAGAGATACGGAGACCTCATAAATAAATAATGCCAGATTGTAATTGTATGTATTACATCGTATTAATAAGATTTGTTATTCATATTTGTACTATTTGGATCCCGGTATCTCTTTATTGCACTTGATAGGTTTTCTTATGACGATATTGCAGTTGAGGCTCCATCTTTTTTCGAGCGTCCATTCCAGACTTGTGTGACGTGCATTGCATAGTACTTGCATAGACGTGTGAACTCACTATTATAAAGCACTCAAGCCTCCTCCACTGCCATGTTTGGGAACTGATAGACCTTCTGATGAGCTGACTAATTGATATTTTACTTGGACGTCCACCTCTTGGATTTTGAATGGATGAACAGACTTCATTTGGTATTCTTCAAACTTTCATCGTGCACACATGATGCAGTTTGTCAATTTTCTTGGCTGAGTGATGGCTATCGATGAACTGGATGTTGCCATTTCTTTTTTTCTTGGGAAATCTTCTTCATGGCTGCTCCTCGATCCGAACTAGTCATCTTTCACTTGGCAATCAACCTAATAACAAACTGAGCTATTAGGGAATGTGAGAGCAAGTTGTAATTTGTAGCATACAGGAAGAAAAAGATTTTTCCACCACCAGGAACAAACCAGAAGAATGCAGTCACACGACAAGAATCTGCATAACTAATTATATGCTAAATAGGTGTGAATCAAATTTACGTATGAGATAACCAAGATGGTTGTCTATAAATGATGATAGACTCACGTTCGAAGCTGTAGTGGATGGTGAGATATTATACTTTTTCTCTGATTGTTCCACTCTTGGTTTTGGCTTACAAATACTGAGGTAAAAGAGTCACCAAATACTTAACATATGCACGTGGTCTAAGGCTTAGACTAAAAAGTAGATCCACGTGCCCAGGTCGCAGCACCGAGATGTTCTCACCTACAATCAATGATGTTAGTGGAGATTATTCTATAACATTGAATTTGATAGGACATGCCAATTTTTGGCTCCATTAACTTCTGTTAAAAAAGATAAGTAAAAAAAAAATCACAATGCCTTTGTATGAAATCTGAAGCTTATACATCGTGCACTCCATAGACTTGGAATATAGGCATGTGCCATAGCGCTTGCAAGTAATAATCTGAAATATAAGGCAATTAATCCAATTGCAGATTTTTTTCCTCGTTGCCCCCATCACGACTTGCCTTCCAATGCAAATATATTTACATCTGCTTGATTCTTTGGTAGTTAGACTTTCTGCATTTTCCCACAATATAGGATCCAACTAGTAAAACCAACAGTCATTATCCTCTTGTGTGTTTGTAACAGATTAGCAATTAGAAAACAACTGTAACAACAAGCTCAGAATGGTGACTCCTCTTTTGTTTAAAGCGTGTCAAAATAGTGACCTCAAAGTCTGCAAACACCTGGCCAAGAAAAAGAGGCTCCTACTGAACAGGAAATGAGTGGGATTCAGAGACACTATTATACGGCACAGAGCAGACAGCTGGGAGAATCTCCTTGAGGCATCCATGGCTCGGTTGCCAAGAAAAATGGCAAAGGATGTTTACTTTTCTTGTCTCTTTATTTATGTCTTCCTGTAAGATGTTTTAATTTGACTTAGAAAGTTATGTCAAGTAGTTAACTTCTTTTATACTGTTTGCATTCAGCTTCATGCATGAAATCTATAAACATTCTTAGATCACAGTACAATAGCTCTCCCGAGTATCAAATGTCTCATGTAACGTGCCTGTATCCATTCATTTACTCTAGCCATTTATAATTCAGCTGTACGAAAACCAGCACCAAATGGGAACTGGTCAGCCAATCCATCCATTTACTGTGTTATGCAAAACGCATAAAAAAACAAATATATATATATACAGTACAGACCCATAGTTTGCACACACCTTCTCATTTAAAGATTTTTCTGTATTTTCATGACTATGAAAATTGTAAATTCACACTGAAGGCATCAAAACTATGAATTAACACATGTGGAATTATATACTTAACAAAAAAGTGTGAAACAACTGAAAATATGTCTTATATTCTAGGTTCTTCAAAGTAGCCACCTTTTGCTTTGATGACTGCTTTGTACACTCTTGGCATTCTCTTGATGAGCTTCAAGAGGTAGTCACCGGGCCTTGTGCCTTGTCAGGTTTAATAAGTGGGATTTCTTGCCTTATAAATGGGTTTGGAACCATCAGTTGTGTTGTGCAGAAGTCTGGTGGATACACAGCTGATAGTCCTACTGAATAGACTGTTAGAATTTGTATTATGGCAAGAAAAAAGCAGCTAAGTAAAGAAAAATGAGTGGCCATCATTACTTTAAGAAATGAAGGTCAGTCAGTCCGAAAAATTGGGAAAACTTTGAAAGTGTCCCCAAGTGCAGTGGCAAAAACCATCAAGCGCTACAAAGAAACTGGCTCACATGAGGACCGTCTCAGGAAAGGAAGACCAAGAGTCACCTCTGCTTCTGAGGATAAGTTTATCCGGGTCACCAGCCTCAGAAATCGCAGGTTAACAGCAGCTCAGATTAGAGACCAGGTCAATGTCACACAGAGTTCGAGCAGCAGACACATCTCTACAACAACTGTTAAGAGGAGACTTTGTGCAGCAGGCCTTCATGGTAAAACAGCTGCTAGGAAACCACTGCTAAGGACAGGCAACAAGCAGAAGAGACTTATTTGGGCTAAAGAACACAAGGAATGGACATTAGACCAGTGGAAATCTGTGCTTTTGTCTGATGAGTCCAAATTTGAGATCATTGGTTCCAACCACCGTCTTTGTGCGACGCAGAAAAGGTGAACGGATAGACTCTACAAGCCTGGTTCCCACCGTGAAGCATGGAGGAGGAGGTGTGATGGTGTGGGGGTGCTTTGCTGGTGACACTGTTGGGGATTTATTCAAAGTTGAAGGCATACTGAACCAGCATGGCTACCACAGCATCTTCCAGCGACATGCTATTCCATCCGGTTTGCGTTTAGTTGGACCATCATTTATTTTTCAACAGGAGAATAACCCCAAACACCCCTCCAGGCTGTGTAAGGGCTATTTGACCAAGAGAGTGATGGGGTGCTATGCCAGATGACCTGGCCTCCACAGTCACCAGACCTGAACCCAATCGAGATGGTGTGGGGTGAGCTGGACCGCAGAGTGAAGGCAAAAGGGCCAACAAGTGCTAAGCATCTCTGGGAACTCTTTCAAGATTGCTGGAAGACCATTCCCTGTGACTACCTCATGAAACTCATCAAGACTATGCCAAGAGTGTGCAAAGCAGTCATTAAAGCAAAAGGTGGCTACTTCGAAGAACCTAGAATATAAGTCATATTTTCAATTGCTTCACACTTTTTTTTTGGATATAATTACACGTGTTATTCATAGTTTTGATGCCTTGGGTGTGAATTTACAATTTTCATAGTCATGAAAATACAGAAAAATCTTTAAATGAGAAGGTGTGTCCAAACTTTTGGTCTGTACTGTATATATATACCACATATATCACAGAATGAAAGCACAAGTATAATCTTATCCAGTGAAATTTACAGAAGTGTATATGTCCTGGGAAATATTAGTAGCACTTCACTGGTTTAAAGGAATGTTCTAATAACTATAAGTATTATCAATTATCTGTTAAATCAATAATCAGCTCAGGGCTAAAAACATTTGTGTTAATTAGAAGGTACTTGTGAAAACCTGAGCAAGCACAATAAAAGGGTAGGGTGTCTCTTCTAATGTGTGGAAAGCCAGAAAAGTTAAGTATTAGGGTCATAACAACTGATGGATTCAACCAAGAATAAGACAGCATTCACACATACGGTTTTAAACCACAGGACTCGTGCCGATGTGGTGTTTCCACTGTTTCCCTTCACAATCATTTAATCTTGCAGGGAAAGAGCTATTTCACCTGCAAAATAATCATGATCGGCTGCAGAGGTTTAACAGCTGCAATATTTATTTATTTAGTATGCTTTGCTTATATAAGGTTATTTTATTCTGCAGCGCTTTACAGACATTATCATCAATGTCCCCATTGGGGCTCCAAATCTAAATTTCCTATCAGTATGTCTTTGGAATGTGGAAGGAAACCGGAGAACCGTCACGCAAACATGGGGAGACCGTACAAACTTTTTGCAGAGGTTGTTTTGCGTGGGTTTCCTCCGTGTTCTCCGGTTTCCTCCCACATTCCAAAGACATACTGATAGGGAATGTATATTGTGAACCCCTTTGGGGACAGTGATGATAATGTGTGCAAACTGTAAAGCACTGCCGAAAATGTTAGCGCTATATAAACAAATAAACTTGTTTTTGGTGGGATTTGAACTCAGGACCCCAGCGCTGCATAGCTGCAGTGATTGTGCAGGGAATGTGTGCAAAGACCACAGGGGCACACAACTTTTGTGGTTCAAAGCCACAGTATGACTTCTGCAAGGGAATGCAGCCTAATGGTAGCAATAATTAACAATTTTTTAAATGGACTATTATCTAAAAAAAAATGTAATACTTGCCAAAGGCGCATTCTTCAATACTTTCACAGTAATACTTTCTGACATAAACAAATTTTAATCCTAATTTCCCTACTCTCTGAAACAGGGTAAACTGGTTTCCTATGAAACTGCTTGTGAAATGTTGTGTGGGATAGAAAAATTGAACAGTGTTTAGTTGGACACAGGGACTTGTATGAATCATTTCCATTTGTGCACTGGTCACACAAGTCACAGGAAAAAAAATTAAATTTTTGCCTTTCTGTATTATTTTAGAGAAAATTAGGGTAAACACTGGGCTAGTACTACCAAAAATGGCAATCCATAATAATGCTTCTAAGTGTTTCGATCACACAAGTTTAAACACTGCAAACTATGTCAGATTAGTACCTATACAGGATGAGAATCATGAATGAAATAGTCGAATAATGATCCCAACATCGTAACAGAAAAATATTTAGAATTGAGAGTCCTCAGTGGTTGATACCTTTTGATGGCTAACAGAAAAGATGGCAACAAATTGCCATCCACTGGCTAACACGATACCAAGATATATATCTTTCCTGTATCAACATCGTAACATTGAGCATTGTGCAGTGTTCGCACAGATGGACAATCTGCAGTTCAGGAGAGTTCAACGTTCAGGTTCCATAAATAATACTTTCCTTTTTGTCAGTCAAATTTTAGAATGAGCGTACAATCTCCATTTACATTATATAATTTTGGGCAAAAATGTTGCTTGCCCAAATGATTTCATGCACAGCGTATGAATGTTTTTGGACACATTATTCAGCAACTCTACCCATTTACATTATACAATTTTCATGAAAAATGGGTTGTTACTGTTAGAATCTGATGGATGGAAGCCCATCCAGTCTATCCCTATATTCTCTGGGGGCGATCATGAAGGCCAGCGATTCTCACACCGGTCTTGATGAGGCGTTTTGGAATGGACACTCCTGATTCATCAAGAGGTGCATAGTGGCGTGTCCCGCCATGTGTACCTCACCACAAAGCTTTCTCCAGCAAAGGCTGGAGAAAGATTTATGGCTTAGCGAACAACCCTGCTCTTCATTAATTTGACAAGTGGTGGTCGCCATGTCCCTGTCCTGCCCCCCTCTCTAATGACATAGAGCTGGGATAAGAATAGCATGAAAATGACAGAAGTCACATTTCTTTTGCGCAACCTTGCGTTGCACAAACAACTTGTGACTTTTCAAAGCCAGAAATTTGGCAAAAAAAGCTTTGCTCTCCCCTATTATACCTAAAGTTCTATTGCTCATACCAAGGGGTAGAAGAACTTGGATTATCTTTGAGCACATGCAGACTAGTGTACAGGTTCAATAGATAGTCTATGGGTCCGTATACCATTTGAGAGTAACAAAAGTAGTTCTGTCTCTTGATTTGAGCAGTCAGGAAGTAGAAACCCAGACTGCATTAATCAATACTACAGAAACAAAGCTAAACTATATCATTTTTTTTTACATTTTATTCACTAGTAAATCAGTAAATGTTTTATATCTGGTTTTATTGACTCTATTAGAGGAGGAACAACTTTTAGTTGGGGCTTTCTAATCTTGCTTATGGAAAGAGAAGCACAGGAAGAAGATCCCCCTTGCCGATTTCACAATAGAAATTTGGAAAGTGGTTGAGCATGGGACAACCCATTTTAAGCATAATGGTCACAATATTATTAATCTTTATTTTTATATAGCGCTAACATATTCTGCAGCGCTTTACAGTTTAGACACATTATCATCACTGTCCCCGATGGGGCTCACAATCGAAATTCCCTATCAGTATGTCTTTGGAATGTGGGAGGAAACCGGAGAACCCGGAGGAAACCCACGCAAACATAGGGAGAACATACAAACTCCTTGCAGAAGTTGTCCTTGGTGGGATTTGAACTCAGGATTCCAGCGCTGCAAGGCTGCAGTGTTAGAAATATTATTGCATTTTGAATCATTCCATTTGTGGTAATATTTTATTCAGTACTTTTAGAAAAAAACAGGATTTTGAAATGAAACACAAGACTGTACTTGATCCAAACCTAGCGTATTCAGGAGGTCGTTGGAAATAAAAGACTTCCTATGCTTTAATTTAGTGTTTATAGTTTTCTTTCAGCACATCAGTCTGAAGACTTCAGTTCAAAGCTTTCAAAGATGCGCAATACACTGAGAAGAAGTAGAATGTTCTGAAATTTCAAAGAACAGCCTTATTTTGTTATAAATCACAGGGCTGACCTCAACCCTAATCTAAAAAGGTCATCTATTGAAGTAAGCGTCATAGCAATTATAGCACAGAACAAAGAGAAGGAATAATGTGCAGAGGAGATAACTTGAGTAGAAGCAATGAAGGTATTTAACTGTGACATCCTGACATAATGATATAGACTAGTCATGAAATAAGGCAAACTACTGTTAATACCAATGGCTAATGATAGTGATAATGTTATAAGCATTTCGCAATTTACAAACACTAAATAAAACGGATGTGTTATGCCTAGTGCAGAGCCTAAGCAAATGATTTATGGTGCTTTCACATTGCATTCAGGTACATGTTTGGTGGCCCCATCGGGACTTACGTTCGAATCCTCTGCAAAACGGGATTCTGATGTATGCGTCAACGTGGCCATAGACTATAATGGTGGCAGCAGGCGAACATGCACTCTGACGTCCATCATTTTTGAGCATGTATGCCTACTGAAGGGGGACACTCAGACATACCTGAAAATGATGCACACCAGAGTGTTCGTTGGCTCTACCGCTACCACTATAGTCTATGACTGCATTGGCGCATACATCCAAATCCTGTTTTACAGGGGGTTCGGACATAAGTCCCGATGGGCCACTGAACCGAGGCCTGAATGCAAAGTGAAGGCACCTTTAGAAATTTCATGAACACCAAATGGAGAAATTGTGCACCTTCCCTGTTATTGACTTAGTCTAAGGCTTCTTTCACACTTCCCTTGTTTGGCGTCAGTCTGCTCCGATATTGTGACGGATCGACGGATCCATCAAAATTGTTGAGCAAATGGTTCTAACGGATCCGTTTTTTTGACGCATCCGTGTACCTGGGAAAAGTATGTACTTTTTGGAGCATGCTCAATTTAAAAAGGGGATTGGGGCGACGGATCCGCCAAATGATGGTCGCGACGGATCCGTCGCCCATAGGCGGCCATTCTATGAAATGGCGGACGCAACGGATCTGTCGCCAACCGCCATTTCGGTGCAGACCAAAAACGTTGCAATGTTCGTCAATGTCTAGATGATGTCCGCCAAATTTCGACGGATCCGTCACATGGCAGATGGAACGGACGACCATCCGCCACAATGCAAGTCTACGGGAAAATAGCGGATCCGCCAAAAAAATGGTGGATCTGCTATTTGACGAAAACGGCAGATTCAAACTGACGCCAAAAGACTGAAGTGTGAAAGAGGCCTAAGTTCACACATGTTGGACTTGCATATGGTATGGTACACATATTAAACAGGGATCAGAAGATGTGGCGGGGACCTGACAGGTGGCATTCAGTAGTGAATGGGACAGCAAGGCGAGTATAAAGATTTTTTTTCTCTTTTTGATAGCCATTTATGGTTCATAAAGTTATTGGGCAGATTTTAGTGGCAGACATTTTGCTAAATCTGTACAGAAGCGAATTACAATAAATCTACATTTTGGCAAGTGCAGATTTTTGTAAAATTCGAGTAGAATTCAATTCCATTTAAATAAATTGACTTATCTCTTCTATTGAATAGTGATCATATTTACACAGACAAATAATCTGAAGGGTAGGGATGTTCAATTTTCAAAACCCATAAGTGGTATTTTTTCATTCATAAAGTATTGTACAACCTTTTTCGTTGATGCCTTACAAAAAAAATAATCAAATTAATGATGGAATGTTTTATAAGCAATTTCACTATTTGTATATCTACATATACAGTAGCATTAATAATGATGAACAAATTGACAGAAATATGTACTTGTTCCAATGCTCCAACTGCAACTGAGCAATTGCCTAACAACACTATCAACCAATGAATGAAAGGGCTGGTGCACATAGAAGTTTGATCAGAGTGTAATTATAGCATGATCTGGTTCTTTTGGATAAGAAGAAGATGGAGAAAAAAATTCTCCATCTTCTCTATTGTGTCAGACAGATGTCATCCAAGTGTAGTCAGATGTTTTCCATGGACTCATTGACTTGCATGGCTGTGTCCGATACAAGTTTTGTCAGATTGCAGTCGGACTGAATATACAGCCGTCTGCACCTGCCCAAAGCCATACCTATTTAGGAATTAAATTTCAACTCCACATTTTTAAAGATCTAATCATTGAGCAAGCTTACAATCTCCATTTACATTGCACAAATTTTGGAAGTTGAACAAGAAATTTTTTTTTCACCTAAACGATGTCATGTGCGATGAACGCATGTATTTGAACACATATTTCAGTCACTCAATCCATTCACATTACATGATTATCGTGAATGATAGGTCTCTACAGTTAGAATCTGATGAATTATTGGCCAGTGAAAATGCCCTTTAGATCTAGTGCTCGAATAAGTAAGTTTTATCATATGCAGTATCTATAATTATCTATTTTGAATAGATTCTTACATTAAATTTCTTAATCAGTTTGCTGTTTAGATATCTTTAGAAAAACAGATAAAAAATGATAATAAAGTTTTAAGTGTTTGCATTTTTGTTGCATATCAAAAAACTTCTGGCCAAAAAAAAGTATCGTAGTTACGTTTCCGATGAGCCAAAAACTTATAGCAGTAGCTTTAAGGCTAGGTTCAGATTGCGTTAGTGCAATCCGTTTAGCACCTAGCGCTAGCGGATTGCGCTAACGCCATGTGTTTTAAAGGGGTCGCGTTAAATGTCCCCGCTCTCGCAGATCTCCGATCTGCGAGAGCGGGGAACGGACCTCGGGCGCGCCGCGGACGCTGCAAGCAGCGTCCGTGGCGCACCACAAAACACCGGCACATCGCTAGCGCGTGCCGAAAATGGCACGCGCTAGTGATGCGCGTCCCCATTGCTGTTAATGGGCGCGCTAACGCAATGGGAACCTAGCCTAAGGTTCTAGACCTCAATGCAAAATGTGTATTAGTCACTGCCAACTGCATGTGCTATATTTAAAATATATGTCTTCTTAAAGTGGCTTACCAATGTTTTTCACAGTAAAGCTGAGGACTATGATTGCCTGCAGTGGTCACGTCGATAGTCTGCGATATCATAGCTGCAGTACAGTAAACAAATACTCGTAGGGGAGTAATGGTCTTCTAATATTTAGGCCATTCCTCCACCACCTTCTGGCCACATTTTTCTGAACTTAGAAAACCTTGTAAATTTTTATCCCTGCACCCCCTGTAAAAGCAAGATTCTCATCATGACAACCCATTTTTAAAATAAGGCTGGCACATGTCAATATGCAGCTAGTGACCTCTATGACATCTAAATAGTCTAAAACAGCATCCAGAAAATAGTTGTCACCAACCAGTAATTAAAAGGGTTGTCCACTGCTAGACAACCCCTTATTAATTGGCCCAGAAGTGAAAAACAAAATGAAAAAACAAAACAAAAAAACAACACCATCCAAACTGGCCCTACTGCTCCATACTTATAGTTGCGTCCCCTGCCGGTCTGCTGTGACTCGTGTGCCCTGCTGCCAATCAGTGGCCATTAATCAACTGCAGGATTCACATTTTATTCAAGTGGAAGAAACAGTGCTCTTCCAGCACAGATTATATGTGAATACTGTTGGTTGGCAGCAATGCTCTGTGTTGTGTGCAGAAGAGCAGAACTGCTTCAGGAGTTGAAATGGTACTGTTTTTTTTCTCATCTCCACAATAGAGCACATTAATAAGGGGATAAATATATCTTTATTAATTATACTAGATGGTGGCCCGATTCTAACGCATTGGGTATTCTAGAATATGAATGTCCACGTAGTATATTGCCCAGTCACGTAGTATATGGCCCAGTGACGTAGTATATTGCCCAGCCACGTAGTATATTGCCCAGCCACATAGTATATTGCCCAGCCACATAGTATATTGCCCAGCCACGCAGTATATTGCCCAGCCACGTAGTATATTGCCCAGCCACGTAGTATATTGCCCAGCCACGTAGTATACAGCACAGAGCCATGTAGTATATTGCACAGCGATGTAGTATATTGTCCAGCCACGTAGTATATTGCACAGAGACGTAGTATATTGCCCAGCCTTGTAGTATACAAGCTGGGAAAGGAAGATGGCGGCAGGCGCGAGCGGTTCAGCGGACAACGGAGGGTGAGTATAGCAGGTTTTTGTTTTTGTGCTATTTTTAACATCACTTTCTTTTACTATTGATGCCGCATAGGCAGCATCAATAGTAAAACGTTGGGGACACACAGGGTTAATAGCGGCGGTAATGGAATGCAGCGGAGCGCCATGGACACTGATTGCGGGGAGCAGAGCGCCGGGGACACTGACTGCGGGGAGCGGAGCGCCGGGGACACTGACTGCGGGGAGCAGAGCGCAGGGGACACTGACTATGGGGAGCGTAGCGCCGGGGACACTGACTACGGGGAGCGGAGCGCCAGGGACACTGACTGCAGGGAGTAAGGAGCGGCCATTTTCTTCTGGACTGCCCGTCGCTGATTGGTCATGGCTGTTTTGCGGCGACCAATCAGCAGCTTGGATTTCCATGATAGACAGAGGCCACGACCAATGAATATCCGTGACAGAAGGACAGACAGACAGACGAAAGTACCCCTTAGACAATTATGTATATAGATTGCAGAATTAAAGAAGCACTCCCATGAAGATTTGTTTTAATAAATCTGTATATATGTGCATGCAGTGTCGTATTTTTGTGTTAATATACTCACCTACGATGATCTTCTCTGGGATCTGCTCCTTTTCTCAGTGACGCCACTACTCCTCAATCTCTCCGGGTCACACTGCACTCTTTGTGACCTGGGCCATGTAAGCCTATGGAGTGTCAGAACAAGCTATCATAGGCTTAAACTGTAAAATAGATTTCCAGCTAACCCAAAGAGTTAGAGCAGGCTGGAGAGTCTGAAGAATGGTGATGTCACTCAGAAGAGGAGCAGAACGGTGCTAGTTCCTGTAGGTGAGTATATTAACATTCATACTATAGTACTGTCTGTAAGTATGGTGGACGGTAGTGTCACGTTCGTACCCATGAAAACACCAATCGCATCGTGTATATGTCATGTGCTTTATACATATAATGTCTTATGTAAAATGTGAAGTAGGTTCTGTGGTTTTAGTGTATATTATGAATAGACTGATATGTTAGAGTACTGCATAAGGTAGAGATATAGATTAAGATCTAGGACATAAGACAAGGACAGTAGGCTTTGTACATACTGATATGAGAGAGTAACTGTAGTCAACTAAGACATAGGATAAGATAGAATTCATGTTTGGGGTTACCCCACAGTGGGACGGGATTAGCTGTACTAAAAAAAAGACTACTTCCTATCAGATGACTAGATAGGGAAGTACAGTAACCAAGGTCAAGTTCAAGTGCAGTGGGTTGTTAGCGTTAGCAAGTATGTATGGTTCATGGCAGTGGGAGGTCTTAGTAGAACATCTTGTGGACATTCCTGCAACGTCCGGAGGTCCGTATGGGTACTATGGAGAGTACCTTATTCTCTGGCGTACAGGGGACGATGGACAAGGAACCGTGAGAAGGGAAGGTAGAGGATGTTGAGTGGATTACGGGACAGGATGAGAATCCCAAGGGATGAGGGAACCGATGAATATGGGTATAGTCCAGGAGGAGCAGACAGCGATGCTGAGGGTGTGCTGTATGTAAAAGTGTTGTGCTCAATACTGTTTGTTATAATCCGATGAACTTGAACTGTCCAGTAAACTTTTGCTTGTTAAAATGAACTGTGTGTTCTCTAAGTTATGTGTAGAGACTCCCGAAGATGGAGGCCTGGAGAAACCAGGGGCCTGTGGCCTACAAGTGAGTGTGATGCACCACAAACATGATATCACATTGGGACTGGGACACTATTTTCCTGAAAAGTTCCGGGGCAATATGGAGCAGCAGTTCGGTCATGTCTACCACCGGCGGTCATTTTACAGTACATACACAAATACACAGCGTTAATAAAAAAATGTAAATAAGGTCCTTGCGAACAAATATGCTTTTGGTATCACAAAGTCCTTCCCCATATGCCTGCTCTCTACATTACTAAAGAAACAAAATAAAGAAAAATAAAGAGCAAACTAAAATATTCAGAATCATGATGCTTTACATAAAAAGTTAATGAACAGTAAAACATTGTTCTCCCCGAATGTACAGAATACCAGAGGGGTTAGCTAGTTATGCCTCAGAGCCCATCACTACTCTACAGTATGCAATATGCGGTCAGATTATTCAGGACTCCAGGGGTCAATCATTAGTATGCTGCAGACGAGACTGGGACCGGCATGTGGGATTTGGGAGCTATCATGCTGTAATACAATGAACTATACAGAAAGAATTATAGAACTAAGTTCTGAAGTTATGTGAGAGAAAGTAAATCAGAAACAAACCATTCATTATGGCTTGTATAAACAGCTAATTCTCCGCTATGGATGCCGGGGTACAGACACTAAGTGGATTATTTCTTGGGTATTGTGATAATAACTACATTGAAGTGGCAGAGATAATTATGGACATGGTACTTGGAGGTGTACAGGGACAGATCCACTACAGTGGAACAGACGCTACTGTAATAATAGTGAAATTATAAATTACCGTAGTTTAAAACTAGTTTCGATCCTTACTTAGGGATGTGGAGAATTCAGGAAAACTATTTACACGATCGTCTCTGAATAAAATGTTATTTGGGCAAGTCATGTCTCAGATACTGTGCCATCCTAAAGCGAGTGGGTCTGTAGACATATCATAAAGATAGAGACATTTGTTTTAGTGCTATTATGCACATATTCCTTCTACTTTTCGGCCACACATGGAGAGAGTGTCTGCACAATGTTTGTCTGGTATGCACAGTATCTGGCAAAAATTAGCAGAATTCCACTTTTCTGTTATGTGACTGAAAATGCATGTTTGTCTCCGAACAGATGTAAAAATGCAATATGGTCATGACGGATACCAGGGCATTTTTGACTTTTTCTATTATAAAAAAAGTCATATTTACATTTTGATATTCAATACACTATACTGAACACAACAGTATTTTTTTCAGTAGAAAATAATTTTGAAAATCTTTTACTTTCTAAATTTCCCACAACCTTCAGAATAAAGTCTAGCCAAGAGCTGCTGTGTGTCAGAAAACGCCCAATTATACAACATAGTCACCATGTCATAAGTGCAAAAACTGCTTTAAGAATGCACTAAAAAACTAAAATTTCATTTGCAATAACTAATATATAACTCTTACAAAACCTACAAGAAGCAAAATAAACATAAACCCTACTGTAACTAAATAAGTAAAAAGAAAACATGCATTTAACCCCTTTCTGCCATCGGACGGAATAGTACGACCAAAGGCAGAACCCCTGCTTTGATGCGGGCTCCGGCGGTGAGCCCGCATCAAAGTCGGGACATGTCAGCTAGTTAAATACCGCTGTCAAACTCTGTGATCACGTGATCTGGAGTCAGCGGTGCGTTGGCATAACAATCAGAGGTCGCTGACGATCTCTATGTTGTTGAAGCCAGATTGCTGTGAGCGCCACCCTGTGGTCGGCGCTCATAGCAAGGCTGTAATTCAGCTACATAGGGGCAATCTAAGCAATCATGTTGTGCCAGCTTCTAGCCTCCCATGGAGGCTATTGAAGCATGGCAAAAGTTAAAAAAAATCTTTTTAAAAATATGAACAAAATAAAAAAATATAAAAGTTCAAATCCCCCCCCCCCTTTCGCCCAATTCAAATTAAAATAAAAATATCAAACATACACATATTTGGTATCGCCGCTTTCAGAATCACCCGATTTATCAATAAAAAAAAGAATTAACCTGATCACTAAACGGCGTAGCAAGAAAAAAATTCAAAACGCCAGAATTACGTTTTTTTTTGGTCGTCGTGAAATTGCATTAAAATGCAATAACGGGCGATCAATAAATCATATCTGCATCAAAATGGTATCATTAAATATGTCAGATTGGCACGCAAAAAATAAGCCCTCACCCAACCCGAGATCACGAAAAATGGAGACACTATGGGTCTCGGAAAATTGCACTTTTTTTTTTTTTTAGCAAAATTGGGAATTTTTTTTATCACTTAAGATAAAAAATAACCTAGACATGTTTGGTGTCTATGAACTCATAATGACCTGGAGAATCATAATGGCCGGTCACTTTTAGCAATTAGTGAACTTAGCAAAAAAGCTAAACAAAAAACAAGTGTGGGATTGCACTTTTTTTGCAATTTCACTGTACTTGGAATTTGTTTCCTGTTTTCTACTACATGACATGGTAAAACCAATGGTGTCATTCAAAAGTACAACTTGTCCTGCAAAAAACAAGCCATCACATGGCCATATTGATGGAAAAACAAAAAAGTTATGGCTCTGGAGAGGGGAGCGAAAAACGAAAACGCAAAACCGAAAAAAGCTCCCTGGGTTAAGGGGTTAAATACCACAGGGTTCTTAGTAAGTGTACTAAGAACCCGGTGTTATTTACCGTAAATGCATTTTTGCTTTTTACTTATTTAGTTACGGTAGGGTTTATGTTTATTTTGCTTCTTGTAGGGTTTGTAAGCTTTATGGCCAAAGTGAACATGCGTTTATGTGCTGCATGTATACAAACTTAAATCAAGCTCAATTGTTCTGTTTATTTTAACTAATATATGACTCTGTTGATAAAGAATTAGATCAGCGGTAAACCCCTATCAACCTTGGTCTGATCTTATATGGTTACTTCTTTATAATAAAGCCATCACAAGAAACTATAAGTGTGGTATTAGGCAAAGAATAAGAAATTCTCATCGTTAATGAACCTGTTACCCTATCACTGCCTAGAACGTATGGAGAAATAAAGGAAATAAGGAAAGGTTCATATACTGTATATTTCCCAAACGTCAAGAACAATTTATCATATCGCAATTAGACAGTGAATACTGTCTTATCCGTCTGTAAATATCTTCGTATAAAGCAAATATTTCAGATTTTTTTCATGTCTGCATCTTTATCTCTTAGGAACAGTCTAGAATACATTAGGATTGTAAGACTCAACATTGGATATCATCACTAAAATATCTGGAAAAAGACTAAACATTTTGAGTGCTCCTGAACATCAAGACCGCAAATATTTTCTCAGACTTCATGCAGGTCATATGTTATAAACAATAATCAAACATTTATCGCAGTGACATTACAGTCTTCCAATGGCTTGTTTGCCTTTAGATTTCCCTAAAACATTCCTTACTTTTCATATCTAAACATATTTATTTTCATTCCTTCCTTTCTGACGGTTCCTGTAGACATCGAGCAAATCTAGCACGAGAATTCACAATACAATCTACATATATTATTAAAGGAGAACTCCGGTGTTTCTTTTTTATTGCTCTGCCTATTAACAATCATTAATGTATGTATAGAGAGTGCAGAGTGTATTAAATTATTTACGTTTTGCCGTCTTCGGATGTTTTGAATGTCACTCTGGTCTACTCTGGCTACTCTTGACCACATTTTTCACCTTAGGGCTCCCACAGTATCTTCTGCGTGGAGCAGGGGTCACTTTTTCATTGTAAGTCTGTGAGGCGAATTGTGTATTATTGGACTTCAAATGGCCCATATATTGTTCTTGCATAGGGGCCCTCATCTGTCTGTGTCCTCTCCTGTCCTGTCCATAGGTCATGTTAGAAAGTATAAAGGGGATTACACATTTGAGACTTACGTCAATGAGTACAAATAAAAGAGGCCTATGTTAACCCTGCTGTTGTCTTCGGTCAAAAACGACCGACCTTGAGCTTCAATATTCTTTAAACTATTCAAGATGTGGCTCTGAAACCCGTGGCCGACCGACACATCCTCATTTAAGTCAATCAACCACAAGTTTCAGAACCGCATCTTGAAAACCCCCCAAAATACCAAAGTTCAAAATCGGTCTCCCCAGACTGAAGACAACAGCAGGGTTAAAAGTGTCTGTCTTTGGAGAACCCAACACAATCATGGTTGGCCAGAGATTACTGCTGATTGCCAGGGATGAGAGAACCTGCACAGATGATGACATTTTAGGGGCATAATTAAAAAAATTCTAGTGACATACCAAACTTTTGAAAGTGTCTACAAGCCAGGAAAAAAAGGAAACAAAAATTTTAGAAAATAGAAAGGGAAAGATTACAGTAACAAAATATATTAGAAAGTTGCTTAATGCAATTATTACACTTTTTAAATAAACCAATGAACCTTTTTAGCCCTTACTACCTACCTTCTCCCTTTCTGCCCCCACAGAGTGGCAGTATAGTAGTCTTGTATGGCACACAGCGTATGTTCTCCAGCATCAGATGCATTCATCTAGACACCAGGGACTACAGGAGCCGCTCAGCTGGAGTAAAACAAGTAATATTTCTACTGCAAAGACAAGTCGTGTGCATTCTGCTTCGCCATACTGACAGCGTGGGACACAGTAATAGGGAAGCAGATAAGGGTAATAGATAATAGATATAATAGATAATTATAATAGATAATTATATAATAGATAAACCATTATTTCTTATTTTTAGGGACTCTATAGCGACAGGGTCTGTTCCGCAGGATTGGCGCATAGCAAATGTGGTGCCAATATTCAAAAAGGGCTCTAAAAGTGAACCTGGAAATTATAGGCCAGTAAGTCTAACCTCTATTGTTGGTAAAATATTTGAAGGGTTTCTGAGGGATGTTATTCTGGATTATCTCAATGAGAATAACTGTTTAACTCCATATCAGCATGGGTTTATGAGAAATCGCTCCTGTCAAACCAATCTAATCAGTTTTTATGAAGAGGTAAGCTATAGGCTGGACCACGGTGAGTCATTGGACGTGGTATATCTCGATTTTTCCAAAGCGTTTGATACCGTGCCGCACAAGAGGTTGGTACACAAAATGAGAATGCTTGGTCTGGGGGAAATTGTGTGTAAATGGGTTAGTAACTGGCTTAGTGATAGAAAGCAGAGGGTGGTTATAAATGGTATAGTCTCTAACTGGGTCGCTGTGACCAGTGGGGTACCGCAGGGGTCAGTATTGGGACCTGTTCTCTTCAACATATTCATTAATGATCTGGTAGAAGGTTTACACAGTAAAATATCGATATTTGCAGATGATACAAAACTATGTAAAGCAGTTAATACAAGAGAAGATAGTATTCTGCTACAGATGGATCTGGATAAGTTGGAAACTTGGGCTGAAAGGTGGCAGATGAGGTTTAACAATGATAAATGTAAGGTTATACACATGGGAAGAAGGAATCAATGTCACCATTACACACTGAATGGGAAACCACTGGGTAAATCTGACAGGGAGAAGGACTTGGGGATCCTAGTTAATGATAAACTTACCTGGAGCAGCCAGTGCCAGGCAGCAGCTGCCAAGGCAAACAGGATCATGGGGTGCATTAAAAGAGGTCTGGATACACATGATGAGAGCATTATACTGCCTCTGTACAAATCCCTAGTTAGACCGCACATGGAGTACTGTGTCCAGTTTTGGGCACCGGTGCTCAGGAAGGATATAATGGAACTAGAGAGAGTACAAAGGAGGGCAACAAAATTAATAAAGGGGATGGGAGAACTACAATACCCAGATAGATTAGCGAAATTAGGATTATTTAGTCTAGAAAAAAGACGACTGAGGGGCGATCTAATAACCATGTATAAGTATATAAGGGGACAATACAAATATCTCGCTGAGGATCTGTTTATACCAAGGAAGGTGATGGGCACAAGGGGGCATTCTTTGCGTCTGGAGGAGAGAAGGTTTTTCCACCAACATAGAAGAGGATTCTTTACTGTTAGGGCAGTGAGAATCTGGAATTGCTTGCCTGAGGAGGTGGTGATGGCGAACTCAGTCGAGGGGTTCAAGAGAGGCCTGGATGTCTTCCTGGAGCAGAACAATATTGTATCATACAATTAGGTTCTGTAGAAGGACGTAGATCTGGGGATTTATTATGATGGAATATAGGCTGAACTGGATGGACAAATGTCTTTTTTCGGCCTTACTAACTATGTTACTATGTTACTATGTTAAGGGGCACCATGCTGCTGGAGAGTGAGGTCTACAGCTTGTGTACAGCATTGCATATAAGGTCTTATCGCTGGCCAATGTCAGAAGCTTGTGCCCAAAGGGCCCAATATAGCAACTAAAATGATGCCACTGGTCCATATGGAACAACTTTTTCAATGGAGATGAGCTCGAATACAGATGTTTCAATTTCTGTGCCTACGGTTTATTGAGAATACAGACTGCCACAACAAGCTGCCTTTATTAATAAGGTGAAAAGGTGAAATGCAAGATTTTACACTCCCATCAAATCTCCTCTGCTTTAAAATGGTGTTAATGTGGTAATAACACGATTTAAGTTGAAAATGTTTAAAAAAGCTCTCCCATGAATATTTTTCTTCATTAAATCTATGTATATATATTTTAGTGTGTTAATATATTCACCTTCCGCTGCCTTTTTGGGATCGAGTGCTGTTCTGCTCCTCTTCTCAGTGACATCACCACTCTGCAGATTCTCATGGCCACACTGTGCTCTGTGTGACCGGAGGTGGCTTCAACAATGTAAGCCTATGGAGTATAATAATGAAGCTCAGAACGAGGTTCCACAGGCTTACATTGTAAAAGAGACTTCCGGCTCACGCATATATAGTGTAAAGTGCAGTGATGTCAATGAGAAGAGGAGCAGATCAGAGCTGGATCACGGTGAAAGCAGCAGTATGTTAGTATATTAATACTCTCACATTACATTACATGGACATATACCCAGATTTAATGAAATAATATATTCGTTGGATGGTTTCTGCAGTTCAGACCTGTGGAATGGAAATTGGACATAGGACAGTGACAATTATCCCCTGTATGTAATTGTCCTTGTTAGTATCAAAATCTACACATTGGATTTTTTCCACTTTTTTTCCATTCAATTTCACTATAATACCATGAGTGGTGTTAACTAGTATCTAGATAAATGATATCTATTCAAGAGTGACATATGAACCAAATAAGAGTAATTAAATCAATGACAGTAATAACAGTGATAATCATCAGCATCATCATGAAGAACATGTGCATCAGCTTGTAAAGAAATTGAGATCCCACTTAGAAATCCAATATTATCCTCTGGAAAGCATCCAATATCCCATATGTAACCACATTTTACAGAGTTCATCACAAGAACAATGAGTATCTATACAACTTATTAACTCTATAGTTTTAACAGAAATTCTATAGTTTGAAACCCGAGCTCACAATTTTTGGGTTAATAACCAAAAGCAAGTAGGCTGTAAGGCAGAGCGATCACATCATTTGATGTTCCGGATAACACTAGGCTTATTCATGAATTGTCTAGACAGCTTCAAACAAAGGAGAACCACTGACTGCTAACAGCTGCAAATCCCCGAAAATGCTTTGTGTACCACTAACTGTAGGAACATCTGAAGGCACTAAAACTTCCGTAAACTCCACTGAGTATTTCATGACTCTTTCCTATAGTTTTTGAGGTGAGGTTGGGTAACTGTCAACACTGTCTTGTGATATGAATAATGAAGATATAATATTAATGAAAACTGGACATATTAGTGTGTACTACTCTTAGATAGGACATACAGCTTGTGCTTCAATAACATTTCAAAATGGATTGTTTTCTGGTTTAGCTACTAAGAGCAATTTTCAGGAGTCTGTGATGCACACTTTTTGAAGAAACTTTGCCGTTTGTTATACAGAGAGTATGTTCGGTCTGCCTTGTTCACATATTCACCAGGCATACCATTACAGAGAGCACACTTAATGAATCTAATAGGTGCATTACTACCCTATAAGAATGCTAATACTGACCTTAGGAACTATAACTATAGATCATGCTCGGTAGGAGTTCTTCAGTTCCTGCAAAGCTTGCAGCATGCAACATCAAAAGTACATCCAGGAACATATAAATGAGAATGCAGGTTCATTTTCTTCTACCGATATCCATCTATAGCATGCCTTGCATATATAGACACAGCTATTTCTCCTGGCTCCCCTATACACAGGATTGTACAGCTTGACCAAGAGTTCTTATGTTCTCTATGAGAAGGCCACTGCCAGAATCTTCAGTTAGCATCTGATCTCCAAGCTGAACAAAAGGATTGGGTGCTTAAATTCCAACTGCCTGATCGTTATGTCACATGGCATAATCTGTCATTGGAAAGTCGGAAGGCCTCTGTTCACATTAGATGGTTGGCTGGTCCCACGAAAGTTGGTGGGTGTGACTGATTTATATTGAATGTGTATGAGGTCTTAATGTTCGGCTCATTGGAGGGATCTCTTAAGATTAAGAGCCCTCCATGGAACATTCTGTAAAGAAATGTTAAAAATAGTGTGCAGTGCTATCAATTCTTTTGATCATAATGCAAACCCAACAAACTCATTGTAATTATAGGGGCTATCCGGGACTTTAAAATTGATGGCCTATTCTTAGGATAGGTCATCAATGTCTGATTGGTGGAGGTGCAAATGTTCCCGATGATGGCAGCGGCTGGGACGGATTAGTTGTGAAGCTGCACAACACAGCTCCATTGATGGAATAGTGTCAGAGGCAAGGTACTTCACATTTACCCTCAATTAATTTGAATAAGTGGCGGATGTGCGGTACGGACAACAGAGCTGTGCAGCTCTGCAACTAAGCAGTGATGTCTGCCACCGACACTGGGAACAGTTAATCGTGGGTGCCAAACCCCCACCGATCAGACAATGATGACCTATCCTAAAAATAGGCCATCAATGTCCCGGACCACTCCTTTAATGTGATTTGTCAAGCAGCACATTGTTTATTATGAAAATGATCCTGCACTGACATTATTTTCAATCTTCTGTTCCTATACTAGAATGGAAACAGAAAAAAGTGCAAAAAAAAATGTGAGCTTCTAATGCCTAATATTCGTCTACATGTCCAAAGGTGCAGATTCTTCTCACTGTTACTACTTATGTACTGTCTCATATACTTAGGGTATGTGCACACGTCAGGATTTCTTGCAGAAATTTCCTGACAAAAACCGTACATTTCTGCCAGAAATCCGCATGCGGTTTTTTGCGTTTTTTGTTTTTTGCGCGTTTTTTTTGCGTTTTTTCCCAATGCATTAAATAGGAAAAACGCAAAAAAAATGCAAAATTAATGAACATGCTGCTTTTTTTACCGTGATGCGTTTTTTTCCCGGAAAAAAACGCATCATGTGCACAAAAATTGCAGAATGCATTCTAAATGATAGGATGCATATGCCCACGTTTTAATACGTTTTTATAGCGAAAATCCGCGAAAAACCTGAACGTGTGCACATACCCTTAATCTGTAAACTAAAAAGATACATAATTGACACACAGAGTATCTGACATCGTTGCAGTCCCGTGTTTGTGTGGGTTTCCTCCGGGTACTCCTGTTCCCTTCCACGCTCAAAAGACATACTGATAGGGAATCTAGATTGAGAGCCCCAATGGGGACAGTGCCAATAATGTTTGTAAAGAGCTGTGGAATTAGAGGCACTATATAACTGAGTATAAATAAAAAATAAAATACATTATCAGCATTGAACTTTCAGCACCAGGAAGAAGAAGTTGTAAATTTATGAAAATCACAGGATTGATAAGAGATATTAATGATAGGCAAATGGTGAAAAAAGGAAACATTTTCAAAACATCTCCATATGTTCTGTATTGAAAAAGAAATCTATGCAGTTACACACATTGGACTACGTAGAAGAGTAAAGAGGCACTAACATTTTAATCTGCAAATATTAGTATCGATGACTGTCCATACACAACTTCTTATAGGATATGTCTGGGTTGTGCACAGCTCAAAGTATAGCATGAATTCAAAAATTAGGAATGGAAATGAAGCACTCACCCATATCCTTTAAATTAGAAGTCCATTATTCCACACACATGGACATCATTCTTCGCGGTGAGCAGGTAAAAACGGGTTGAAGAAGGGGAGAGGAGAAACAACAGACTATGGCCTTTGGAAACTTAAAGGGAACCTGTCAGCAGGATTATGCACAGTAACCTACAGACAGTGTTAGGTGGGTGCCGTTATACTGATTACAATGATACCTTGGTTGATGTAATCCATCTTGTGGTTGTTTAATCTTTATTTTCAGTTTTGAGTTAGGCTACTTTCACACTAGCATCGGATTCGGCCCGTCGCATTGCGTCGGGCCGAGATTCCGACGCTAGCGTTTGATGCGCCACACAACGGGTGCAGCAGATGCATTTCTCCGGCGCATCCGCTGCCCCATTGTGAGGTGCAGGGAGGTGGGGGCGGAGTTCCGGCCGCACATGCACAGTCGGAAAAAGCGGTCCGTCGGCAGCAAAAAACGTTACATTTAACGTTTTTTTGCTCCCGGCGGTCCGCCACAACACGGCGCAACCGTCGCACGACGTTTGCGACGTGTGTCAATACGTCGCAATGCGTCGGTAATGTTACTCTATGGGGCAAAAACGCATCCTGGAAACAACTTTGCAGGATGCATTTTTTCCCCTAAACGACGCATTGCGACGTATGGCAAAAAACGCCAGTGTGAAAGTAGCCTTAATGATATGTTCGTGCTCCAGGGGTGGCCTGTGGGGGGTCTTCATATGTTGCTCTGCTTAGGTATTCATACTGATGGCTTATGACTAGTGTTGAGCGATACCGTCCGATACTTGAAAGTATCGGTATCGGATAGTATCGGCCGATACCCGAAAAATATCGGATATCGCCGATACCGATATCCGATACCAATACAAGTCAATGGGACATCAAGTATCGGAATGTATCCTCATGGATCCCAGGGTCTGAAGGAGAGGAAACTCTCCTTCAGGCCCTGGGATCCATATTAAAGTGTAAAATAAAGAATTAAAATAAAAAATATTGTTATATTCACCTCTCCGGCGGCCCCTGGACATCAGCGGGAGGATCCGGCGTCCGGCACGGCTTCTTTCTTCAAAATGCGCGCCTTCAGGACCTGTGGAATGACGTCCCGGCTTCTGATTGGTCGCGTGCCGCCCATGTGACCGCCACGCGACCAATCAGAAGCCGCGACGTCATTCCTCAGGTCCTAAAAGGCGCTTATTCTAGGACTTTAGCTGAGGAATGACGTCGCGGCTTCTGATTGGTCGCGTGGCGGTCACATGGGCGGCACGCGACCAATCAGAAGCCGGGACGTCATACCACAGGTCCTGAAGGCGCGCATTTTGAAGAAAGAAGCCGTGCCGGACGCCGGATCCTCCCGCTGATGTCCAGGGGCCGCCGGAGAGGTGAATATAACAATATTTTTTATTTTAATTCTTTATTTTACACTTCCGATACCGATACCCGATATCACAAAAATATCGGATCTCGGTATCGGAATTCCGATACCGCAAGTATCGGCCGATACCCGATACTTGCGGTATCGGAATGCTCAACACTAGTTATAAATGGTCTTCGAGTAGTTCATAATGTATTATGCAGCAGCACAACAACATACAGCCAATATCATTAAGATCTATCTTCTGTGTAAAGAACACCAAGAAGTACTGGAAGTGATGATATGGCCTTACGGTGCCCAAAGCTCAACATCATCAAACCTGTCTGGGATTACATGAAGAGATATAAGGAATTGCGTAAGCCTATATCCACAGAATATCTGAGATTAGTTCTCCAAGATGTATGGTTCAATGTTCTTGCAGAGTTCCTCAAAAAACTGTGTGCAACTGTATCTTGACAGTTGATGATGTTTTGAAGGTAAAGGGAGGTCACGCCAAATTGATCTAATTTAGATTTCTCTTTTCTTCATTCACTTTGCATTTTAATTGATGAAAATAAACTTTTAACACATCTATTTTTGAAAGCATTTTTCTTTGCAGCATATGTGAGCACTTACTACATTTGGTGAAAACTCTCTATGTTTTTCATTTTGAATCCTTATGTTTCTAAGAAAACATGAAATGGCAGTCTCCTAAAGTGAATCACATATGGACTTCTTGGAACCTACTTCGTTTAAGACTTTCAATTCAAAACAGTGCAGAAGATACGTGATGTAAGAAGTTTGAAAGACTGATAAAAATAGCTCTACAAAACTATTAAATCATTAAAGCTCATTAATTCAAAAAGTAGTCAAAATTCCATTGTTGGGCAATGTGAGCCAAGATCATACACGATCGTACGTGATCAAAAAATTCCAAACCTGTCAGCTAGTCATGCATTTTCAAGTCATGTACCAAGGAGATGGGTAAAATATTTGTTTTGATAATAAATTAGAGCTTCTAAAATGGATAAAATTATTTAAAGCAAAAAACACAGGTAGGTAACCTAATAAGGGGTAGTCTGGGATGAGATTTACAAATACCATATTAGGAAATTATGAATTACTAAAAGAGTCAATATCTATTGTATTATCCAGAGTGGAGAATGGCTATAAAGAATGGCTTTCACTCTGAAGGACCCAATGCTTCAGCCGTTAGGTGAGATAAGCCACAGTCTAAAGGTACCGTCACATTTGGCGACGCTGCAGCGATATAGACAACGATGCCGATCGCTGCAGCATCGCTGTGTGGTCGCTGGAGAGCTGTCACACAGACAGCTCTCCAGCGACAAACGATGCCGAAGTCTCCGGGTAACAAGGGTAAACATCGGGTTACTAAGCACAGGGCCGCGCTTAGTAACCCGATGTTTACCCTGGTTACCAGTGTAAATGTAAAAAAAAACAAACACTACAAACTTACATTCCGGTGTCTGTCGCGTCCCCCGGCGTTCTGCTTCCCTGCACTGTGTAAGCGCCGGCCGTAAAGCAGAGCGGTGACGTCACCGCTGTGCTATGCTTTATGGCCAGCTGGCACCTCACCACAGTCTTCATCCCAACGCTAACCCATCTATTCAACCTATCACTTACAGCTGGTGTTTTCCCCTCATGCTTCAAACATGCTCTGATCAAACCCATTCTCAAAAGGTCCTCCCTTGACCCATCCTCTGTGTCTAGCTGTCACCCCATATCATTTTTCCCCTATGCCTCAAAACTACTGGAACAGTAAGTCCATATCAAACTGTCCTCCCATCTCTCCTCCTGCTTCTTCTTTGACCACTTACAGTCTGACTTCCGACTACATCATTTCTTGGAAAATGCTCTGACTAAAGTCACCAATGAATTAATAACCTCCAAATCCAAGCGACACTACTCTGTCCTCCTGAACTTGTCATCTGCTTTTTGCACAGTGGGCCATTACCTCTTACTACAGATTCTCTAATCTCTTGGCATCACAGACTTGGCCCTATCTTGGATCTCTTAATACCTAACAGACCAGATATTCAGCGTCTCTCACTCACACACCACATCCTCATCTCGCGCCTTATCTGTCGGTGTCCCTCAAGGTTCAGTTCTAGAACCCCTGCCCTTCTCCATCTACACTTTCTGCCTGGGACAGCTCATAGAGTCCCATGGTTTTCAGTATCATTTATATGCTGATAACCCCCAGATCTACCGCTCTGGATCCGACATTACCTCCATACTAACCAAAATCCCACAATGTCTGTCCGCTATTTCATCCTTCTTCTCTGCTAGATAAAACTTCTAAAACCGGAAGCGTACATTCCTTAATCAAGAATTTGCAAAAATCCTAGTACATGCCCTCATCATCTTCCGCCTCGACTACTGCAACTTCCTGCTCTGTGGCCTCCCTTCTAACACAGGGATAGCTGAGGAGTCGGTACACAGGAACAGGAATGTAGTTTAAAGGAGCAGCACGTAGCACAGTTAGTGATAGTCAAGGAGTCAGTACACAGGTGCAGCAATGTAGTTTAAAGCAGCAGCACGTAGCGTAGTCAGGGATAGCCAAGGAGTCAATACACGGAAGCGTTTGTATAATCTTATAATGAAGGAGCAGGTGAAAGGAAGCTTGACTAGAGGCTGGTAGATCAATAATCTCGCAAGGAAGAGAGTGCAATGCCAGATTTAAATAGAAACCTTCAAAAGGAACTTGAAAATTTCCTCTTCCAACAAGCCTACAACCTGCAATAAGCTTCATTTTGCCAGGATTTGGATGTTTCGCCCCCAGCAGTTCGCCCCCAGATATTTGTACTCTTTTGGTTCATGAATTCCCGTCCGTCATCAATGTTTCGCTCCCCTAGTAGTTCGCCCCCGGATGTTTGTACCCTTGAGGTTCATGAATTCCTGTCCATCATCATGTGCGGGGGCGAAATGTACCCGGTGGCGAACTGCTGGGGGCGAAACATCCTATAACCCATTTCACCATACCTCTGCACAACCAGCTCTACCCTCACCTACTGTATCCTCACCCCTCGTTCTTCCCGTACCAGTCAGTGACTTGTATTGTTTATGATTATTGTACTTGTTTTTAATTACCGGTATGTATATCCCTCCTCACATGTAAAACGCCATGGAAAAAACGGAGCTATAATAATAATGAATAATAACAATACTGTCTATATTGCTGATATTATTGTTAATCTTGTAGATATAGTTGGTTTCATCAGCAAGAATTTTTTTTGTAAATTACAGCAAGAAACACATTAGTTAATCCGCGGTAAACAGATAGATAACTTATCCGCGATAAACAGATAACTTGGCTGCCACATATGCCTAACCATCAATTAAAAAATGTTTTCTGGCTGCACACAGACGCTCACATGACTGTTCCACCGAGCCTAATGTTTAAAGGGTTCCTAAGGGAATTGTAAGCTACTACAATGCCCAGGGTACAGGAAATCTAGATTCGCTTCTGTCAAGGAACAGTGGATAAACCTTGAATTTTAGCGCCACCTCAGGAAACCTGAACACTTTCTGTCACAATTTGCAGCTGATAGATGGAGGACCAAATACCAGAACACTCAGAATCCTTTTGATTAAAGGATCTAAAAAAAATAAAAAGATTGCCTAAATCTGATTACTCTTTCAAACACATCATACAAAGCTGGTCATATACTTGAGATAGCTTTCGACTTACTGTTTGCTTGCTCTAACCTCTGTTCCTCCTGGCCCCCCATACACATGCATATTCAGCTGATTCAATCACACGTGTTCTCAATAGGGAGAAGAGAATAAACTGCTGCTCATACTTCTGGGAAAGGTTTATTGTTTTTAGGAACGAAAGGATCAGGCATGTTGAAATTCAATATGTCTGACTTTTTTTAATTTCTGACATCTGCATTTAAGTATCTGGACCACACCATACACATTAGATGGTTGGCCGGTCTCACTGAAATCTATGGTTCAGCCAACGTTCATCTAATGTGTATAGGCACTTTAAGAATCATATTTAGAAGTCAGAATATTTAAAATACATGGAATATTAGGGAAATTACCTAACTGGAAAGAATATTGTAGGATTAAGGCAAGGACTATGTGTTGACATGTGTCCCACAACAGCACTCACCAGAAAAGTTGAGTGACAAAAACATTTGGACAACTTGTTACAGTCATATTCACATGTGACTTGCAGACTTGTGTGCGACTTGAGACAGAAAATCCAACATATTTTGGAATATTTGCAACTCTGTGTTGCAGGAAGGTTGCAGGTCGTAACGTGATGCGATGAAGCAATCAGCTACTGCAACATCAGTGACATGCGACTCTTGCCTTACCCTCCCCATTAGGTATCATGCTTGTACTGTATATTTATCACGCTGGACTAATTGAATGTACATGGAACGTCTGCACACACAGTTTTTAAAAACGGACAAAAACTCCAATACATTCAAGGTCCTTCATGTAAAATATGTTGTTGGCTCTTTAAACCGTGATCAAAGCATATAGGTTAATTTGTAAGCAGTATAATAGCGAGGGGGTCATGTACGAGAGGTTGTGGAAAAATGCATAAAAGCCCAATATTGCTCGAAGTTTAGGAATGGACAAAAGCTACAGTTTGGAGGACTGCCCTTTCTTGTTAAATCTATGGAGAATTGTCCTGTTGCTGACTGTGTCTCAGCATGGCTGCAGGAATGCTACAGAGGAGCAGCTGTTTGGTACGGTAAACAGTGTGGACAGGAACAAAGATGCTTCCCAAGTGTGAAGGCAAACAGCAACAAGCAGTCAACAAACTCATGGCTTATCTCCATCCACTTTCACTGGCCATTCATTAGAAAGAGAATGATGTCACAGCTGTGACCCTGCTGAGCAAACACTGTGGCCCAGAAATACTCATCTGAAGTCGCTATCACTGTATTTCATTAATAAGCAGATCAATTCAATGGAACTGGAGAATCGAGAACTATTCAAAAGTAGTGATGAGCGAATGTGCTCGGATAACGTCTTATCAGGTGTTATTCGTGTATCTTGGGCGTGCTCATATATTATGTTCTTGTCCCTGAAGCTGCATGATTTGCCGTTGTTAGATGGCCTGAACACATGTGGGGATTCCCTAACAAACCCGCAATCTCTACATGTGTTCAAGCTATCTAACAGCCGCAAATCATGCAGCCGCAGGGACTCGAACATAATATACGAGCACGCCCAAGATATTCAGATAGACATTAGCAGAGCATGTTCGCTCCTCACTATTCATGACCAAGGAGCTCTATAGTAATGTAATAAATAGGATCTGCTTTATGGGAAACTGTATAAATGTATTGGAAGGGAAATCTGACGCTGGTGGTCCATGAAAATGTGGCATAGCGAATCTACTGTTACTTGCTGAACTTCTGTCCACATTGCAGCCCATGAACACAATAGATATATTAATATTTATATACATATGGTGTCCATGCACTATTAGGCTGAGGCTATATGGCGCAACAGCAGTTCTCTGAAAAGTCGTGAAACCAAAAACATTTGTGGACCTTGTCGGTGACTTGATGTTGCCCAACTATTTTAGAGCTCTGATTTTGCTGTAATTCAGCAGCTTATATTAATTATTGCTTGAGTAACTACTTGAACTGGAATTTCATAAACCTAACAATCCCCCGTTTTGTACTGTTGTTTAAGGGGTTATCTGATGTAGGAAATATTATCCATACAATCTATTCAAGGGAACCTGTTAGCTGATTCATGTTGCCCAAACCACGGCCATCATCCATCAGATCCTAGATGCATGATTGTAGCCAGGTACATTGTTCTTTGAAACATTTTGGGGTTTTCAAGGGAATATAGTTTATAGATCTGAAGACTATAGTTAAAGATGAGGCTCGTCCAGTGCAGGGTCACCTGACTAGTGGAATCTGCTGTTTTTGAATTATAAGGACATTCATTCATCTGCATAGGACAGATGAATGAAGGGCAGCACGGTGGCGCAGTGGTTAGCACAGCAGCCTTGCAGCGCTGGGGTCCTGGGTTCTAATCCCACCCAGGACAACATCTGCAAAGAGTTTGTATGTTCTCTCCGTGTTTGCGTGGGTTTCCTCCGGGTACTCCGGTTTCCTCCCACATTCCAAAGACATACTGATAGGAATTCTAGATTGTGAGCCCAATCGGGGACAGTGATGATAATGTGTGCAAAACTGTAAAGCGCTGCGGAATATGTTAGCGCTATATAAAAATAAAGATTATTATAGATTATTATAGGAAATCCCTGACTGACTGCTACCTTACTCAGCAAAGTCAGCTGTTTTCAGTAGAACTTTTCTCAGTAGATACAGTGCCTTGAAAAAGTATTCATACCCCTTGAACTTTTGCACATTTTTTATGTTAGATTCACAAACTTAAATGTATTTTATTGGGATTTTATGTGATATAACATAACAAAGTCTAAAGTATTTGTGAGGTGTATATGAAAAGATACAAGGTATTCTAAATATTTAAAAATATAAATATGAAAATTGTGATGTGCATTTGTATTCAGCCCCCTGTAGTATGACACCACTAAAGGAAATCCTGAGTGACCAATTGCCTGCAGACGTTACATAATTAGTAACACCTGTGTGTAATTTATTCTCAGTACAACTACATGTTTTCTATGAATGGCTCATAGGTTTGTTTCACAACATTATTGATCAAATATCCTCATAAAAACCAAAGAACACAAGAACACACGAGACAGGTCAGGTATAAGGTTGTGGAGAAAAGTAAAGCAGGGTTAGGTTATTAAAAAAACAGCCCAAGCTCTGAACATCTTACAGAGCACTGTTCAATACATCATTCAAAAATGGAAGGAGTATGGCACAACTGTAAACCTACCAAGACATGGTCGTCCATCTAAACTGACATCCCAAGAAAGGAGGTCACTAATTAAGAAAGCAGCAAAGAGGCCGATGGTCACTCTGGCCTTCATGGAAGAGTGGCAATAAGAAAGCCAGATTTGAAAGCAAGCCAATAGAAGTCCTGTTTGCAGTTTGCAAAAAGACATGTAGAGAACACAGCAAGCATGTGGAAAAAGGTGCTCTGGTCAGATGAGACCAAAGTAGACTGCACATCATCTTGAAAACAGCATCCGCACCATCAAACATGGTGGTGACAGCGTCATGCCGTGGGGATGCTTTTCTTCAGTAGGGACAGGGAAGCTGGTAAGAGTTGATGGAAAGATGGATGGTGCAAAATTCAGGGCAATCCTGGAAGAAATCCTGTTAGAGACTACAAAAGACTTGAGACTGGGGTGTAGGTTCAACTTCCAGCAAGACAACAACCCTAAACATACTGCCACAGCTGCAATGGAATGGTTTACTTTAGATCAAAGCATATTCATATGTGTGAATGGCCCCGTCAAAGCAGAGATATGAAGTAATAGTTGTGGAGTTGGAGTCGCTGTCCATTCTGGAGGAGTCTAAAATAGACCGACTCTGACTTCTAAAATATATAATAAATTGATGCGATAGTTCAATACAGCATGTGCTGTAAATTTTCTCATAAGAAATTGGGAAAGTTATGAAATGTCATATAAATCTGTGTTAAACTCCTGATCTAAGTATCTAGGCTTTTAGTTGAGATGAATTTTTGCTGCCCCTTATGCACATGCTTAGTAGTGGGGCAGGGCTGTGGAGTCAGAGTCAGAAGTCAGGTAAATTGAGTAGTCAGAGCAGGAGGTTTGGCTTACCGACTTAACAGCCTATGTCAAAGTCCAGATCAAAATCCCACTGAGAATTTGTGGCAAGAGTTGAAAATTGTTGCTCACACCTGCTCTACATCCAATCTCACTGAGAAAGAGCAAGTCTACAAAGAAGAAAGGCCAAAAATGTCTGCCTCTAGATGTGCAAAACTGGTAGAAACATACCCCAAAAAGTATTGACTTGGGGGGGTTAATACAAATAAATGCATGTCACAATTTCAGAGTTATATTTTACAAATATTTAGAAAACCATGTATAATTTCCTTCACACTTCACAAATACTTGCTACTTTGTGTTGTTATACTACATAACATCCCAATAAAATACATTTACGTTTGTGAGCATAATATGAAAGAAAAAAATGTGGAAAAATTTACGGGGTATTAATACTTTTTCAAGGCACTGTATATGGGTAAAAAGAAGACCCATAAAAAAACTTAGAAAATGGACATTTAACATCAATTCAACTAATAGAAATTTGAAGGAAAGCGTTGCTTTACATGCAGACATGCATGTAGTCAAGATCAAGCATAGCGATGTTTCATGAACTGATGGCTAAATATCTCATGGCTCCTTGGTTGATCTTGACTCCTGCGTCCACTATGAACAGGGTTTTTTGATTCAGTCATTCTCGGCATTCTTCTAGGATCACAGTTTTGTACAATTTTCATGGTAAATAATTCATTGAAATAACAAATATCCTTAGGCTAAGTTCACACATAAGTTTTTGAAGGCGAAAAAATCAAACAGGTTTTTCTAGAAAAATTCAGGAAACTCTCTTTTTCATTTTTTTTAATGTGTTTTTTTCCCCAAAGCGTTTCCTGAAGCAAAATTCAACAGGTTTTCAAGTGTTGGGCTACATTCACACATCAGTTTTTTGCTGTCAGGCTCAATTAGGTGAATTTCGAAAATAACGGATCCATCGCAAATTGTGAAAAACTGATGTGACGGATCCGGTTTTTTTTACGGATCCGACTAGCTGATCTGGAGCCGACTAGCAGATCCAGGAGAGAGAGAGACCCTAGAACGGAAAACGCATGCTCAGTTTAAAAAAAACTGAATCCGTCACCGGATTCCGTTATTTGACGTTTTCGGCGCCGTAGGCTTACATTATAGCAAATGATGGACAGCGAAGGATTCGTTGCTGCTCGTCTTTTCGATGTACACAAAAAAGTTACTATGTCCGTTTTCTCCAGCTGCCAGAAAAACAATTTTTGACGGATCCGGCGAAAAACGGATGAAACGTAAGGCCATCCGTCGCAATTCTAGATATAAATACCACTGATGCATATCACACAAGAATCTCAAATAGGGATAAGCCCTAGGAATGGACATCAGTAACAGGGAAAAACTCCTCTACCAGATATATCCTACAACTGAAAGGAGTAGAAACAACCCAAAAAGCATATAAAATGCAAAGAGTAACAAATTTTATTAAATATATACCAATACAGATAGATAAACATAACATAGACAAGGTACATGCAGAGCTTATGTACGTAGGACCGACGACACTAAAGATTCCACCTGGGTAAGTAGATCTAACCGAGGCCTATCACCTCTGAATACTAAACAGGGACGACCATTCTGTCATCTGAAAGTGCATAGTGCCTAGCTCAATAATACTAGTATAAGGTGCAACTCTACAATCGGCCCAAGTGGGCACAGAAACAATCAATCACCCATGTCTATCTTACCCATGAATAGGTGCCAGTGTCCGTCCAGCTAGCCCCGACGCGCGTTTCGCGTTGGCTTCCTCGGGGGGCAATCCGTAGCTAATGCAAGTCTATGAGAAAAAAACGGATCCGGCGGCAACTTTTACTGGATCCGTTTTTTTCAAAATTCCCCGGATTGTGCCTGATGGGAAAAACTAATGTGTAGCCTTATGCCACACTTTTTTTTGTAAAGTTTTGACTTAAAGGTGTTAATTTTGGAGGGAATTCCACGGGGAACTCTGTCTTAAAGAAGTGACATGTCACTTCTTTATTTATACTGCAATGTTTTTGAAGCCTCAGTGAAAAGAAATGCTAAAAACAACCCTCCTCATATGAACATCAAAGAGGATTTATCTTTGAAATGAATAGGAAGAGTATTCAAAGTGTATTTGAAGGTGTTATTAAAGAGGAATTTTGGAGCAGATCTCTTTCGAAATCCTCCTAAAAAACTCTATGTGAACCTAGAATAAAGTTAGGTCTTCAAACAAACAAGGCCACATGCACACGTTTGAGTATTTGGTGAGTTTTTTACCTCAGTATTTGTAAGCCAAAACCAGGAGTGGGTGATAAATACAGAAGTGGTACATATGTTTCTATTATACGTTTCCTCTGACTGTTCCACTCCTGGTTTTGGCTTACAAATACTGAGGTAAAAAAGTCACCAAATACGTGGCCTAAATATCTCTAGCATAACCAGGGTGACTTGCGGAATTAATGTTTAAACTTAGAAATATTTACACGTCATTTACACTCACTCTCAAGGCCCAGAAGGCCTTCAAGGGAGGGAAAAACTAATTCCACGGCATGTAATGAAGTGTGAAAGGGATTGTTTGTAGAGTCTTCATAATGAGAATTTGGAAAGATATATTCCGAAATTAATATTTCACCTCTATGTGAGAAGATGTATATTTGGAGAAACCTGTAGAATCCCATAAAGCTTGCATCAAAGTATCTCAAGTATCCTCTATGACTGGAGGAAAGAAGGTTTAAGCATAATAACAGATGCGGATTTTTTACTGTAAGAGCAGTGAGACTATGGAACTCTCTGCTGTATGATGTTGTAATGAGTGATTCATTACTTAAATTTAAGAGGGGACTGGATAACTTTCTTGAAGAGTATAATGTTACAGGGTATATATACTAGATTCCTTGATAGGGCGTTGATCCAGGGAACTAGTCTGATTGGCGTATGTGGAGTCAGGAAGGAATATTTTTCCCCAATGTGGAGCTTACTCTTTGCCACATGGGTTTTTTTTTTTGTCTTCCTCTGGATCAACATGTTAGGGCATGTTAGGTTAGGCTATGGGTTGAACTAGATGGACTAGAACGACAACGATCCGTGACGTTGCAGCGTCCTGGATAGCAATCTTGTTGTGTTGACATGCAGCAGTGATCTGGATCCCGCTGTGCCATCGCTGGTCGGAGCTAGAAGTCCGGAACTTTATTTGGTCGTCAGGTCGGCGTGTATCGTCGTGTTTGACAGCAAAAGCAACAATGCCAGCAATGTTTTAACATGGAGCTAACAACCAGCTACAACGATAAGTGAGTCGCCGTTACGTCACTGGATCGCTCCTGCATCGTTCTGGAGCTGCTGTGTTTGACGTCTCTACAGCGACCTAAACAGCGACGCTCCAGTGATCGGCTCGTTGTCTATATCGCTGCAGCGTTGCTGAGTGTGACGGTACCTTTAAAGTCTACCTTCAACCTAACTATGTTAGTATGTAAGGTGTTGAATGCTTGAGCACTTCTAACTAAAACTTTCTGCTACTGGGCCATTAACTATCCCGTAATCTACCAGGAGGGATGAGCTGAGGCCAATAGGTTCAGAGACATTCACATAATGTACTCACCTCCCCCAAACATGTAGCCCAAGGCTATTCTTTTAAGAGTCATCTCCTATAGAGAACAAAGCCTAGCTAATCCACAGCTGGTTTACATTACTGATAACACAAAATTCAGCCATGATTTCCCTGCTATGTCTGTGTGTACATGTAAATAATCTACCGATATGTGTTAGAACTTTTCAATATGTCAAAACTAAGATGAAAAGAATAAACAAGAAATGAAGAAAATATTATTTTCCGTTATCAGGAAGTTTTGTTGTCTTGAAGGCGCTTTCACGTAGATTTATAATATAAACCATATGGAGTCTCTATAATCTAGAGATCCGTGGAATGAATGAAATTATGTTAACCACAAATGTCAAATATATCATAATATATACAACATAGAGTACTGGGTTTCAATGTCCTCACCATATGTTCTTACAGACCTTTCCACTGTATAGGCAGTGAGAGGAAGAGATGATACATTTTGGCTGGTATATCTAATGTATAGGTAGTCTATTTTTATAATTAGAATTATTGTTACTTAAATTATATCTTAAAGCTCTACAATACTAGACACTATGCAGCGTATTCAGGAATGCCCAGATAATCTATTATCATTCTCTGATACATTCCTCAGCAGGGGGAGAGAACATCTGAAACCTGGAATCACATTTTTGAAAGTAGACTTATATGAGGTCTTGACATTTCCATTAGTTCTACGTTAATAATTCCATGCCATGCTAGTGTGACTGTGAAGCAAGCATTAGAAAAGTAGATTTGATTGTCCATATTACAATTATAGATAAAGAATGGTGAAGAATTAGCCATTATGACACCTCATAAGGGCTCATTGCTTATTCGCAGGTCCATTCCTCTCACGTGCGAGAAAAGCGGACTGATCAGAGTTTGAATAGAGAGTGGTACAACCAGTTTTTCATGTAAGCGGAAAAAAAAATTTCTCCACCTTCTCCATTCTGACATTCCGGGAAAATTGGACCACACTACATTTTAGCTGATTGAAGTCTGATTTTTTTTTCACGGACGCTGACTTCCATTGCTGATTTTGATCTGATGCTTAGATCAAAATTGGACATCTCCGATATTTTCAAAAGACCACTCTGTCCAAGGAAAAAAATCGGACATGTCTCTGATATTTTCTGTGCACAGCCCCATAGAACCATAGAATATCGTAGGTATAAGTGTTGTCTGTGATTACCATGGAGAGCACTCATAAGAGAAAATTGTACATGTGAATGAGCTCCAACTCAAATGAGGCTAATAACGTCCAACTGACAAAAGCTGCAGATATCGTTCAGCCACAAGCATTATTAACACACATAGCCTGATTAGACCTACATGCCATTGGCCAATTTCGATGTCTATGCACGTGTAGAGAATTAAGAGGGTTGTCTGGTCTGAAGCTACAAGTCTACGTGTGTGAAATTCAGGTGTATTTAGTTAGGCCGGATACATCGTCTAGTCGGAATGTGGAAGTATGCAGACCGCATTCTAGCATTCTCGTGAGCGCCCGCTCCCGGTGCCGGCCCCGGAGAATCCTCACAGGGTGCAGTGCGCGATCTGTCGATTCGGAAGTCTGCAGTCACATACAGTGGGGCCATTTTGGTAGCTTAAGACCAGACAACGCCTTTATGTAAGAAGTTAGCACACTTTTGCAAGCCTGATGTGTCTACTGAGTAACACCGGAAACATTTTGTTTTAATAATGAAGTTAAAAAGAAACAATAAATCAGCTGTTCGTAGTATATTAATTCCAGCTGGATGTAATGCGCTTTATATGGAACATATTATTTGTATTAAGGCTCAATTAGTTACCAGCTTTTTATGGCTTTTTAAGGGCTGGATGCATTCTAGATACCAAGTCATGAATTCACCAAGAAATCTCTTTCAATGGCACCTAACTTTTTCTGGGAAGTTGATGAAAGTTTTATCACCGCATCACTGAAAAAGGTTATTTCTAAAAGAGGTCTAATTTGGTGCTAAATTCTCTAGTATTATGTCATTTCCTGACACATACTTCTTAGTGATGAGAGAATGTGCTTGGATAAGGTAAGCGGGTGCTAACCGAGTGACTTCAGAGAATATGTTTGCGTCCCCACTGTCTCGTGGATGCTGGATTGCCTGTTTGTTTGGCAATGCCTGTATGTGTTGCGGCTGTAGAACAGATGGGAGACACGCAGGCTCATGGGCTCGAACACTCCGAAGTCATTCTGTTAGAACCCAAGCATGCTCCGAGAATACCTTATCTGAGCACATTCACTCATCACTAATTGTGTGTATGCATAGATAGGCAAGACAGATTGATAGATTGAAAGACCGATAGATATGAGATATATAGATAGATATGGGATAGGTATGAGATAGATGTAGATAGATATGGGATATAGATAGATAGATATGGGATTTATAGATATAGATAGATAGATAGATAGATAGATAGATAGATAGATAGATAGATAGATAGATAGATAGATATGAGAGATAGATAGATAGATAGATAGATATGAGAGATAGATAGATAGATAGATAGATAGATAGATAGATAGATAGATAGATAGATAGATAGATAGATAGAATGGGATAGCTAGATATGGGATAGATAGATAGATATCCGGGCTTATTCCTGAAACTGCTGGAGAGTGGAATAGGAGGAAAGACCTACGATGTCATCAAAAGCTCCTACACCGAGAACCACTGCAGCGTGAGTGTGAGCGGCAAAAGAACGGCTTATTTCCAGCAGAGCCGCGGAGTCAGACAAGGCTGCAGCCTAAGTCCAACGCTCTTCAACATCTACATCAACGAGCTGGCTACCGCCCTGGAATCCTCCTCAGCACCAGGTCTCACCCTCCACGACGCCCAGGTGAAATTCCTGCTGTATGCAGATGACCTGCTGCTGCTGT